>NC_136905.1:34364225-34964225 GCF_949606895.1 Notothenia rossii
TTTTTTTAACATGAATCCATGAATACGTAAACGGAAGAGCGTTTGAGAGGCCTTTTTGCTTTTTACCTTACTAAATGGTCTAATGGTCATTGGAGCGAGGGGCGGGGCGAAACTCACAGAAGTGATTTCAAAACAAAAGCGGTGATAATATTATAAACAAAGGGAAACAAGGTGAATTTAGCGATCACAACGAAAACGGCCAAGACACATATTGAGCCCAGAAAATGAATTTTATTAAGGGCTGTAAATATAATAAGCCTCTGTCTAAAATGGACAACATTGTTAGGAGATTTAAACTATACAGCGATTCTGCACTGCGGTCAACTCAGCCGCCTCTCGAGTTTGTTTTTTCAAATCAGCTGCTCTTCATTCCTGCTATATTTGACGAGTGATACAAATATGTTTTACCACAAGTTCTTAAGAAAACTGACTCTGTTGGACTCGGTACTAGTTTGACTTCTACCAGAAATAAAATGAAGTACTTTTACTGTGTACTTTGTGAGTAATCCTCTGTCAGAGTCCCCTCCATCGTAGGCCTACATAATGCGTGTTTTTCTGCTATCTTTGATGAGTGATAAAAATATAATTTTAACATTAGTTCTTAATGAAATTGATACTGTTTGACTTTGTATTAGTTAGCCTACTACTTACAATACATTGAAGTACTTTTACTGTGTATTTTTTGAGAAATACTTTGTCAAAGTCCCCTGCTGAGAACAAAATCAAGCAACTTCTGCTAAGTTTGATGAGGGAATAATTTTTTGTTGCCATTAGTTCTTCGTGAGATTGAACCTGTTGGACTCAGTAGTGAAACTACCCCCAAAAGTACTATGAAGTACTTACTGTGTACTTTTCCAGTACTCCTCTGTCAATGTCCCCTCATGAGAACAAGAATGCATGTTTCTCTGCTATTTTGAATAAGCGTTAAACTTTCTTCATGAGACTGAAATAGTTGGACAGAGTATTTTAAGAGGATGTGGTAGACATGATATCAGCAAAACTTCCAGTCAGTACTCCGGCAGCAGCATTTTTACCCCTTGGAAAGTCCATAGACTGGCCTGGATAGCTGGTCTATCCTTCAGCATAGTGACACACTCTGTCACTCTTGTTGGCCTCTTATTATGCTGCTGTCTTTTAAAATATGATTATTTCTCTGCTCCTAGTTAATTCCTCGCAGATTCTTCCATCAGTCCCAGTCATTGCATGTCAGTCAATAGAGCTTCGAAAAATGTGTCCAATTCAATAAAATCTTTTTTTGTGAGTAGGCCAGAGCTAAATTATAGATTGTTTGATTGTGTAATTACAAGGTGAGAGAAAAATAAATCCACATCCTCCTATGAAACGTATGTTATTTCCTTTTCCATTTTATACTTATACTTACTTGCCTTAGAACATTTGCATGTTGAACTACATGATATCTTCCCCAGCCTCAAGGAAATACAATAAAATAAATGGATTTATAATTTTTAAAAATTGATACAAATGTATAAATTAATAATGTTGTGTGCAAACATTTCAAATTTAAATATAAAATGAAAAAAAAGTTTACTTTTGAAATGAGTTCTCACAAAAACCTTTCTAAATTATAGTAAACTATTAAAAAAGGTTTGGTCAATAAACGTCTTTCTGCCTAAAATAGTTAAAATTGAACGTAAACTATATCAAACACCACATGCATGGCAGATTCAGAGTTTATAAAGTACAATTCTGGGCCATTGATTGCGTCATTTCTCCAAACACATACAGTAAAAATGCCTGTTTTGAAGCCTTCAAATGGTGCGGGAAAAGGACTTTACATTATATCATACTTAAAGACAGGGCTATTCAGTTAAGAGAAGAGAAAAAGGAAAGCAAATTGTTATAATGGGTGATGTACCATTAATGACATACATAATATGAGGTCCTTGGCACTGTGTGATCATGGGGCATCACCCTTACAGCATCAGGACAATATCATATGGAGTCAGACACTGGAAGTGTGCTGGAGGCTGATGCGTTGAGTGGGACTGATGGAAGGATGAGGCTGATGAGACTGAAGAATCTGTGACGAACTAGCGGCTGAGAAATAATCATATATTAAAAGACAGCAGTATCATCAATAGGCCAACAAGAGTGACAGAGTGTGTCATTTTGCAGTCTACCATCCTCTTAAAATACTCTGTCCAACAATATCATTCTCATGAAGAAAGGTTTTTTAACGCTTATTCAAAATAGCAGAGAAACACGCATTCTTGTTCTCAGGAGGGGACATTGACAGAGGATTGTTGGAAAAGTACACAGTAAGTACTTCATAGTACTTGTGGGGGTAGTTTCACTAGTACTGAGTCCAACAGGATCAATCTCACGAAGAACTAATGGCAACAAAAAAGAATTCCTTCATCAAACTTAGAAGAAGTGGCTTGATTTTGTTGTCAGCAGGGGACTTTGACAGAGGATTTAAAAAAAAATACACAGTAAAAGTACTTCAACGTATTGTAAGTAGTAGGTTAACTAATACAAAGTCAAACAGTATCAATTTCATTAAGAACTAATGTTAAAATTATATTTTTATTAGGGCCAGGACTTTAACGCGTTAATTAAGATTAATTAATTACACACAAATTAATGCGTTAAAAAAATTAACGCATTTTAATCGCACTTATTTTTGCACCGCGGAACGTTTCTCACTGGATGAGTTTCAGGGGTACCGATTATACTGGAGCACCAACTAACGTTCATGACTTCAGACAACAACAAACCACAGTGAACAATAGTCAAACATGAACAAAGAAGCTGATGAGACCGCTTTGGTTGGCCCCGTGGATGGGACATTTAAAAAAAAAAAACGGACGGATGGAAGCGTCAATAAGAGCACGGTTGTTTGCAAATTATGCAAAAAGGAATTCGCATCACCTCAATGTAAAACATATAGCAGCTAGCGTGGATGTTAGCCCGACTCGGAGTACAAGGACCCACACCCAATTCGCGTTGATCAAACAATGGCCTATGCAACAGAGAGATTTTATTTTTCATCAGGATATTGGAAGAATAGGAGGGATTGAGGTCAATCAGTGGCACTTTTTTATTTTATTTTAAATGGTACACTTTATGTTGAACTATTTATTACGTTGTTGGTGCAAATGGCACTTTATGTTGAACTGTTTATTGTTTTGGCCAAGGTTATTGAGAGAGTTGGACTGAAATTGATTAGATTTTTTAAATCAACTGTTGGTAAATCAACAAAGTCTGTTATGGCCTCTGAAGCAACAGAGAGATGTTTTCTAATAGTGAGGGTTTCCAATGTTCTGAATGTACTTGAAAGTATTGTGTTTTACTTAAAAAACAAAGTGTTATAGTTTACAGAAGGTCTACCTACCTATAGGCTACCTGAATCTCTGAAATGTACTATATTCCTAAATATGCTATTGCTACACTTTATGGCAAAAATTGCACTTTTCTGTTGGCCTTGGTTAAGTACCACCTTGAAAAAAATAAACAATGTTTTGTTGCTTAAGCTTATGTATTCAGTCATTATTCAATGGTATACTAAAATCCATGTGAAAAAAATTGCTTCTCACTGTTCTCAGGTCAAATATTTATATGTGATTAAAAATGCGATTAATTTCGATTAATTAATTACAAAGCCTGTAATTAATTAGATTAATTTTTTTAATCGAGTCCCGGCCCTAATTTTTATCACTCATCAAAGATAGCAGAAAAACATGCATTATGTAGGCCTACGATGGAGGGGACTCTGACAGAGGATTACTCACAAAGTAGCTACACAGCAAAAGTACTTCATTTGATTTCTGGTAGAAGTCAAACTAGAACCGAGTCCAACAGTATCAGTTTCCTTAAGAACTTGTGGAAAAACATATTTGTATCACTCGTCAAATATAGCAGGAATAATGAAGAGCAGCTGATTTGAAAAAAAAAACGCGAGAGACGGCGGAGTTGACCGCAGTGCAGAATTGCTGTATAGTTTAAATATCCTAACAATGTTGTCCATTTTAGACAGAGGCTTATTATATTTACAGCCCTTAATAACATCAATTTTCTGGGCTCAATATGTGTCTTGGCCGTTTTCGTTGTGATCGCTAAATTCACCTTGTTTATAATAATCACAGTTCCTTCAGTAGGATACTGTAGGGATTCAAAGTGTGATTTTAGCAAACGAGTGCTTTTGTTTTTAAATCACTTCCATGAGTTTCACCCCGCCCCTCGCTCAAATGACCATTTAGTAAGGTAAAACACACACACACACACACACACACACACACACACACACACACACACACACACACACACACACACACACACACACACACACACACACACACACACACACACACACACACACACACACACACACACACACACACACACACACACACACACACACACACACTGATGATGATGATGAATGATCAAGAGAAGAGAGAGAGAAGAGAGAGAGAAGAGAGAGATAAGAGAGAGAGAAGAGAGCGAGTAGAGAGAGAGGGCGATCAAGAGAAGAGAGAGAGTAATGTAACCTCCTAATGTAATGTATAACTCCTATGAAAATGTTCAAAGAGTGCTCAAACTTCACATGTGTGCTAACAGTCCACCCGTGAAGACATCTACGGGAAGGTTTGGAGATTTCTTCAAATGCCGTTGCCATGGCAACACAATGCTCACCATGAAACACGGTTCTCTCATAACTTCAGTGAAAATGCTCGAAATGGCCCAAAACTTCACAGGTTTGGTAACGATGCAGCCATCAACACATCTAAGCGTATTATGGGATGTCATCAAATGCCGTTGGCATGGCGACAGATCATTCACCATCAAGTTAGTTCAAAAGTTTGCAATTCAAATATTCTTCTGCTTTCCCAAGCCTTTTTACTTTCTTTTCTCATCTTAATACAAATTCATTCACTACTACTTACATCTGATATTTAACTCCTTCAGCCTATTTTCAGCTGATGAAACCTTTAAACTATTACATTATTCAGCTATTTCAGGACATCAAGGCTATACATGTTGTTGTTTATACCTTTTTTTAAACCTTTTCTTTTAAATATTAAGCTTTTTCTGCATTTTTGTAGCTAAAAGCAGCTACCATGAAGCTAATAACATATTCAGCTTTTTCTGCATTTTCAGCTAAATTCAGCCATAAATGTTCACAGTTTACAGCATTCGCACGCATTTTCTGCAGGAAATGCATTTTCTAGTTATTATTATTATTTCAGCCAATACTTTGGCACTCCATAACTTCAGCTCATTTTCAGCTACAGAAACAATTCAAATATTAAACTATTCAGCCTGTGCAGGAATCGATGGGAAACTTTCAACTTTTTCAAAATATTTCATACTTTTTGAAATATTCAGCTTTTTAAACTGTTTTCTTTAACATGGAAGTCAATGGGAAGAGCCTTCAAATCAGCCAATACTTTAGCTCTCCATAACTTCAGCTTACTTTCAGCTACAGAAACCATTCAACTATTAAACTATTCAGCCTTTTCAGCAATTGATTTGAAACTTTCAACCTTCTCAAAATATTTCACACCTTTTGAAATATTCAGCTTTTTAAACTCTTTTTTTAACATTGAAGTCAATGGGAGATGCCTTCAAATCCACTTTTGCTACACTTTGCGCCAAATGCTTCTCCTTCCACATAATTTCAGGTAGACACTTCATTCCAACGTTCAAATTATCACAAGACCGTCAGCTATTCAATTCCTATTCAGATTGTTGATATCTTTTAAACTTTTTGAGATATTGAATTTAGTTTGGAGCTTGGTAGAGAGGCCTTTTTCAGATTTTAACATTAGATTGGATGGGAGCAGCTCATTGGCTCTAGAGTGCTTTGATCTCAAAACAGAGTGGAGCAGTGCTTAAAATTCTCCCCCAAAAATATTTTAAACTTGCCATAATTCCCAAACCCTACACTCCTCAGACATATTTTTTCATGAAAAACATAGGAAAACCTCTCCTGGGTTGTAAAATACAAAAATATTTAGAAAAAAAATTAAACAAAATGCCTCATGAGGGCATGAAGAGACAAAAAGTCCAGCTAGCTCCCAATTGATTCCCATGTTAAGAACATCCGGATCTTTCTTCAGAACAGAGTGAAGTGCACTTTAGACAAATTGCTCTCCTCTTCACATTTACCACACAAAACCCCCCCAAAAAACCATATATCAGTTCATTGGGGTTCCCTGATGCTCAAGGCCTGGTATTTTTTTGATAGGAGCCATGGTTTTTGAACAGGTGGCAAAATTGTCAGATATACTCCTCAATGCATTATTATGGGACTCAGTGCTGCAGTTGGTTGTCATGGTGTTGCTGGGCAGATTGGAGCCACACACACGTGAGTTATCATCCAATCAGAGCAGAAACCATGGAACCCTTTGATCTCTGGGTTTACACACACAGGTGTTTGTAAACATTCAATCACTACTACTTACATTTGATATCTTTATTTAACTCCTTCAGCCTAATTTCAGCTGCAGGAATCAGTCAAATATCAAACTATTCAGCACATGATGGGAAACTTTTAACTTTTTCAAAATTCTCTCTCTCTCTCTCCCTCTCTCTCTCTCTTCCTCTCTCTCTCCCTCTCTCTCTCTCCCTCTCTCTCTCTCTCTCTCTCTCTCCCTCTCCCTCTCTCTTTCCATAGTTTTTGAACGGGTGGCAAAATGGTCAGATATACAACCCAATGCATTCTTATGGGACGCAGTGGTGCAGTTGGTTGTCTTCGATCTCTGGTGTCACAGGTGTTATGATTGGGTGTTATGAGTAGGTGCTCAGGAACAGAAACAAACACTGACAGACTGGACTTTAACAGACTGTCTCAGCCTATTCTTTTCTGTCTGATGGAGACTTCATACAGACTTTCCACATATGTAGTGCGAATGCTGTTTACACCATTCCACTATAGCTCTTCAAATCTTTATTCTTCCCCTTATTTCTGAATTGTTGCACCAGGAATGACATAAAGTCACCCAGCAGCCATGTGACAGACTGGTAGAGAGCAGCCAAGACGCATGAAAGCTGTGATTCAAAATCAGGGTTATTCCACCATCTGGTGATCCTCCAACCACACCTTTCAATGTTATAATTGTTGAGGGCGCAAGAAGATTCTTTGGGGTTTGCAACACACTTAATTATTGCCCTCTCAGAGAATGAGACTGTTACAGCTGTCGTGTTAAACCTTGGAAGATTCTGAGTATTGTATGTGGTAGGTTCATTATCAGAACAGGAAGCCCCATCAGGGATGAAATCTTCATCAAGTTGGAATGTGTCAGAGGTAGTAGCAGCCGTGTCTTGTTGTACAACACAGTTCTTTGTAGAGACGGTTGGTGCAGTCTTACCATGGGGTGGCTTTGAATCCCTGATGGTGGCAATGAGAGGATCCCAATCGTTATTTGCTTCAGAGTCAGGTGGGCAGTCTTCATCAGCGCTGGATCCATCGCTGCTAGACGCAGTTTTGGGAATGTAGTCTTTATCACAGAAGGAAACTTCATTACTGGAAAGGCAGATGTCCTTCACCTTTGAACAAAAAAGGAACACCAAGTTTGTATTTTCTTCATTATCCAGAAACATGTACTGGTAACATTTGTTGAGCATTATTTTAAAGTCGAATCACTGTGCATTTCACTATATAACAAAGAAGAAAGCAAGTCAAATTGAATTTTAGTTAAGTTTTTGAAACCAGACCCAGACCCCACGCAGCATTCTCATCTGTTTGTCCTTACTGGTGTCACTTTCTGGTTGCTAACAAACGCCATTGTAACTAGAGATGTCCCGATCCGATCACGTGATCGGGGATCGGAGCCGATCACGTGATTTTCAAAAGATCGGAATCGGGGGAAAAAATCGGGGATCGGGATTTTTAAAAGTTTTTGTTTAATTTTGTATTCAATGTTACAAAACAAAAATGACCATGTTCAAGTCTTAAAGTCATCCTGAGGCCTTAGTTTTGGTTTCAAATTAGACAACATCATGTATGTGTTGCTTCTTTGGAGCTTGTTTTCATAGACCTGGTTGCTTATTTCTCTCAAATCTGGCAACAGAGTGGGCAGGGCGCAGTGTCTAATTGTAGCAGTAATTTAACGAGTACTGATAAGCTTTATTTTGTTTTGATCCAATGCTGCACAACTGAACTGATCCAATGCTGCTGTGAAAAAAAGAAGCTATATCCATGTTGGATAGAATATCCAATTTAAATAAAAAAATAATCTTCAGGGACAACTTGAATGCTTTTTTTCTTTTTTTTTCTCTTAATGCATTGCATAAAGATCGGATCGGGAAAAATCGGTATCGGCAAATTGTCAAAATCAAATGATCGGAATCGGATCGGGAGCAAAAAAAGGTGATCGGGACATCCCTAATTGTAACATATAAACACACATCAGCGCACACTGGGAGGGGGGGGGGGCAGGAGCTTCAACAAGGCGTGTAGGACAGAGAGTGAATACACATACTATACAGAGATGCTGTATGAGAAAACAATGTGAGTTTGGAACATTGAACATTATAAATCTATTCTAGTAGACCTCAACAATGGATCAGTGGATCAGTCAAAATCGATAAGTGGAAATGGCCATGTCATGGGACCGTTAACAGTTATGGAGGTGTGCACATGCTGGATGAAGGCAATGATTTAATGTCTAGTCATGTCAACAGGTTGTAAAATCATCTGTCCTTACAAGGACTGCTGTCCCTACAAGACACCCTGTGACTAAACAGCCTTTATCTTTCTGTGTAGTATGACATTATACAGAAACATTTCAATGTTGTCATTTTTAACTCCTGTTGACATCATCTTTCCTTACAAGGACTGCTGTCCCTACAAGACACCCTGTGACCAGACAGCCTTTATCTTTCTGTGTAGTATGACATTTAACCCGTTTCAATTTGACCCAAAGTATGGGGAAACGGAGCCCCCTTACCAAGACGATAGTCCTGGTAAAACAGCTTCAATCTATACCAGTCAGCGACACGCAACAATGTATGGAAAAACTATACATTGAAACTTACCATCTTGTCCCCTGATGTGTTTGGAGTTGTACGAAGTTCCGTCCCAGCCTCTCGTGTCCCACCACATACTTCCTGTAAATAAGTGAAAGACAGGCACGACTTTAAAACATTATTGACTCATTTCCATCAATGTGACACAAATCTGAACATTAACACAACTTTATTCAATTCATTAGCCAGCAATGAAAATAAAAATACATTATTAGCCCATATATAACACGTTAGGGCCTAAAATCAGTTTATCACAGAGCAATAATTGATAAACATCTACTAACACATTGACTGTTGGCATGCTATGTGTGCAACAGCCATCAGCATATCTCATCCAAGGAAGAAAGCTGATGAGCACAGTAGGACTGTAATGTTAACCATATTACAAGTTGGCATCCTCATTTTGTTTCATGAATGCCATTGTAGCGCTGCTCCTCTGTTCCAAATACGACTTCTACTAACTCTTACTCTGAGCATTTATCTTTTCATGGTGCAGCAAATAACAGTCTACAAACTATGGCTTAAATAATATAGAGACACATATGTTTCAGTTTCTGGAATTTGACTAATCTTTCACAGCATTAAGAAAAGTACAATACTGTCACAGGCCCGTATTGTTTCCCTCTACAGCCCGACACAGAAAGTGATTGTGATGTGAAGTACAACTTCCCATTTTGGTTGGTGGGGAGGACGGAGGATCTCTGTCGGGCTCAGGGTTAGAAGCTTCTTCACAGTGAGCCTGGAATTGTAACACAAAAAAAAGACACTGTTGTCACCTTGGTAGTGGTTTGATCTGACTTGTGTGCTGCAAAGGTTTAACAGTTATGGAGGTGTGCACATGCTGGATGAAGGCAATGATCTCATGTCTAGTCATGTCAACAGGTTGTAAATCATCTGTCCTTACAAGGACTGCTGTCCCTACAAGACACCCTGTGACCAGACGGCCTTTATCTTTCTGTGTAGTATGACATTTAACCCGTTTCAATTTGACGCAAAGTATGGGGAAACGGAGCCCCTTACCAAGACAATAGTCCTGGTAAAACAGCTTCAATCTATACCAGTCAGCGACACGCAACAATGTGTGGAAAAAAATACATTGAAACTTACCATCTTGTCCTGATGTGTTTGGAGTTGTACGAAGTTCGGTCCCACTAAATACTTCCTGTAAATAAGTGAAAGATAGGCACGACTTTAAAACATTATTGACTCATTTTGTATTAAATCAGGTGAAATTCAGAAAATAATGTAAACAGTACAATTTTTTTGCTGAAATAAATCAAATCTGCTGGACTGAGCTGAGTGGTAGTACCGTGAAGAGCAATGCAACACTTTTTCCCTGTCAGTTAAGCAATGTCCTAAAGAGAACAGAACCTCACTATTGAGCACCAGGGCCAAGCAGGATCCCCATACTTGTATGTAATCTCCTCATCTGGGAATATTTCCTTTACAGCAAATAGGTACAAGTGTGGGGAATTTATTTTAATTGTGTAGCAGTCAGTTTATATTTTTGGCAGCACTGTTGAGCATTTTGAAAATGTATTTTCATGCCCCTGTGCAAGGCTTAGTCTTTCTATCTTTATAGCCACTGGTGTAAAGTAACTAATTTCACAAACTCAAGTACTATACTTGGGTACAATTTTGAGCTACTTGTATTTTACTTAATTATTTCAATGTTTTGTTACTGTGTACTTCTACTCCTCTACAGTTCAGAGGTACATGGTGTACTTTTCCTCCACTACATGTATGTAATACCTTTAGTTACTTTACAGATGTGGATGAATAATGTGAAATATAATCAAGTGTTAAATCAGACTTAAGTTCCACCTGGAGTAAATCCACAAGCTACCCTGCAGTATACAAAGTCATTCAAACTAGCTGCACCTTTACCAGCTTTGAGAACACTTTCATGATCAATCATTATAAAACATATCATATATATTATTCTGAAATGGACCAATCTGCACAATGACTACTTTTACTGTCGCTACTTTCACTATATTTTGATGATAATACTTTTCTACTTTTACTTGAGGAACATTTTGAATGCAGTACTTTTACTGAGTATTCCTACACTCTAATACTTCTACTTTTACTCAAGTAAAAGACCTGAGCACTTCTACTTTTACTCAAGGACAAGAGCTGAGTACTTCTACTTTTACTCAAGTACAATATCTGAGTACTTCTACTTTTACTCAAGTAAAAGACCTGAGCACTTCTACTTTTATCCGAGTACAAGAGCTGAGTACTCCTACTTTTACTCAAGTACAAGATCTGAGTACTTATACTTTTACTCAAGTACAAGATCTGAGTACTTATACTTTTACTCAAGTACAAGATCTGAGTACTTATACTTTTACTCAAGTACAAGATCTGAGTACTTATACTTTTCCTTGAGGAACTTTTTGAATGCAGGACTTTTACTGTAACAGAGTATTCCTTAATTGTTGTATTGATGCATACATGAGGATATGGTAAACGTTCTTCAGCAAAGCTAAGACATCTGTTTGAGCAGCCACTTTAGTATGATGATTAATGATCTATCGATCATAAATCTATCGATTAGATGAGAGGGGCACACATTTACATATTACATATCCTGAAAACGTACATTGTTGAAGATACGTGAGGCTGATGACCTAAGAGCAATGGCTAAAACGTCAGGGTCATATTGATGAAACAATGCTATACGGTCTTTGATACTACATACTGTATGAGATGAATGGCTTACCTTTAAATGTGTTAAGGAACTTGGCCTCAAGGAAGGGTTTGTCTCTGCCCAGAATGATATGCTCTATTGCATCCTGTTCAGCAGTCTTTCTCCAGCTCCTTTGCATCATCGTTGCTAAAAAATAAAACAGAGAACAGGCTAAGTTTAATGTACATGGTTAACAATAACATCTCTTGGGGGAAGAAATATGCATTAGAAAAAAGAGAGGTTCAATATGAGGTATGATACACTGTTCTATTAAAGATGGTAGTTCATTAATAAGAATGCACAACATTTTTAAAGTCCTGGAACGTCGTCCTGGTGTGCTCCGACGGCAGTGCACCTACAGTCACCAGCTACGTCTGCATGTAGGTGCATGAAACCTACAAGTGCATGAAACGCTGCACGTTTCATTTGCAAAACACGGTAGTCTGCTCCTCCATGCATACACAGATCATACACTGAGGAGCCGCTCCGTTGTAACCGCATGACGGCTGCCCGCTGCACGGATGTGAGAGCTACACAGTAACACACAGCACACATCTGTCTTAGCAGCATTTTAAAGACGATTATTTATTCAAAAAGTAACAGGCCAGTAGTATAACTAGTAATCAACACACATGAGTGGGCATAAATAGTCAGCCTTTTAATATCACATTGCATTTAATTCAGTTGTAAAGCGGAAGTCATTACCATGTGGTTGATGCTAAGCTAAACTGTGCTAACTGACAGCAGAGCTAAAGGTTAATGTAACGTTTCCAATCAAATGCAGTGTCTTGGTAGGATTAACTTACTAAATAACTAACTTCATCCTATTACTTTTTAAAACACACGAAAAGCGATGGGGAGCATGCTCCGTGGCGTACACTGAGCCGGACAAACAAAGTAATAAACGAACAGCTGCAGTTTTGATGCTAGGTTGTAGCTGGCCACAAAACAAACATTTAAATCCTTATGTTTTGTTTCAAATACATGATAACAAATATCACTTACCAGTTTTGGTTACAAGTCCGAATTGCCATCAACGATCTCCTCAGCCATCTCCTCAGCCATGTACTACTGTCTGCTACTGTTTCTTGGTGAGACATTGACCGAAAACTGAAAGACCAATCCATGATGAGAACCTGCTCGCCTGATGACTGCTGGCCAATCCCGGATGAGAACCTGCCTGATTGACTCTTTAGCAGGTGTGTCCAGCCAATGAAAAGCGCGTATTTTGTGTAAAATGAGAGGGAAATGTGTATGAAACTGCAATACCATGAATCGGCTGTACGAGCGTTTTATACACAATGAGCACACAAAAATATACACTAGAAATCAGGTATAGGCGGTTTATTGGGACATACCGAGAAAAAGCGGGAGGGTTTTATTTACATGTTGATAAGTGCTTCGACACTGCGCGACTTGTGAGGAC
Source organism: Notothenia rossii (assembly GCF_949606895.1). NCBI lineage: Eukaryota > Metazoa > Chordata > Actinopteri > Perciformes > Nototheniidae > Notothenia > Notothenia rossii. The sequence continues at coordinate 34,377,341 of NC_136905.1, forward strand.
ACCAGTTTTGTCTTCACAATATAATAAATAATAATGCTGGTGTGTATCCATGCGAATTGTCCTCATAATCCGGCCGCACACACACACTCTCTCTCTCTCTCTCACACACACACACACACACACACACACACACACACACACACACACACACACACACACACACACACACACACACACACACACACACACACACACACAGACAGACAGACAGACAGACAGACAGACAGACAGACAGACAGACAGACAGACAGACAGACAGACAGACAGACAGACTGACTGACTGACTGACTGACTGACTGACTGACTGACTGACTGACTGACTGACTGACTGACTGACTGACTGACTGACTGACTGACTGACTGACTGACTGACTGACTGACTGACTGACTGACTGACTGACTGACTGACTGACTGACTGACTGACTGACTGACTGACTGACTGACTGACTGACTGACTGACTGACTGACTGACTGACTGACTGACTGACTGACTGACTGACTGACTGACTGACTGACTGACTGACTGACTGACTGACTGACTGACTGACTGACTGACTGACTGACTGACTGACTGACTGACTGACTGACTGACTGACTGACTGACTGACTGACTGACTGACTGACTGACTGACTGACTGACTGACTGACTCACTCACTCACTCACTCACTCACTCACTGACTGACTGACTCACTCACTCACTCACTCACTCACTCACTCACTCACTCACTCACTCACTCACTCACTCACTCACTCACTCACTCACTCACTCACTCACTCACTCACTCACTCACTCACTCACTCACTCACTCACTCACTCACTCACTCACTCACACACACACACACACACACACACACACACACACACACACACACACACACACACACACACACACACACACACTCACACACACACACACACACACACACACACACACACACACACACACACACACACACACACACACACACAGACTCCTTCAGCCTATTTTCAGCTGCAGAAACCATTCAACTATTACATTATTCAGCTATTTCAGGACATCAAGGCTATACATGTTGTTGTTTATACCTTTTTTAAAACGTTTTCTTTTAAATATTAAGCTTTTTCTGCATTTCTGTAGCTAAAAGCAGCTACCATGAAGCTAATAACATATTCAGCTTTTTCCGCATTTTCAGCTAAATTAAGCCATAGATGTTCACAGTTTACAGCATTCACACGCATTTTCTGCAGGAAATGCATGTTCTAGTTCATTAATAAAGTAAAAAACATCTTATTGTTATTTATTTCATTTTGTATTTATCTGCATTGCATTTCATATTGAGGTCTTCCAAAAGTAACAAGAAGGAATCACTTACTTTACTTTTGTATTCTGATACTCAGATTCAGTTTCTGATTAGATTTTTTTCACAGGTAATTGAAATGGAATTACAACCCTCCCACGTCGCACCCCCGACTTAATGAAAGGAGTTATTTGTACATATCTGAACATGGTTCATAATATGCTAGGTTTGGGACTGTGAGATTGGGACTGTGAGAGCTCTAGAAACCCTTTAAAGCAGCTTTGAAGAATTGAAAACCCAATCGTCCATGTCGGATAAACACAGCAGCCGCTGCAAAGCTTCAGACTCCTCCATCCTATTGCTTATGCTTCTAAAATGACCCAACCCCATAAGTAGATAGACAATAAAGTGTATTTGTAGTGTTCCAACTCCACAGGCTCATGTTAGGGAGAAGCAAAGGATGCATCCACACCAACATATCAGATCGGGGACACAGGGCAGTGTTAAGACACAGAGTCAGTTCCTAGCAGAGGCAGTGAATGGGGAGGACTCTGAAAGCACAGAGGAGCCACTGTCTCATGGCAGTAAGAAACTTAGAATAATATATACGTTGGACGAGGGCCCACTCTCTAAAATGAGTTTACCCAGGGCAGTTGTATAAACTTCAGAGGGCTCGCAGTGTCTCTTGGTGATGTCAATGTCCCTCTAAGAAGTCTAAATTGAATGGCTGCAATGAACGCAGGGAGATTGGAAACAATAAGTTACGTGAAATTAGATTTCCTCCTCTGATCATGTTCCTCGCTTTCACCTTCAGACAGCAGCTGTTTGTGACTTGGACCAGAGGAGGAGGGGGAGAAAAGTGCTTACGGTACGACATGATTTAATCAAGCTTTGAAATGTTAATAGTTCAACATTTAAATGTGATCCCTCTTCAACATAAGCAGCGCTGGGGAGGGGCATATTGTGATTGGAGGGGTTAGTGTTTATCCTGCGTTGGGGCTCCGCTCTCCGCTTCAGAGAGCTTTTCTCTGGCAATGATGATCCAAAGCAGCTCAAATAAAGGGCTGCACGGTTCAGAAACACAGAGAGTTTCTGTCACCCTAAGTACTTCAGCAGCCAAGCCCCCAAAACAGCCTAGGAAAACATGGCAGCCCCTGCAGGGCCTGAGTCAACAGGCCCCTTCCTCTGGAGCCAGCAGCTGCTTTTCCAATCACACACACACACACACACACACACACACACACACACACACACACACACACACACACACACACACACACACACACACACACACACACACACACACACACAATCAGCATCTGATATATGGGACACTATAAGTCTGTGAATAGTATTCCTGACCTGAAACGATGCTGTTCATTTGATGAGCATCTTTTAAAAGTTGATGAAGGACAGGTACACACCACACTCGGGGGGCAGTGCAGCTATATGAAGACAATAATAGTTTATTAGATACAATATATAGTTAGTGTAAGAATGGTTAATGTTCTTCATCTGATGCATCACAGTTGAGATGATGTGGAGAACATTAAGTGACCCTATTAGGCTTTTAGTGATTTTCTCTTTCCTGTAGTGTGCTCTGGTTTTAGTGCATGTAAATGGTCTCCAAAGGCAAATATCCCTGTAATCCAGAGGGAGTTTCTCTCCCCTCCAGCCTGAAAAAGGCCTCCATTGGACATATGTATTTACTTCCTTAAACAAAATGAAGTCACTATGTATTCACACTTCTATTGGTAAAGCGCTCCAACACATTTTACGATTGGCTAAGGGGCGGGACATCTCTAAGCGATTGAATTGCAGCTGTTGCGTTCACAGGTACGGTTGATTGAAGAGCACAACACAACACAGATAAATAGGTTCATCTCAATGTCCCTCCTCTCTCCTCCCCTCCTCGGGACTTGACCCGGAAATCGATCAAGACACCCCATGTTGAAGGACGTCCCAATCTCTTAAATGCACATGGAGGAGTCGAGGAGGGGGGAGGGATGAGGCTTCCAGAGGAGACGAGAGCGAGGATACACGAGAGTAGACTACGCGGAAGTGTTTTCACTACTCGCGCATCAGAGCTCCGCCCCAAGCTGCACAGCCTCTGCTGTTCTGACTGTTAAAGGAGGATCAGAGGCATGTTTAAAGTGCTTGATCTGAACATGAACATGCATATCTGAAACAAGCTCAAATACCATAAGGAAATCAATCCATACATTATTATTATTTTTATGAATATAATTATAACTTAAAGGTGTGGTAGGGAATTTTGGAGAAACCAGCTTGAGTGCGTTAGAATTTGAAAATACACAGCCGGAAAAAATATGCCACTTCCTTACAGAGCTCCTCCTACAACACATACGAACGCGCACATGACCAATGAGGGCACGAGATAAGTTTGTGCACAGATGGTAGGCTAACAGGCACGTAGGCCATCTAGTGGCCGGCTAAAACGATTGGTCGTGCTTTTTACAGTACTACGACTTCCACAGATGACATGTTTTTATGGATTTTTTGTCAAAGTGTCAAAATTGCTATCGAATGTTGTTCTCTTAACAAATAGCATTCCATGGAATATAACAAAAAGTGTATCTCGAGCCGGTTTCTCAAACTTCAGACCCGGCGGCAGACATACGTCTCTGGGCGGGCATTTGATTTACCAGTGCGGACCCACCCCGAAACTTACATTTCCCGGGAAATCTGAATTATCCACACGGGGGGGCGGGGGAGGCGCTCGTGAATTGTTGTTACGGAAACAGAGTGGTTTTAGGTTGTCATAAGGCTGTTGATGGTCTTATTATATAGGCTATATCCATTGGTTGTTTTTGTGGCACATTTGTAACGCTGTGCCAACTTGGGCAAGCACGCAGGGTGGGTGGAGAGGTGGAGTGAGGTTGAGCGATGGAGAGAAAGGCAGAGAGAGAGAGAGAGAGCGTGTGCAGCGGTCTGCTTGCGCACAGAGCAGGAATTTGTGAGAGAGTCGGCTTGAGAGTCAATTTCTCTACAAATATAATTGATTACCAGCCTCCCTTGTCCCTGGGTGGCTTGCTAGCTCGTTGGTAACATAACTGATGTCTTCTAATGTGCCTGCCTGCATCTGGCGCTGAGTTGCCATATTCCTTTCATGAACCACTTCCTGATATCCATTGTTGCAGATAAATATAAATGATAATAGCCAAACTAACCTAGCAAGAGTAAACTGACAGGCTGCTCTGTGCCGCATCTCACTCAAAAACCCACACGACTCAACCCAGAATTTCATTGCAAAATAAAAAAAATTATATTAAACTAATCTTTCAACATAGTTTAAAACAAAAATAAATATTAGGACAAAGCCCAACAATAAACATAATAATAAAACAATTAAAATGTTGTATTTAGCCCTGATTAAAACAGCGGGCCCAAATCCTGGATGGGCGGGCCCGGCCCCATGGGGCCCGCCCATGATGCCGGGTCTGCCTACCCCACCTTTAAATGAAATGTTATACCTGGAAAAACAAATACAGGACCGAAAATAATACAAAAAACTATAATAAAATAAATGAATGGAAGAGATGGACGAAATAATTTCAATGAGAAGCTAAATCCCAGGTTTGAAGGGATTTATGAGGAGGGAAGCCCAGTGACAGGTGATAAAGGGCGTTGTTTATGGTGAAGCTGGAGTGAACAAGGACATCCCAATTAATACCTGAGGACTCCTCTGTCCTCGCGTCTCTTCCTCGTGTCTCTCGCTCGCGTCTTACGGTACGTCCACACGGCAGCGTCGCGTTGAAGCTTGCCGGTGGGCGTTTCTGGTGCGCCAACAACCAATCACATTAATATCCCGCCCCGGACACACCAGCACGCGTTTTGATTGGCTACCGCTTGTACTGGCATATGATTTGATTGGCTGGCGCTTCCGTCAACACTTGAAACTTGAACTTTTCTCAACTTTCGAAGTGAGCAACGGAGGCAAAGCACCGCGACGGAACCACAATGCAGTTCGGCAAAGCTTGACGTCACCCCATTCAAAGTGAATGGGAAGCGTCCGTCGCGTTGCTCGACCCTGCCGTGTGGACGTACCGTTACGGAGGCGGATCTAAGACGCAAGGAAGGGACGTGAGTGAGGGAAATAATCAATTGAGATGAACTCAATGTTCAAAAAGTTCAGTTTGAATTAAAGTCAGGCACAGGCAGAGCCAAAACCAGGATATCCAGCAATTAGGCAACCAAATCCAATAAAGGGGGGCAGGCAGAATAGGGCTCAGAACCAGGCAATCACTCAAACGGGCAAACAACAAATCCAATCAGGGAGTAAGCCGGAAACTAGAGGTCCAAACCAGGAAGGCAAGGTCAGAACCAGGCAGAACAGAGAACTAAGAAAATACAAACTTAACACTGGAGAGCTTGGCAAAACACACAAGACAATCTGGCAGAGGACAAGTGAGGTGGTATATATACTGTGAAGCTAATGAGGGAATGAGAAGTAGGTGAGAGAGGAAGGCGGGATCTTAGAGACAGGAAGGTTATCGATATGCAAAACCAAAAACAACTATGTTTGTGTGGAACTTTTGACAGCTGCAGCATAAACAGTATGAGACAAATAAAGTGCTTTTTGAACATTAAAGGGTGAAAACATGTCACAGTAGAAGCACCATGTACACATACAGTATGAACCTGAAAATGAGCATAATATGTCCCAAACCTTTGAATCCACCTGCCCATACATCACAACCAGGGTGACACAGCCTCAACCCACACCTTTGAAAAAGAAGGTGTGTTACATTTTAACAGCAAGGAGACCGTACCAATAAAGACAAAAATAAAACAGTACACATTAAAGTGGCAAGCACACATTAGGGAAGTAAGAAGAACATAATTAGACATTCAAAGAAGAAAAGTAGCAGCATTATAACCATTCTGAGGAACAAGTAGAAAGTAAAGAAGTAGCTGCCACATAACAGAAGTAAATAGTATAGTACACAGTATATTGCAGTGTTATTTTACAACATTGTTGTGTTGTGCTAAAACAAGTAGAAGACAGTAATAGCATTTTAGTACATATTGCACAACAGTGGTGGTAGTGTGTGTGTGGTTTCTGCCAGAGGCCGTGTTGATTGTACAGCCTGGACGCTGAAGGAAGGAAGAACCTGACTTTATATTAATCGAAAAATTACAATTTTACACGTCCATGTTTTCAATGTTTATAAAAATGCACCATTACACCTCAATATAAATCCAATGTTTTTTTATCGGTCATAACATTGTTCCTTTGAAAACCCTAAGGCAGGTTGCAAACCAGATTTGGGAATGCTTGTTATTAAAATTGAGTATATAGGTAAAAGGTTTGTGATTGAACCTTATTATTGTTGATGAATATGAACTTGTTTTCTTCACATAATTCCAGGTCTAAAAACAATTATGTTGACCCCTTTTCAGGAAATAAATCCTCCAAATGACAATATAGTAATTTGGAACTTGGGTGTAACAAAAAGGTTCATTTCAGTGGAACAACAACATGTTTTCACATACATAGAGAAAGCAGAGGTACTTTTTTTTATAATTGTTGCCAGAGCGGTATGTAATATCCTGCTTTTGATGTCCTGCCTGCAACCAGTTTGGTTAAAAGTAGTCTTTATACATTTGTTATGATTTAGTTCATGAATCTGAAGTTGTGTCTATACTAAGAAGTGCTTCACAGAAGGTCATTTACCTGTAGGAAAAGCATGATTTTGTGGTTCACTTTTGTTATACTGAGCGGGACAAAAACTCCCTAGCTGTGGGAGAAAAGTTATTCTACTTTGTTAATTAACCGTGGTAATAATCATTGGTAGTTGCGACATTCATGTTTTTCTGTAGTGCGGTTAGAACAGGGTGTTGTGACAGGCAAGGCGGGGTTACCAACGCAAAGAAAACCTATATAAGGTTGTTCCAGTGTAGGAATGCTAGTTTATTTTTGGCCTTTGAGCATACATGGTGATGAAACTGCCACAATGTCAAAAAAGCAATTATAAAATTGATTAAAAATGTGTTTAACCTGTTGAACCCCATCACCCCGGTACCGGGGGTAAAAACGCATCATCTGCAAGCAACAGTGTCTGAGGGCTTCTTAATATTTAATAAACTATGAATGTTTTATATCCATGTAACGGGAAGAAACTCAGCTAACTTATAAATGTATTCATGTTTTGCAAAACATCTTGATACAGGGTACTTATTATATGTTGTACTTTGGATTCCTAAAGCTTTTAGTCTACCTTATCATCATCCAAGGGTAAGTAATCATCATCCAAGGGTAAGTAATCATCATCCAAGGGTAAGTAAAAAATAATATTTGGACAGACACTATAATTTACAGTTTTTTACTATGTTCAATCTGCATTTTCTTTAAAATAAAAAACATCGATATTGAATCTGACTTTTCTAAATCCAACTCACAGGTTTATCATTACTTTGAGAAAAAAGATTATAAATGTTCCCCTTTTAGAAGTGTAGTTATGGTAATTTGTTCTGAAAATGCCATTTTCGAGCCTGAGACCTGAAAAACAGGCTCAGTGCTTAACAGGTTAAACAAGTGTTTGAATGCGTACATTAACAGGTTTATGATATCACTGCCCCGTCTAAGACACAAGTGGATCTGACTTTAAATACATTTGACTCGAGTGTTTCGTCAACTTAATGTGTTGCTTAAAATAATACTTCTGCATACAGTATGTGACACTGTAAGTGTTGCACAGCCAGATACGGCTCAATAAGCTGACTCAGATAAGGAAATATATGATACATTATGATGTGATATGAATGACAATGGGATACATCGACGTCTGCACTCACAGTGCCTCGGACTGTACATAATGTTACTTTGATCCGGTTACTTATGCTGTGGAAGATATTTAAGTAAGCTTTCTTAACGCTAATGTTATAATAGTCAGATTGTTCTGAAGATGGGAAACTTTTTTTTATATGAGAGTGCATTAGTTAGCATGTGTAACTAATGAAACACTTTAAGGACTTTCTTTTTGGTACAGTGGTTAGCAGTGGTTGGCAGTTACAGAGGTGACGTGCTTATATTCATTTAGGATGTAGTACACCCTGTATTGTCTTGAGGATCACTAGTCCAGTGACATCTGCTTTTATTATAGAATCACATATGAAAGGAGTATTCGAAAACTACTTCACTGGAACTACTGTATATGCTATATGAGCACGACATCACAAGACACAAGTCTTTGTGTGTTTTCTTTCAGAAATAGTGTGCCTTACCATGCTTTTACATTATTGTGGGTTTGTGTGTGTTAAACACGTTTGTCCGCACTGTTAAGGTTAATGTGCACATAAAAAGGTGCGCTGCTCTTTAAATGAAGACTTTTCCATGTGTCAGCCAGTCTGAACTTTTTATTTCTTTCAAATAGTTCATTAAACTTGGGGTTCATCAACAACTTTGGTGGGCAGCACGAGAGCAACACAGCTCTCCGTTCACCATTTCTGTTCCACCCTGACCACCCCACTTATGTTGTCTGCAGAAGGACGAGGGGTAGCATTTGTACGCTACGATTCAGTCGCCTTGCAAACTAGGCTAACATTTGTTATTGTATGCAGGTTGCTAACGTTAGTGCTAGCTAGGTTAGCAATTTTCTTTTGTTGTGGCAGGGCTTGTTCTTTTTGACAGCATGTGGTCGACTCCAATGTGGTCTGGCTGATCCAATCACATTTTGATTGCAATGTATTCTAGATCACTTTACACCTGAATCAACATGGTTTTTACAAACCGCAATACCGTTAAAAAATAGGGTTGAGGTTCACTATGGCAAATATTTTGCCTCTGATATTACTTGCCATCACAAATCTTCAAACCAGCTGCATCCGCTTACTGAGAATAAAAAGAGCAAGAAAAATTACTGGAAAGATATCTTGGTTATCTTGAAAAAAGTATAACATTAATGTTAATGTTAAGTGGAGCTGAACTCTTCCATGACACCATTTTTATTTAGAATTGGATTCAAAGGCTTATTTTCAATGTGATATTAAATGAAGACCAATGTCATTTTCATGTTTAAAAACAACTACAAAATATTTAAGCTTTGAGATGTGTCACACTCTGCACCACTCAGAGGAATCATGATACGAAATGACGCTTCACTACAGACCTCGAGGTTTGCACAGTCCTTAGCCAATAAGCTCTTATCATCCACACAATGACTAAAGACCTGATACAGCGATCGTACCTTCAGTCTGTGATCTTTATTGAGGAGGTGTGGTCAGAGAGCAATCTGGAATCCGTCAACACTTCGGCTCACTCGGCCAGGAATTCCTTCTGCAGCACGGCCACTCTGGAGCCACTCCACATGGAAAGTACCGCGCAGTGGAAACTGGGAGCCAAAAAAATCTCAGACTTTGCAGTCCGCAACTCGTCCAGATTAGCATTCCTTCCCCCTGACACATCAGCAGAAGAGCGCATCATCATCTGACCAATAGGGGACGCACTACTGGCATTGGGACCCTGGTGCTGGGGTGAGTTGCCCCTGAAGAGTAGGAATCAAGCAGTGGGCAAATAACTAGTGCTGAAACACGTAATAACTAATACCAAGAGGGACCTCTTCAAATTAAATTCTAAATGAAAAACAAAGAGGTATGTTTGCTGTCAACGAGAACTCGTTTCGTTTTCCTGATTTCACATTCGCTCCATCCATTCCCATTATTGCATCATAAAAGGCCCGGACAGCTAAACAGCATAGGTTCCACTCAGTGAGGGGGCGAGGAGGGAGAAGCGGGGGGGCTGAGGGATGAAGAGGAGGTTTCCACTTCTTCAGTGGGGGGTGTAGTGTGGGAGGGTTGCTACTGGCGGCTCAACAGTAGCATTCTTTCACACGTAGCTGGAAGTAATCAGCTGCGGAGGCTAGAACCAAACTCTGAGCTCCTTCTGTTTGCTTTGGCTCCACCAACGTTCTCTTCCCCTTCCTCCACCTCCTCATGCAAGGGCCCCATTAGAGCCCACCTCCCCATCCTGCCTCTGTATACCTCCCCATCTATCCGTCCACACCAATACACTCCAAGTGATCTCAACATTGTTGCCTAACCATAGTTCAGCTGATTCTCACGTTTCCTTCCTCTCTGCAGGAGGTCATACCGAGAAAATGGAGAGAAAGAACAAACCAGAGTGTAGGTTAGAAGACTTTGCAGATGATTTGTCTGGCGATTATCTTTTCTAGGATCGACTTTTTCCACCCCCGTTTGAAGGAAGAAATAAATAATTCTCCCCCGCACTGTAACACATACATCATTTGTCTCAGAACCTGAACTCATCAGTCATACTACAGGGAAAAAACAGAGGCTATAGCTAAACGCTTCCTTTCTTTTATAACTACTGGAAGCAAGAACACAGGTTATTTGGAGATACATCAGAAAGGCTTGCCTCACTGGGCGGGCCATGTGGGATTGACAGCTGAGTGGCACAGAGACGTGTTAGCTTGCTGTAGCTTACAAGTTAAGGGGGCAATAGTTCTGTATATAATAGTAATAAAGCATCATGGTACTCACATTCAAAGACAAAGCAGCAGCTGTCAAACGAAGGGTTTAGGAATGAGACCTATAACCCGGAAATGAGTTACAGCCTTCGGTTCCTTCGTAACAAAGTCAGCGTGTTTTTGAACATTGTATCCATTAGAATCCTGATATAAGGACTGTGATTGATTAACACTAGCCGATGAGTTTTTCACGGTTTGTTCTACGACATAAAATCATAATACGACAGTGAACACAAAGGTGTGAAGGTATACAAAACTTCCATGTGTATAAAAATGAACTATAAACGTCATCTTTCTGACACTAGTCCACTTTTAGCTAAGTGGTGGTGAGGCACAGCTCAGCTACCGTGATGTGGTTTGATATCCTGACGTTAGCTCTTACTTTTGCTGATTGCATTCTTCTAAAAACTCTTGGTGTTGATATGTGGACCTAATCCTGCTGGACAAAATGTGCTAGGAATCAAAAATGTGTGTTTACCACAGAGTTTATTGTCTGCACTAAAATCCAATGGGAAAATCCCATTGGATTTGTCGAGGGACCCGTTGCTAGATGCTAACTTCCGTGTCGAATTACAAAAAGACGTCATAACTGCACCACTCTATTTTGCTTTTTCAGGTTCCTGACGATTTTCTTAGAACCTGAACTCATCAGACACATACTGCAGGGATACAACAGATGCTGTAAGTTGATACTTCCTTGCTAATGAGGAGAACAGGATGTTGCATAAATCTAAAAATCCCAATTGCATGAAAATTGCCTCATTGGCACAATAAAAGCTAGTTTTGGACCTTCACTTTATGTGTTGGAATGTGGACAATCGTGGATGTAGTAATACCTTTTTCTTTGCAGCAAGACGCAATGCTTGTGTCCCTGTGCACCGCCTCAAGCATGTTCACTCAGCTTGCATATCACTATCTTTGTCAAGCATCACATTAAAGGTGGTTTTCAAATTAGCTTATTACTATCACTAAATCAAAGAACAAAGCTTTTTTGGAGGTTACAAAATAATAGCTTCCCTGACATGAGAGAGGGGGGGTGGGGGGGGGGGGAGGGGGGCAATTGTACATGTGTGATTGAAAGGCGGGGTGAGGTGTAATCTGTAGTTTATAGGTTAAGGACTGCAGTGCTCTGTAAGCAGCAGTAATAAAGCAGAATGTTAATGTATTCAATGTCTCATCCAAGTCTGGTGTGCTCATTTAAAATCCTGTATCTTAGCTTTTTAAAGTGGAAGTAGCAAACTGGACTACGACAATCAGCCCTTCAACTAAACAAATATGCACCGCCATTACAATGCTAAGTCATTTCCGGGTTTTAGGACTTATTCTTGCACCACTCTATTCTTGCTGATAACATATAGACATAACTTATCAAAGTTCTCATGAATTCCTTTTGGTCTATTAAGATAAGCACTTATTAAGATATTTTAAATTGTTAAAATAAACTTGTCAGTGCTCTCTCGTAGTGTTGTCATAAAACACTATTTTAAATTTGAATATATGTTTGGCATTCCTGATATTAATAAGCTGGCGTTTACAATATGCCAATATCATATACTGTATGTCAATGTGTGACAATGGCCTAGCTAATATTTAATGGGATCTTACATACATAACATGGCTTCTACCATCAGTCCCACAGTAGGAGGCTTCATCATTTTATCATGTGCCTCTCTTCATATTGAGTAGCAGGTGCGCAATAACAGGCTAGTACTATATTTGCCTCTGTATCACAGATCTGAAAAACTATAAGCTCATTCTCAGCTTCACACTTTGAAAACACTCAAATCTATCATGTTCCCTTTTTTGACTTTTCAAGGCACATTCAAATATTAAGGTCTCTACCTGCTCTTTATAAAAAAAAGTCTTGAAATAACCTCTATTATGTGCAGCTACTGTATGTAACAAAGAATGTACTTGTTTTGCCTTTCAAAACACTTTCCCATGACTCAATTGATCAGACATGGCCGTCAAATGTTCAATGTTAAACTCACTATTCGGTATATTCTTAACTCGGGAGGGGCCACTGTTAAATCTTACTGCCGGACCACTCCTGTCACAGCTGTCCTGTTTCTGCACTCTGAGACTCAGTACACTCACTGCTCTATATATATATGCACGTATAACCCCATTAATGTGGAATAACTGCTAATTAAGTCGCTCTATATGAGTTACACATTAAATAAATGACATACAAACACGGCACACTTGAAAAAAGACACCATTTTATTTGCAAAATAATACATTCTGTGAGAAAAAAAGAGGTATGGTGAGTCAGGAGGAGGTGAGGGGGGGAATCTTTGTGAGGATCCAGCCCCTCAGCAGCTCCATCTCGGGCATGGACAGCTGATGGTGCAGGCCTGAGAAGGAGTGGAAGGTGGTGGCCATGCCAGCCTTCTTCAGCAGCTCGGAGGTATCCTCCCCCCACTGATGGAGCACCAGATCGTCCTTGGTTCCATGGCATTGGAGCAACTCAGGGAGGGGGAGGTCTGCTCTGCTGCGCTCCTCCACTGCCTTCACAGGAAGAAGAAAAATGCTTTATGAATATTGTTAGATAATTTAATCAATTAATGCCTGCTCAGTCTTAAAGGTGCAGGACCATAATCATTATTACATGATTAATGGTTTGGGCTGGTTTATTTATTGCAAACAAATATTGAGTCGAGCTGAGATACATTTCAAATGCAACGGTCTCAAACCTTTGGTTACATCTCTCACAGGCTACGCCCTCTATTGGACTCTATGGGTACTCCCCTCGATCCTATCATGCAAGCATTCATCCACTGAGACTTTCTAGACGTAGCCAGCCCCGGGGCGGGCCTACCAGAATGCGCGCGCATCTCAACGCATAAAAGGAGGCCTCGCCTCCTTACTGTCATCCCTTTCTCTTCAGCAAGGCAGTGACACAACTGAGTGAAGAGAGACGGATACAAATAAAAAAACCATACGAAGAGAATGACCTCCTACATCACGGTGTTCACCGAACGGGATGGGGAGGGACCGGCCTGGGGAGAGCTATAGGTGGGCGCTGGTTTCTAACAGAGACACAGCACAGCAACATCCTAGAGCTATGGGCGGTAGTGTTGGTCCCCCAGCATTTCAAACCCTTAATTCAGGGGAGACATGTAATGGTCAGGAGCGACAACAGCACCACAGTGGCTTATATCAACAGGAAGGGCGGAGTTTTTTTGTTGTTGTTGACCACAGCGGAGAAATTGTGGTTATGGGCTTCAGAGGTGGTGTTATCTCTGAGAGACCTCCACATTCCGGGTATGGAGAGCAGGGGGGCCGACCTCATGTCGAGGGGCGGACCCCTGCCAGGCGAGTGGGTGCTTCACCCGGAGGTGGTGAAGCAGATCTGGGCCCGGTTCGGGACAGCAGAGGTGGATCTGTTCGCCAGCCGGCGCAACTGTGCTCTGTGGTTCTCCATGGCTTTGAGCGACGACCCGCCCTTGGGGGGGGGAGGTGTCTGCACACGAGCCATGGCCAAGAAAGCTGCTCTACGCCTTTCCACCGCTGCGTCTCATTCTCCCTCTCTTGGGGAGAGTGAGGCAGGAAAGTCTGTCAATCATCCTAGTAGCGCCGGATCGCCTGGTACTCAGAGATGACGCAGATGAAGGTGGGCCAGCCCTTGGCGCTTCCCCAGTTCTGGGGGGCGATGTCTCAAGAGGCAGGTGCAATCGGGGCGTTACCCACTCTGGGCCGACCTCTCCAGGCTTGGCTCCTGAGAGGGACAGGCTAAAACAGGGTGGATTGTCTTAGTGTTATTCAGTCTATCCAGGCAGCTAGAGCGGGATCCACCACAGCCTGTTACAGGCCAAAGTGGCTGGGATTCCTGCGATGGTGTGAGGAGCGGAAAATAGAGCCCCTATCTTGTGAATTGGGATCTATTTTTTTTCGTACTTACAGTTATTGCTGGACAGAGGGCTTGCTCATTCCACAGTGAAAGTTATTGTAGCAGCAATCTCGTCCTGCCATGAGGGATTTGACGGCAGGTCAGCCTTTTCTCAGCCACTAATGTTGCGGTTTTTGCAGGGGGTCAGGAGGCTGTGCCCAGTAGTGCACGCCACCGCCCCGCAGTGGGACCTGCCGCTGGTGCTCGAGGCAGCGTTTACGCCAGGGGGGCGTCTTGTCATTTGACGCCCTTATTCAGCTCGGGACCCCCTGAACTCGAGCCGAGAGTGTCCAAAAATATTAATAATTTGAGAGAAGATCGAGAGTTTTTATCACTTGAAATAACGAAAAGGAAAAAAGACAAGGACATCCCTCTGTTGGAGGGGCAAAGACGTCTGGTGCTCTCGGGGTGGGCACCCTCTCAGCCCTGGTCTGGCGGAAACATTGACTCGAGGCTCTGGTCACAGAACCATTTGAGCCTCTGGAGCTCTCCTCCCTGAAAGCACTGTCATGGAAGACAGCAATGCTACTTGCCTTAACGTCAGCCAAAAGAGTGTCCGAGTTAACCCCTTTATCGGTGCACCCGAGTTGTTTAATGATCCGGGGTGACCAGAGCGGGGCGACACTCAGACCCAACCCCTCCTTTGTGCCCAAGAGCCTAAGGAGTGCGTTCAGGTCGAGGGCTATTCAGTTGGGGGGTTTAATCTTCCACCCCATAGTGGGGCGAGGGAAGCTAAATTACACCTCCTCTGCCCGGTGCGTGCGCTGGCATATTATGTGGAGTGCACGGCTGCCCACTGAACAGCTGTTTGTGTGCTTCAGGGGCGGGGTAATTGGGAAAGCTCTGTCCAAGAAACGCCTGGCAGGCTGGGTCTGCGAGTGCATTGCACATGTCTACGGACAGGCGGGGAGAGCCTTCCCCACGGGGGTCCGTGCACACTCTACACGAGCCATGGTTGTGTCAACAGCCTTATTTAACGGCGTGAGTGTGGAGGACATATGCACGGCGGAGTCTGGCTCCTTTTCATCGTCTGTGCTTGCTGGGGCAACGCAGGACTGGTGAGGAGGGATGGGGGCTGTGGGTCAGTGGGCATCTGACCCCCTCCCCGGGCGTAATGCGCTTAAGTGACTCGCACATGGGCCCATAGGGGCTGGGGGACTCTTTTCCCCCTGCTTTAGGGGAGGGGAGTCCTCCACATCATAGCACACCTCCGCGGAGTAAGCACGTCAGGGTGTGCTCTGTCAGCCGCGGTGAGATGCGCGCGCATTCAGGTAGGCCCGCCCCGGGGCCGGCTACGTCTAGAAAGTCTCAGTGGATGAATGCTTGCATGATAGGATCGAGGGGAGTACCCATTGAGTCCAGTAGAGGGCGGCGCCTGTGTTTATATAACAAGGGTTACCATACATAACCCCTTGTTATTATTCCAAAGAAAAAAAGCAATTCCAATTTATCAGCTCTTTGGGACATTGGGATTTACTATTCCTAGAATAACTAGAATCTAGTTAATATTTTCTTTATTAAAGATGTATAATTTCACCTACCAGGAAATGCATACACAGTACTGGCCCAGCACAATCAGAGGAGTAAAGTCAAATAAGCCTGGGTCCAACTGGAGCCCATAAAAATAAAGTCACAGCTGGCAGAAGTGAAGTTATTGTAGCTAAGGTTTAACCCACACATTGGCATCAAGCTTAACTATCTTAGAAAATGCAATTCATGTTTCTATAAGCAAAATCAATAGAGTGGTGCAGTAATGAATCCAAAAACCCACAAAAGACAGCAATTGACCAAATCCAGTTCCACTGTCTCTGTTTTAACTTGTTCGTGGTAAGATGTCTGAAATAAGGTCTGTGGTTAACACGAGCTGAATAGATTTTCATATTTTGTTGCTCGATATATGTCAAAATATGGCAGTAAATACCCCACTCGTGATCCAGCTTCTATGCGTCATTAAAAACAGCGGTTTCATCCAGTGACTAAATAAATGACTATACGTCATCACGCCAACACGAGT
This sequence comes from Notothenia rossii, assembly GCF_949606895.1. Taxonomy (NCBI): domain Eukaryota; kingdom Metazoa; phylum Chordata; class Actinopteri; order Perciformes; family Nototheniidae; genus Notothenia; species Notothenia rossii. The sequence goes on from NC_136905.1 coordinate 34,394,036, forward strand.
TTGCTCTTAGCTTAGAGCAATACAGTTTTTATAGCCTAAGTTTAGCTTTTTATTTCTGCCGATTGCATTTAAGCTTAAAAAGTGTTGTTAACATTCTGCAATTATTCTTCTGAAGAAAACCAGACGAGTACCATAAACGTTTGTTTGGGACAATGCTTATTTTCTGCAATGTGAATAAATCCAATGGGGAAATCCTAATGCTTTTTGTTGAGGGAGCCCTATTGGTGCTAACTTCCCAGTCGGCGTACAAAAATACGCATCACTCTAATGTTTGTGAATTCACCAGTTATACAAGTTACAATTAATTCCTTTGATTTTACAGAAACTGATGGCTGGTGATGTACCTGATAAGCAGCAGAGTCCTTGTTGAGGAAGCTGGAAAGTGCAAAAACTCCCGCTACATCAGGGTGGTACCGACACGCCAGGTGGAGCGCCATGGCTCCGCCCATCGAGAACCCCCCTTTGGTTAGGGACAAAAGAGAAAAGATCATCAGCTGGGAGCAATAAGGTAATTCTGGGAGCAGTTTTTTCTTCGGAACAGTAAGTATAAGTTTGATATAAAAAGTAATAAACATATTCATCTGCATATAAGGAGCTCTAAGTGAGGGCACTTTAAGCAGTCTGTGGTGGAGAATTCTTCACTTTAAAAGAAAAACATTAAGATGGATAGTACTCCTCAGTTCCACATCATCACTTTTATTTTTGCCTTAGTATATGCAGCCAGTTTCATGAGTCTGTCCTTAATCTCACACAGCTGGGTACATCTGGGCACACTGTGCACATCTGGGAAAGTGTGCAAGTACCCATCATCCTGTCAGAGAGTGGAGGAACGAGGGAGAGTGAAAATAGAGCGGGAGGAACAGATGAAGAGGAGAGGTGGAATTCACAGGTCTCGCCCAACAAGTCAAATCAAACCGACATGCAGCGATCTGAGCTATGGTTTAGGGAACGGACCGATGTGTGTCTACGTGTGTTTGCTTGTCCACACTTATTCAAATAAAGCAAAATACTATCTGATTAAAATGATGAGCCTGGGATAATGCTGCTGCCAATTAAAAACCGACAGAAGGAAATTCAACAAAACCTTGCAGATATAAAAATGTACTTAGGGTGACCAGGTGCCGACAAGTCACATGTGGGACAAAGAGTCACACAGGCCACACCCATAAGTAAATAAATATTTAGTTGATTGATTGACATCTGACACAGCTAACGGTAGCCTTCTCTCTCTTTCTAGACCACCATTGGCCAAGTTTCGACTTGCTGAGCAACTGTCAATCAAATGCAGGACATCGGCTTCATTTTTGGGACATGGGAAAAATGATAAAAATGCTGTGCGGTCCCACACAAAGCTGGAAATATACAGCATGATTATATCAGTCAATTCAACAATTAGAAATAAGCATCAAGCACAAAAAAAATCCAAAAGTTGTTGCCGTCAGTACGGACCAATACTGTCATCCCTAGCCGTGCCGAGCAGTGATCTAGGCAAGATTTTAGCTGGCGCCCCCCCCCCAAAATGCAGACACTCACTATGACTCGCGAATGCATGCACGTGCACGGTTGTGGCATGACCACCAAAACAGAAAGATATGGACACAAGATGTGTGCAAATGTATTTAGTATCCTATCCATTTGAATATGATTTAAGTGGGGGGTGGACCTAACCTCCTCTAGGGGGGTCCGGGGGCATGCTCCCCCGGGAAGATTATTTTTTTTAATATTGAAGTTAAAAGCATCAATCTGGTGCACTTGGTGCTGAGGTTATCAGAGCTTCTCAGTCTTTCAGGAGAGAGCTCTCTAAAAAGCTCTCCCCCCTGCGGCCGCTTACACAGTAAATTCCAATGTTAATAAAAGCTGTATACATTTTTTGGGAGTTTCATTTATTTTAAATTAAAACAAATACAAAATTAAAACCAATAATTGCACACTAAAATAATTATTTCCCAAAAATAAATAATATTTTTAAAATGTCTAACTTTTTTTTTTTTCATTTTCGGCACCCCCCATAGATTGATGCGCCCTTAGAATTCGCCTATGCTGCCTATGCCAAGGGCCGGCCCTGCCGTCAATGAAGCTTCTTTTTATGTAAATAGTACACATACATACACTCACCAGCCACTTTATTATGTTCACCTTGCTGGTACAGGGTTGGACCCCCTTTAGGCTTCAGATCTGTCTTAATTTTAGTGGCATAGACTCAACAAGGTTTGGAAACTACTGCACATCCATGATGCAAATCTCTCGTTCCACCATGTCCCAAAGGTGCTCTATAGGATTTAGATCTGGTGACTGTGGAGGCCATTTGAGAACAGTTAACATATGTCATGTTCAAGAAACCAGTTTGATATAATTTGAGCTTTGTGACATGGCGCGTTATCCTGCTGGAAGTAGCCATCAGAAGATGGGAACACTGTGGTCATAAAGGGATGGACATGGTCAGCAACAATACTCAGGTAGTATTAAAACTATACTCAATTGGTACTAAGGGGCCCAAAGTATGCCAATAAAATATCCCCCACACCATTACATTACATGTTACTTGTTAGACGCTTTTATCAAAAGTGACTTACATACTCAATACTGTGGGCAATCCCCACAGGAGCAATTTGGGGTGAAGTGTCTTGCCCAGGGACACAACGACATGCTGACTGCAGTTGGCTTTGAACCTGTGCTCCCCTGATCCGAACACCAACACACTAATCCACTGCGCCACAGCCTCCCATTACACCACCACCTTCAGCCTGAACCGTTAATACAAGGCAGTATGGATCCATGCTTTCATGTTGTTTACACCAAATTCTGACCCTGATGTCAATAGACTTAAGAAGTAAAGCGTCTGCCCCCCCCACACACTCTCCACGCTAAACACCTCCACACAGCCGACCTCCTCAAAAACCTTTTCCATGGAAACTTGTGGCGATTGTCAGTGCGTGGGCGGGGGTCATGCCGAGTGACTCCACTGAGTATTTATAGTTCATGACAAAATGTTATGATTTAGTAAGATAATATTTCAGCAGCTTCCCAGGAGCATGTGTTTTTTCACTCACTTTTCTCTGGAGTCCAGTCTTTCATGCACCCCCCCCTCACACACACCACAGTGTTCCTGTATAGTTCTATATTTCAGGGATGCTGGGGGGTTCACCCTTTTCCCAACACTCTCAGCGGTTTCTTCTTTCATCTGCAGCCTTCACTGGGGGACATTAAAACCCTTGATGGCCTCCCATAAGTTTCCTGTGAGAACTCTTACCTTGCCTCAGCCATAATGTTTTTAGTACTTGATACTAGTGCTTTCATTCCATTGTTATTTATATGTGAACTTGATAAGCAGAATATTTGAGGCAAAGAGCTTTTTAGGACCTGAGAACCCGCCCTGAAAACCTTTTTAATCTCGGCTGGAAGCATATGAAAGAACACTGTAACCTGATGAAGTGCATTCTTTATTTTATATCATGACAGAGGGAGAGAGGAACAGCCAGGGTCTGTGTGTGTGTGTGTCGTGATCCAGTGAGAGAGCCAGCAGAGACTGTGAGGATGCTCTCTGTCAGCCTTTCACTCCCTGACTAAAGGAGCTCACTTTTTTTTAAGACAGTAAATTGTTATTTTGTTTCTTTATTTAAGTACAGAGTTGGAGTCAGGACAGGTTAGTCAGCCTAGCTTAGCATAGTGACTGGAATCAGGTGGAATTAGAAAGCCTGACTATGTCGAAGGTTAAAAAATACATCTCCACTGACGCTCAAGCTCATTGATTAACATTGTATCCTGTTTAAGCCATACAGAAACGCGTTACGGTACCTGATTGGTCAGAACCATAGACTGTATATATAAATGGACGTAGGGTCACGTGACCTCCCGCGTGTGACGTAACACGGGGGACACAAGGGGGAGAGCGGCTGGTGTAACGTATTAATAAACATGGATCCCAATGCTAGTTTCAACACAGAAGACACAGCAGAAGTTGAACATGAATATTCGAATGCATATGACGGACCACAACCTTATAATTATGAGCCTGCTAGGCGTCCAAGAGACCAGGAGCAGCCAAGGATTAGAAGAAATAACGGCCATCGGAGAGAAATTGAGCTGTGGTGTGAGGAGAACCAGTGGAGAACTGGGCAGCTATCTTGGTGAGTGACCGGCGTTAGCTACAGAATGTTACATCACAACATTGTGAAGTTAGCTATCATATATCAGGCTATAACTAAAGTAGTATTGATAATATAGAAACGTTACTGGCAGGACTGTTGATACTGATCCATAACAGAAACTAATGCGCAAGTATCAGCCGTATCTTGAATTACCTAATGCAACTCCACACTACGGTGCTGTGTACCGGAGGAGAGACGCGAGATACGGCTGATACTTGACGATCTGGCGGAGAAAGGTTGTGGAGCCTCCGTTGATATGCCGTTGTAAATGGCTTGATGGAAAGCAGGTGTGTAGTCGGTTAGGGTGCACAGCTGATTGCAGCAGGTGAGTGGAGGTTGAACCGGGAGCCAGGAGTGACAGCCATCACGCCCACACAAACAACAGACAGGGGGAAACAAACAAACACAAAGGAGACGGCTGGAGCAGTACAGCCACCACAGCGTTACCTAATGCAACTCCACATTATGTCTTACGGTGCCATGTACCGGAGGGGAGAGAGAGAGAGCAGCGAAGGGGGGGGGGGAGAGAGAAGTAATACGGTTTCCTGATAAAGCTGTGGAGAGTATGTGCTGCAGGGAGGTGGATGCACAACGCACACAGGAACGAACGCTAGCTCCGGTCCTTTTTACTGTGGACTCGATGTCCTGACAGGCTGGTATTTGTGCAACCTGCACAAACACAATACTGCACCATGATTACAAATGTTGAAATACAATGTAAAACTACCGAAAAATACCAGCTCCTTAAAACAGAACCGCTCTACTCAATGCAACTCTACTATACCCGTGGTCAGAGAGCGGAGATGTGTCCCCTGTGTGATGTAATATGACGCGTTTGACGTATGACCTTAAAAATAAGCCGTTTTTAAGAGCAGAGCTCAAAATTGCTCCTTTCCCTCTGAATTCCTGCCCTTATGTCTCGTTAAACATATCAAATCCTGCATTCACTTTTTTAATTGTAATTTTCAAGCAAGTTTAAGCATAAATGTAGAAAAAATTAAAACCTGCAAGATGCTCTTTAACGTTTGTATGCAATTGTGCTAAATTCAACACTGGAATTGAGCAAATATTAATATGTTTGCATGACATTAGTTATTTATATTTTGATATCACTTAATTATACGTTTAATACATTTAAGTCAAGCTAAGGTACATGTGATGGCAAAAAAGTATTTAGTCAGCCACCAATTGTGCAAGTTCTCCCACTTAAAAAGATGAGAGAGGCCTGTAATTTCCATCCTAGGTATACCTCAACTATGAGAGACAAAATTAGAAAAAAAATCCAGAAAATCACATGTCTGATTTTTAAAGAATTTATTTGCAAATTATGGTGGAAAATAAGTATTTGGTCAACAACAAAAGTTCATCTCAATACTTTGTTATATACCCTTTGTTGGCAATGACAGACGTCAAACGTTTTCTGTAAGTCTTCACAAGGTTTTCACACACTGTTGCTGGTATTTTGGCCCATTCCTCCATGCAGATCTCCTCTAGAGCAGTGATGTTTTGGGGCTCTCGCTGGGCAACACGGACTTTCAACTCCCTCCAAAGATTTTCTATGGGGTTGAGATCTGGAGACTGGCTAGGCCACTCCAGGACCTTGAAATGCTTCTTACGAAGCCACTCCTTCGTTGCCCAGGTGGTGTGTTTGAGATCATTGTCATGCTGAAAGACCCAGCCACGTTTGATCTTCAATGCCCTTGCTGATGGAAGGAGGTTGTCACTCAAAGATCTTGCGTGGAGCCCCAGGTCGAGGGAGATTATCAGTGGTCTTGTATGTCTTCCATTTTCTAATAATTGCTCCCACAATTGATTTCTTTACACCAAGCTGCTTACCTATTGCAGATTCAGTCTTCCCAGCCTGGTGCAGGTCTACAATTTTGTTTCTGGTGTCCTTTGACAGCTCTTTGGTCTTGGCCATAGTGGAGTTTGGAGTGTGACTGTTTTAGGTTGTGGACAGGTGTCTTTTATACTGATAACGAGTTCAAACAGGTGCCATTAATACAGTTAACAAGTGGAGGACAGAGGAGGCTCTTAAAGAAGAAGTTACAGGTCTATGAAAGCCAGAAATCTTCTTTTTTTTTTTTTTTTGCCCCACTCTAGTTAGTGCTCTTACCTGTGAGGCCTCCTCCAAACAGCATAATAACCAGACTGTATCATTAAAACTAAGTACCAGTTCTAGATCCTTGACTTTAGACAAACAATTCAAAAGAAAACATGTATTTAAAGACCAATCTTTATTTGAATGTGCCTCTTAACCTGATATATTAGTTATACAGTAATAGTATTGACAATCTAAAAAAACTAAGAAAACTTAACAGTAAACTTTATGTTTGTTATTATCTAAAGCAGCGGTCGGGAACCTACGGCTCGCGAGCCATATATGGCTCTTCCGGTGACGGCATATGGCTCCCAGACAATTTTGAGTTGAAAAAAAAGAAAAAAAAAGAAATGAGTTTGGAACTGATTTTAAAATACTTGTGATATTTCTTAATAATACTGTGTAATTTTAAAGTAAACAGAAATTAGTTTTGAAGATAAATTTAACGGGTCACGGGTCACCCGTGGGTCGGGTCGGGAACCAATGGCTCGCGAGCATGTCCGGGTCATTGTAAAGGTCAAGAAATCAATTTTATCAGATAGCCAAATAGTTTATCCGCTTCAACCCTTGTAACGGAAAAGATGGCGAAAAGAAAAAAAGACGATGATTACCGTGCATTCCAGGCTGCGTGGACAGAGGAATTTGCATTTGTGGAGAGAGCAGGATCTGCGGTATGTCTAATATGCAATGATAAAATGCATTGATGAAATGGTCAAATATAAAGCGGCACTTCGATACGCACGTCGCACCATGCTTCATTTGCATCGAAATATCCAGCGGGGGACAGCAGGAAAAGGGCATGCGAGGAGCTACAGCGGAGAGTGCAGACGAGTTAGCAGCAACTACGTGTGTGGACCAAGCAAGGTGACGGGAATTCCGCTAGCTTTGCGGATGCTTTGGCAATAGTAAGGAATGGAAAGCCATACACAGATGGCGAGTATGCCAAAACATTCATGCTTGATGTGGCCAATGAACTGTTTGATTATCTTGTCTTTATTTGGGAAGTCATCAAACGAATAAAAGACATGCCCCTGTCAGCAAGAACTGTGCACGATCGTAGCATAATGATGGCAAATGAAGTCGAGGAAACACAAATTAAGGACATAAACGCCGGGACATACTTTTCTCTCGCGTTAGATGAGTCAACAGACGTTAGCCATCTATCTCAGTGCAGTATAATTGCCAGCTATGCTGCAGGTGACACACTGCGTGAGGAAAGCTGTTTTGCCAATGAAAGGGACAAGAAGAGGAGAGGATTTATTCACGTCTTTCATGGAGTTTGCTAAAGAAAAAAAACTACCGATGGATAAACTTATTTCTGTCTGTACTGATGGTGCACCCTGTATGTTTGGGAAGAACAAAGGATTTGTAGCGCTTCTCCGTGAACATGAAAAGAGAGCCATCCTAAGTTTTCATTGCATTCTGCACCAGGAGGCGCTTTGCGCTCAGAAGTGTGGCCAGGAGCTTGGTGAGGTGATGTTGCTGGTCATTCGAGTGGTCAACTTTATTGTTGCCCGAGCTTTAAATGATCGCCAGTTTAAAGCTCTGTTAGAAGAAGTTGGGAATCATTATCCCGGTCTGCTTTTACACAGCAACGTGCGTTGGTTGTCAAGGGGGAAGGTGCTCAGCCGTTTTGCAGCTTGCCTGAGTGAAATCCGGACTTTTCTTGAAATGAAAGGCGTCAAGCATCATGAGCTAGACGACACTGACTGGCTCCTGCAGTTTCACTATCTCGTGGACATAACTGGCCATCCGAACCAGCTCAATGTGAAAATGCAAGGTATTGGAAATACAATCTCATCCCTTCAACAAGCAGTGTTTGCATTTGAAAGCAAGCTGGAAGTCTTTCTCAGGGACATTGAAACAGGATCTCTAGCTAGCTGGCTTTACGTCCAATCTCCTGCAGTCACTCAAAGCACGTTTTGGAGAATTTCGTGCGCGCACTGGTCTTTTCAAGTTCATCACTCATCCACATGAGTGTGCAGTGGACAAAATCGACCTGACATGCATCCCCGGGGTCTCTATCGGAGACTTTGAGCTGGAAGTTGCTGACCTGAAGGCATCAGACATGTGGATGAGTAAGTTCAAGTCACTTAATGGAGAGTTGGAAAGTCTTGCGCGACAGCGAGCAGAGCTGGCGAGGGAACACAAGTGGACAGAAATGAAAAATCTTCAACCTGAAGACCAGCTGATTCTTAAAACTTGGAACGAGCTTCCTGTGACATACCACACAATGCAGCGTGTGAGTATTGCCGTATTGACCATGTTTGGCTCTACATATGCATGTGAGCAGTCATTCTCGCATATGAGGAACATTAAGACCAACCTACGCTCACGTTTAACTGATGGAGGCCTCAACGCCTGCATGAAGCTCAACCTCACCACGTATGAACCAGACTACAAGGCCATCAGCAAAACCATGCAGCACCAGAAGTCGCATTAAAAGTAAGACATATTTAATTTATTATACGTTAAAAACACTATATGGCTCTCAATGAAATATATTTAGAAATATTTGGCTTTTATGGCTTTCCCAGTCAAAAAGGTTCCTGACCCCTGGTCTAAAGCATTTATTATTTTCATTTCCCCCCTCTCATATTCAGTGTGGACGGATTGAGACAGCGTGGTGTCCAGAAAGCTGCAGAGACTTCAGGGAGAAACCTCCATGTGATGGACGTCCTGTCTGTTTGTTTGGCCCGGAGAGGACTGAGGGTATTTTCTCTGCGAGGAGGACCAGGCCTGATGGAGGAGCCCATGCTGGGCAAAGCTGATACCAACTGCACATGCCTAGTCTGTCACTTTATTTGACTAAATGTGTTTACTTATACATTTAATAGGTTTACACCTTCTGTCCATATGTGCTTTTTATTTAAAACATGTTTGATTAACTTTTGGTTGACATTTCAATAAATTGTGTTTGTATTTGCACTCCTTTTGTCCATTATTCTTACTGAAAATGTTAGATTACACATTCACATCTGACTGAAAATCGGCCCCATTTATTTGTGACATTGCAAACTCTGCGGTACAAAGCACAAGTGATGTGAAGCTCATAAAGCGAGGCAAATACAAATAATCAGCTGATGGAGTGTAGATGTGGAAATAGGTGCATTCGATCAGCTGACTGTTTTTACAATAAAAGTAGTTTCAGGGCTCGACATTAAGGACTGCCCGATGGCCCGGGGCCATCTAGTGTTTAGCTCGGGCAATGAAGCCTCACCTGCTGGTTGCCCGGTCGGGCAATCTATTATGCCAGTATCATGCAGCTCGCGGATCCAGTAATGAGTGACCCGACAGTAAAACTAAACATATCTGTAACTAGTTTAGGTAGTTTGAGAGGTAATTAAAATAGCTACGTGTGATATTCTAACCTGAAGTGTGTGTTTTGTCCGCTCACCGCTGCATGTGATCATGCAGAGCTGCGTGTCGACTCGTCACCAGCAGCTGATCTCTCTCTTCCGTCAGATTAGACTTCACTCGCGTTCATGTCCATATCGATCAGATCCAGCTAGTTCTAGCTAATGATATGACTACCTGCTTATTAAAAGACACCTAAACAATAAGTGTCGCTATGCAACCGGGTGAGGCCACAAAGTATAGCGCAGCATTATGCATTTGTTTACATGCCCACCGGAACCCCGAGGCATTACCAACAGATCAACGCACAATCAACCCATACAGCACATCTCTTTCTCCACATTAAGTGTTAGACATTAGAATTGACTATTCTTGTCTGTCACATACTCTTCTTATCCGTCACATAAGTGGCACAGCTGAAGTGGTATTGCGCTAAAGGGAAATTATTTTGACCGAAGAGATTTAGATTTGCCGGATAACGGGAACTCTGACGTCACCATTTTGTGTGCTTCGCGGATGTGCTCGGCTCCTCCCGGCTCCTCTCGACTGCTGCTCGGGTCTGCTCGGTCAGCTTCCGGTTGAGGAGGCATTCGTTCTACCAACTTACAGTAGATAACATTACAAACATTTTTAACAGGGGCCATAATAGTGTAAATAATGTTTGTTTTGGCAGTTACAACTGAATGTAATGTTTTCTACTTTTTTACATCTGGGAAGGCATTTGCCTTCATCAGATGGAAAGTGTCTTGACCAACAACTTAAGTATTTATTATAGCTATGCAGGGCATTCAAGCGAGCAAATACAAGCAAGAACGAACAAAATGAATGAAGAATAAAATTGAAATTGTACAATATAATATTATGGTGGTTCATCTTATAATTCAGTCTAGAGAATGCACCAGACAGCATCTACAGTAAGACCTGCAAAAATCTAAATTTTCTAGGGGAAGGCCCCCCAAACCCTTCGTGCCATTTCGTCCGCGCGCATTTTTCAGGGCAATCTCTATTGGGCTCAGGACCATCTGTAAACTAGCTTAGATGGCCCACAGGGCCATCTCCCAAAATCCTTAATGTCACGCACTGAGTTTCTTAGTGTACTGGTCTTAAAATCTCATAGCATCAGCTTTTAATTTTCCACTTGGATATTCTTCTTGACCCTCAGAGAAGGAGAACATGTCGTGTCTTTCAGGCATGTCCTTTCCTAACAAAGATTACAGGAAACATAAAACATATTATTGCAGAACAAGTGTTTTATTTATGAAAGTGGTGTGTTTGTGTGTTTAGGGGCTGTAGATATAATTATTTTGTAATTGTAATGTTTTTATTTTATTTCAACAGTGAGCTACAAAGACAATCAGATTATGAATGAAAAGTATGAAGTTCATCAACATTGAAATATATGTTATTATCAACATAATATTGAACTGTTATCAAAATGTAGTGCAACTGTAGAAGCTTGCTCTGTTGTCTCACTGAAAGAATTACTTTTACCATGTTTTTTATAGACAATATTGAGAGATAAATAGTAGCAGTTCTCACTGTGTTAAATATCTTTGCCTTCAATACATTAAATTAGAAAGCTGACAAAATCATATTGCTTGTTAACATCTAAATGTAACTTTTTGCATGGAAAAAACCCTCAACTTAACTGATGTTTAGGTGATCTAGTATTTAGTGTTGTTTAATGGAATGTATATCAGTGTATTAAAGTCAATACTTCATTCATTTAAACCAATATCTTTCTTGATTATTTGTACAGTATGAAAAATAGAGTCTTTATACCTGTGCTGAAGTTCACTGCTGTGAGGAATCCAGTTCTGTCTCTCACTCTCTGGTCCAGCCTGTCTGCATCACCTGAACACCTTAAACAAACAGATATATATGTAAAGTACCATGTGTACAAACAATATAACTGATTCTCTTCAGTTTAACATGTTGGATTGTGTATTGTCCGAGTCAGGGTCTTTTTTATTTTACTGTAACTTTGGAAGTTGTGTTACCAATGCTTACTGTTTATTTGATACCCATTTGGTAATGCAATTAATAAAAACAACAAGGTTTGGGTTCGTTCTTCAGATGACTGTGACGTTAACGTGTAAGCTCAATAATGAACTCCAGATCAACCAACCATATTGTAATATCTAACTTATTTTATCAAACTCAAACAGAAGCCGTTTGTTGTACAGTATTATCCCACTTAACGCTTAACACTTGTTTATTTCGTTTTAACCTTTATATATATAGTCTATGATTTTAACTTGGAGGGCTACTATTAGCATCGTTAGTACCGATGTAGCTACCACTCGCTTACACGCTAACCCAAGCCTTAACATTCATTACGTAGCTGATTAAAATCATTAACACATAAATAAAGTACTCAAATTTCACTTACCGCATTAATGCACCGTCTGTTTTAACCGCAGAGCAAGTCACAATAGTCCGATATATAAGCATGAAGAAAAAACAACCACGGCCGGATCAAGTTGTGTTCCCTGGATGAACTGAGCAGGCAGAGTCCCTGTAGCTAGCTTCACGGAGCAGCTAGCAGAGAGACAAGAAGCTAGCAGCAGCAGTGATTGAACGGAGCTGTCACTCAATGTGACAACGCCCTAATATATGCATAACTTTAAGGCTTATTATTAATTAAACAGATGGGTTGAGAAAAAATTCACCCCCCAATCCATATTCATGAAGGGGGGATCTAACTATACAGAGAATATGGTTTTTTGAACCACGATGTAAACATGTTTATTTCTGCTTTAAAGTTGGGCATTTTAACATGGGGGTCTATGGAAATTGCTCCCTTCTGCAGACTGCTCCTACTGGCCACTAGATGAACTGCAGTGTGTTGCAATTCCGTATTGGCGTCCCGGCTCTTCCCCAGGGTTTGCCGATTGGTCAGAACCAAAATACCAATTAGCTGCATGACAAACGGTGCCACTATCTGCATAAAGAGAGATCTTGACTTCTCCAAAGATGCTATTTTTTTTACAAAAAAAACTGTTGAACGATGTATTGATTACGTCTTTTGGGGAAGCTCCCAAATCGTTGTTCTTTTAAATGTGTTTTTATGTCATTCTTTTTCACTTCTGAGTAGCTCAAGGACTATAGGTATACTGTTCTTACTGCAAAAGAACAAATAGCTATTTTGTTTTCACATTTCACATGCAGCAGAAGTGAAGTGAAAACCAGATCCATACCGATGACGATCCTGTGTTTGGGAATCCCAGCGTTGACCTCGCCCTGAATGATTAACCCCAGAGAGTTGCACATGTCGTCTATGGACTCTCGGTCCTCGGGGCAGTCCCTCGAGATCTTGTGACGGTCAAACCAGACAGTAGACAGAGCCCCTCGCATAGGGGTGTACGGCCTGATGGCATCAAGATGACGGTCAGTGTTCAGCTACATGGCTGCAGCTTTACTACAGGCAAACTTGTATAATTAATGCAGTAAGAATAATACAAATAAAAAATTGGACAATGAAAACTTGTATTTCCTCCATAATGTTCCAACTACAAAGATCTTTTAAAGACATTACGTTTGAACTTACATTATCCAATGTAATTGATGAAGTTGACAAAAAAAAAAACATTGATATTTGATTTAGTCTAATCTAGACATACCGAGCTGGAGCTGTGGGGTAAATGATCCGGATGTGGTTGAAGGACAGATCCGGCTCAGTCACATCTCGAACCCAGGCTCTTAGCCCCCGTCCAGTGTCGCCTGCACATTGAAATCAAACAAAATGATATCAAGACCCTATCAATATTGCAAATGCATGTAAAATGCATACCAAGCCAATGTTTGATCTTCTGAAGAAATGTATCTTAAATAGGGTTCAGATGAGGTAGTCCAGAATAAAAAAAAACTGCCATCATTATTATGGAAAAGTCTTTACACATGAAATGTGTAAAGACGCATCCTAAAACCAGGAAGTAAACTCCTTCCGGTTCCTTCGACAAAAAAGCAATGCAATTTCTCCATAGGATTTTGGAAAATAGCTCAAAATAAGGTCTGTGGTTGACACGCATTTAAGAGACGGATCACGTTTTGTTCAGTCGGATAATATACACCCTACTTTTATAATTTTATAATCGTAAATCTAATCACCAGAAGCAAAATGCTAACGTTATGCTATAAACGAACTATAGCAGGGTCGCTGCTTCAACTTCACGCCAACTTAAGATCCATATTCAAAAATACAGATTCAAAATTGTACAAGTTGAAGCGTTTGTTTTAACAGTTTGCAGGAGGCAGTTACTTGCTGTCAAGCAGAACACGGGGAAAAACAAACTTAGCAGGAGTGTTTACGTGTTCGGTGTAATAACGTACAACGGCCTCGACAATTTCTGTAGTTCTATTCAGCCACATGTTAACAACCATCGTTTTTCAGACACATAAACTCTTCAAAAATCACCAGTGGCGTCACTGCTGATGTGTTTAATGTCGTAGAACAACACGTGATCCCTCTCTTCAATTTGCGTCAACCACAGACCTTATTTCGACGCATTTTCCAAAATCCTATGGAGAAATTGCATTGCTTTTTGGCGAAGGAACCGGAAGTGGTAAAATGCTAACTTACTTCCGGGTTTTAGGACGCGTCACTGTGGCGCTCTATAGAGGGGCGAAGTCACGCCCATCTACTTCCGGTCCATGGGACCTTATTTCGGAAAAATAATGTATTGAAGTCAATGGAGAGAGAAAACGTATCTTTTGATCCCGTTTGAATTGTGGCATGAATTACACATATGATGTTTGTCAATCTTAAAAAATAATTTCCATGTCAAAAAAGTCACAGTTTGTCGTAAAACTGTTGAAATATAAGACTATTAAAAATACGCAACTAAAAAGACTACAAATCCCAGAGTTGCGTAAGTGATGTCACAATTGTTTTCCTCCACTAAGAGATAGCTAAGATCAGCGCCAAATAGATATAATCCATCTATATGGCGCTGGCTAAGATAAGATCACTTTAACAAGATGCCTGTGTGCTTAGTACCAGGTTGTTATCATCCCAGCAATGGGTCTTGCTCGTTCTGTCGCTTCCCGTCTGATGAAAGGACCAGGAGTGGCTGGATCAAGTTAGCTACCTAGCTAGTAGCTAGCACGTTAGTTAGCATTACAGCCTTGTCATTTTTATTTGCCTTAATATGAAGTAACATTAAGTAACCCAAAATGTTAAACAGTGAGAGTAGTAGTCATATTTTGTGAAACCTTTGAAGAGTACTGTCACCGGTGTGATCATTCTATAATACACAACTTAAGCTAGGGCTGGGCGATATGGTCTCTAAATGATAGCGCGATATTTACTGACTATATCGCGATATACGATATATATCGCGATATTCTGAAATGTCCTCTAAAACAAATACATTTTTTTTATTTAACCCCTTGATGTTTACAGTCACGCCAGTATGATGATTCTATTAGTCCCTGCAACATATGTGTGCATTAAAAAAATCGACTAATAATGAAGAAAATTAACACATTTGTTGCAATAGTAATTTATGCACTAACTACATTACTACTTGTACTACAACATTTGAATCATCAGTTCTTCCTCATTTTCCTCGATTGTTCATATTTGGTTTATTAAAATAATGATATTGTGGTCATTGTTCAAAAATGTCTGCTATTATTATGAGTAGTATTATTATTATTAGTATAATGCGCTTTCTGTCTTCCTGTCATTATCAGGAGTTAGACATGTAATGGCTATGTATTAGATTAGATTAGAACCTTCATTCTCCTAACCTGCTGGGACATTTCCCTATAGCCAATACCTTTTATATTTTCTACTCTTCACTTACTTGTCACCATAGGTCGGCATTGATGTACACAGCCGACAGAAGACCTTGTTTACATTGGCATCATATTGAGAGGTGCAGTGACGCGTCCTAAAACCAGGAAGTAAGCTGCTGGTTCCCTCGACAAAAAAGCAATGGGATTTCTCCATAGGGTTTTGGAAAATAGCTGGAAATAAGGTCTGTGGAAAACAAACCTGTTTGATAAATGCACGTTTTGTTCAGCCGGATAATATCCACATGTCTACCCTACTTTTATAATTTTCGAATCATAAATCTAATCGATAGATTATAAAAGGGTTTTAGGACGCGTCACTGCACCACTAGAAAACAACTCCATCGATCAAGCTGGCTGAAACTTTCTCTCCCTCTTCTTCTCATGCTACCTTTCACTCTCCTTTAACTCCTCCGGTGACTTTCTTTTATTTGAACATAGTTTTTTGCTCGGCGCTCACGGGCAAACGGGAGCCTGCTCGCGCTGGCTCCGCAGCAAACAGCTGTTTACTTTTCACCCAACAACGACAACCGCCTCACGAAACGCTATGTTGTAGCGTTAATAAACGAAACAATTTAACAACATTGCTTGTCAAAATACCTATACCACAGGACAATTAAAACAATTTTAAGCAATATTTTTAGTGGCCCGAGCGGGCAAGTGGAAAGTACGTTATGCTGGCCCGGGGTGTCTAAATAGTGCTTCCGAGCCAGCGGGCCATTTATAATGTCGAGCCCTGCTCTCTGTCACTGTGCATGTGTGTAATGTTTGTGTGCAAGTTAGACGGGGCCTGCGTGTGTGCCTGCGTGTGTGACTGTGTCTATGAGGGAGAAAGGAAAGCTCATTTAATAATTTAAGGCCAGTGGAGAAATGCTAACGGTAGCATCGGCGAACGCCGATCTTTTCTACTTGTGCTATCTGCACAAATGGTTGACATTAAACATTAAAAGACCAGGCAGTTCAGAGAGAATCAAAGGAAGGAAGGCAGGCAGCTTTGCATGACATTCTTCTCGAGGTGTTTCATTGTGATGATAGTGAGGGTAGTCAATCGTTTTGTTAACAAGACAGTAGGGACGGCCATCTTAGTGACGTCTGTGTTGTTGTGCGAGACCAGAGATGTAGTTCATTAAGCATTTCACACAAACAAATGTGTTACTTCACAGTTTTACGACACATTTTTATTTTTTTGACTTGCAAAATTATCTATAGTCTAATAAATATAAAATCATTGCAAGTATTATCAGTTGCAAGTGTGTATTTGTTGAAATAATGACAAAAACACAATACATTTCACAGTAATTATAATAAAAAATAAAAACGATTTCCTTAAAAAATTAAGATTCACGCTCTTCACCCCGCGGCGAGCTGGGGGTGTGTCAGCTCGCTCGCAGGTCGCAACCAGCCCATTTTGCGGCAGCTCTTTCCCTCAAGAACGCTAACGAAAAAGCTCTATAATGGCAGGCAAACCTTTTTTACTTGACTTCTTTTCTAAGAATAATATAATTCACAAGAAGAAAGAGGCCAGAAGCACCGAAGCTACAAGTGAATCTGCCACTAAACTAGTACTACATCATCACAAGAGCCGCCTAAGGACGTGGATAATGCTAGCACTAACGTTAACGTTAGCTAAGCTAGCAACGTTCCCCTGGCTAGAGGTATGGACGGAGGAGATGTGGCGGAGGAAACAAGAGGAAAACCCGTGGATAGACTGCAAAGCTGGGAAACTGGGCTGTAAAGTTTGTTCATCCATTTCGGATTTATCAGTCTTGAAAACACAAGAGTTGTATGTGTGTGTGTGTGTGTGTGTGTGTGTGTGTGTGTGTGTGTGTGTGTGTGTGTGTGTGTGTGTGTGTGTGTGTGTGTGTGTGTGTGTGTGTGTGTGTGTGTGTGTGTGTGTGTGTGTCTGTGAAAAAAGCAGCGCTGTCTGCTTATTTGCAATGTAGGCTAGGCCTAATCAGAATAATTTCAAATCCAGATTCAATGTTGTTTGCATAAGTAGGCTATATTTTTCGTTTCGTTTATTTAATAAGTTAATTTCAGGACAACTTTGGGATTTTGTTTCTTTGTTATGAGTTTTAAATAGATTTTGAAAGTGGAGATAGAGAGAGAGAGAGAGAGAGAGAAGCAGCACTGTCTGCTTAGTTGCAATACTGTAGCTTATGCAATTTAGACCTCTAAATTGTTTATGTAACTTATGTGCCAGTGTGTCCATTGTTTTGAGTCTGTGTGTGTGTTGAGCGCAGCGCCATCTGCTTTTTGCAGTACAGTAACTAAAGTAAAACTAAGCATACCGGTAGTTTCTGTGGACCTGTCTCCCCGTTTTGTGAGTGCACTGCGCGCATGCGCACTTGTCTGGCATTGTTTGGGACGACCTAATTAAAATAGCGTCCCCCCCAGTAAAAAAATCCCCACTACACCACTGCAGACAGGCAAACAATTGCATTAAGCCATTAGAAATCGACGATCGGGCTTGATATATGGTTAAATATAGCAGTAGGCTATCGATTTTCATAGATGAGAGTAACATCTACGTCACTTTATGGCCCCGCCCACTTTTGGGGGAAACAACGCTGTCATTTGAATGGCGCTCGAGCCTGAAGCCACAGAGCTCTTCTTTTACTGTCCTTTCTTCTTAGAGGAAGTACAGAAACACTGAACTCTTGATTATGTTTAATGTTTGAGGTGCAATAAACGATACAGCAGCTTTTCGGCATGATAAAACTATTATGTTCCGCCTCGCTCATGAGAGTAACAGCTGGAGAAATTAGAGCCTCGCCTACTCATTTTAATGTAACCATATATCAAGACCGATTGTCAATTACCAATGATCGAATGTAATTGTTTGCCTGACTGGCCATCGTAATCGAGCTCTTTGAAGATCCAAAAATCCACGGTTTTTTATCGGATTAGCAAAAACTTCTGAATTTGTATTGACCGCCATTCAAATGACAGCGTTGTTTTTCATAATTTTTGCCCGGAAGTGACGTAGGTGTTACTCTCATCTATTGAGCAATAATAAACTACAAAAAAGACAGTATGATGGAATACTTTTTTCTATGCATAGCTCTGGTTTCTGTGGGTCAGGTTTGACTTTATTCTGGGTTTGTATTGATGCTGTATGCTCCCTGTGAATCAGTGGCGAGCCGTGACTTTTATACTTAGGCCCTCTGACCCCCACCCCTTCCCTAGTTATTACATCACAGCGTATACTTCAGCGGAATATCAAAACAACGGCCCGGGGTGCAAGACGCATCAATGAAAGCGACCCTCTACCACAGAAAACAACACCTGTCAATAACCCTATTCGTGTTCTTTGAAATTGAAAAGGATATTGCATTGTGTTTGTTACTTTCGTTGCAGTTGTATGTCTTAAAGAGCCTGTGACAGCCTCCCAACAACTGTTGTGCAATGAAATATTGGACTAATAGTCATCTCGAACCGTTAGTTTAAAAAAGAAGGTGCGATACCGTTCCGATAAATATCAATAATTTCGAACATCGCGGGGAAGTTCCTTCGACTCATTTTGAAGTTTTGGGGTAAGCCGGAAGTGACGTCAATGCGGGAACGCTTCACTGTGCGGCGAGAGAGCCAAACACGGACAAAGTGTGTTGTCATGCGTAGAAATGGTGAATTACTGAGTTTAGGCACGTTAATAACGTTTTAATGAAGTTGACTACAGTATATTCATATTTGTCAGTGCTTT
Source organism: Notothenia rossii (assembly GCF_949606895.1). Taxonomy (NCBI): domain Eukaryota; kingdom Metazoa; phylum Chordata; class Actinopteri; order Perciformes; family Nototheniidae; genus Notothenia; species Notothenia rossii. Next base: position 34,413,144 of record NC_136905.1, read on the forward strand.
CATGTCAATTCGGCGAACATAAACATAAATGATCGTGGTGAAGATGATGATTAAATTAGGATTAAAAATCGGTAGTGAGAGCTGCTGAATTTCCTCCCGTCGGGTGTGATATAAAAACAAATCGATTATTTTTGTGGTTGTAAACTCAAGTGGATGAAACTACATTTATTAGTGCTTTCATGTCAATTCGGCGAACATATGCTACATTAAATGATCGTGAGGATGATGATTTAAAAATCGTTTGTTTGAGCCGGTCTGAATTTCCTGATGAGAAAACAAACCGATGCTTTTTGTAGTAGTGGTGTAGTGGGCGTTGGATGCGGGGGTGCGCCATACCCCCACTTATTTGAAGCATGATTTCTTTTTTTAATAGTCTAATACATCTAAAATCATTGCCAGTGTTATCAGTTGCAAGTGTGTGTTTGTTGTAAAAATGACGAAAACATAATAGGCAGATTTCACAGTAATTATAATAAAAACGTAGCTGAAGCATTTATGCAACTTGAGATTTGAGTGTGTGTGAGGGGCAGAACCGTGGGTGTAGGGTGACCAGGTGTCCCGCACTGTGCGGGACGGCACACACAGCATTTTTATTATTTGTCCCGCGTCCCACACATTGAGACTATGTCCCGCATTTGAGTGATAGTCGCGCAGAAAGGCCGGATCGGTTCGCTGACAGCCGGCACAGCCCTTTATTATTATATTGTCTAAACGGCATCATGTAAGTTGCGCTGACAGGCAACACAGAGGTCCCCCAAGCCCCCCGTTGACAGTTCACGAGCGCGTCCAGTGTCTCCCGTCCAGCCACCACACTGTCCACCCAGTAAAAAAATCCCCACTACACCACTGGTTGTAGTAGTAGTAGTAGTACACCAACATGGATTAAACGTGTGTTTTTTTTTACCACAATGTTGGGGAAATTAATGGATAAAATGCACGGATTATTATTATTATTATTATTCCCACTCCGATCGGGACACTAGGTCCACCGTTTCCCCGCAGCGAGGCTCCCCCAGTTGACAGTTTACGTGGGCTCGGCATGTAGCCATCGGGACGAATCCCGATGGCTACATGACCGTATGATCGCCCATATTGAAGCACCTAATTCCTAAACTTCTAACAGATACAACATAAACCGATCCTTCAGCCTCATATGAGCTCTCAGACAAGTTCAAAATTAAACTGTCATCGCTGTCTGAGCTTGCTGCTGTGTGTGCCATCGTGCGTTTACATGCAGATGCTGGGATCCTGAACGGTGCAGATGGAGCGCTGTGCCCGCAATGACGTCACACATAATTTGGCGGGACTTGAACAATCCCCGAGAAGATCCAGAATATGGTCAACATTGAAGGGCAGATTAATGATTATCAAAGTACAAATATCCATAATCAGTTCAGTAACGGTTTTCAAGGGGACAATATTTACTCAAATTGATGGGTTTGGATGATGGGGGAAACTCGTGTCACAGGCTCTTTAAGTGTAATTTGGCATGCTTTTATTTTGAAGGCGAGTTAACGCTGTTGACAGGAAGTTGTTGTTGCTATGGAAACAAGAAAAGTTTCACAGCGGACGGAACTTGTCAGAAAGTCCGCGATAATAACACCCACCCATTTAGAGGGAAGATATGATTGGTCAATTGTACTGTCATTTGACATTACTCTCTCGTTCAGTTACTATAGCTGGACCGCCTGGACGTCCAACAGCTCCTCTCTTCACAGTAACTCGCAGAGACGAGCTTCTTTCATTTAACCCTTCACATTCCAACAGAAACTGAATAGGCAGATTCGAAGGATTTATTTCTTTGGACATTTTATTTTAAATACAATTCAATCAAGTTAATTTGGTAAAACTAATGAAAAATATAACTAAAAAATAATATTAAAAAAATATGTTATTTTTTTTTAATGTTTTTAAATATTATTTTGTAGAATATCTTAGTCCCTCACAGGGCCTAGAGGGCCCTGACGGCTCGCCACTGCTGTGAATTCTAATGTGTCCTCCAGCTATTTAGTGCTCTGTTTGCAGTGTATTTTACTGAAAGGTTGGTACCCTGAAGAAGGTACAGATTCCGGAAGTGGATCAGTATATAGAAATTGTATTTATTGGGATCAGTATGTCGCTATGACTCTCAATTTATCAACCCTAACGTTACGGAAGCCAATTATTTTTAAACTTCAGGTCATGACCGTGGTTTATTCTCCTTGAGCTCACACCGTTTCCGAGACACACCAACAGCTAAACAGAGCACTAAATAGCGTTTTTTGTAAATGAACAACATCCAGATAATATCCCAAAGAGTCACTGAGGAGATAACAGAGAGCTGAGCACCTGAGCCGTGCAGGAAGATAACCGAGGCAGTGTGTTTCCCCGCCGGAGACACGGCACACTTCTGAAGCTTCTGCACCGCAGCCATGACAGTCTGATGGAAATCTCGCGGTAGTGACAGAGCAGCGCTAAAGCATCGCGAGACACCTTACCAAAACCTTGGATGGAAGTGGTTGCTAGAATGTTAAAACTGAATAATTTTGGAGTATTTCTATAAACTATTAACAACATTTATTCCAAATTAAAATATTGTCATTTAGAGATTTTATTTACAAAAAATGGCATTTATATAATAAATATGTAGTGTTCAGGCATCAAGTAATTAAAAATAAAACAGGTTTAACACCAACATTCTAGTGTTCAAGTTTAGAAATCAATAAGTTATTAGTCGTTTCCAGAATAAAACAAAGGAGTTATTTTAATCGCACACAAACCTGTGAACAATAAAACCAGATAAACTGATAATCACAGCCAAGCTAAATATTATTTTGTGAGCACGTACTGCTGGTGTTATCTTGATAAATAAAGCCTGTTTTCCAGCAGTGTGTCATACACTATGCAGTGATTGAATGGAATGTCTGGACGTATATCAGTGTAAACCCATGTGAGGGTCTTATCTAGCATAAACCTCTGCTGAGAGGACTGAAATGATGCTGAGAGTGGAGGGGAGAGTGCTGCTTTATATGGCCTGAAACTAATTTAGTTACTGTTTCCAGTCATATGAAATTATGTTTGTTTTATTTTTTTATGTTTAAATATTTTTACCATATTGGAATTGTTGCATATTGTGAAGTTACATCATTTTTTGTAAAAACTGATTGCCAATTATTCAAAACAATCTCGCCAGGGGAGTTAGAAACTCACATGATGGGGTTTATGTTAGACCAAGTTTTCAATTGTGTTCCTTTTCTCCAGTTTATGAAATGTAGCACCAAACTAGGCGGGCCGGGGTTTTTGCGTTCACACCAAAAAGATCAGGAACTAGAACTTTTTCCCACACCGCCCAGAGCCCGACTGGTGCTGCCGCTGCTGCGTCATGACGTCAGCGTTTACGTTGCTGATTTTCTCCCCAACGGCGCTCACAACAACAACAATGGGGGACTGTATGCGTATGCGGTTCTTGCTTCTAGACCGAAAAAATGTTGGTGCTTGGTAAGCACCGGTTTTCAGTGCTTAGAGCCGGCTCCGCTGTGGTGTGAACAGGAAAAAACTCTGCTAATCAGGCTCTAGCTCCGAACCGGCCCTGGAAACACGTTAGTGTCAAAGGGGCACTAGAGAGGTGGTACTTTCCTGGGGAGGAAAAGGTTCCAATTTCTGATTGGCTGGGCGAATTGCAAACCACGCCCCGTAAAACTCAGAAAAGTTGTGTGAAGCCGCCATTTTATTTGCTCGCATTAGCATTAGCCCAGCGCACAAATGGAGAGAGATTAACTTATGGCAACACAAAATAAAACGTGGGAGCGGTGAAGTGATGAGGAGGTGTCGGTGCTTCTGGCGATTTACCCGGGACTTCGGGGGACTCTGGGACTTCGGGTGGGAGTATACGCCGTGAAGTTGTTTGCGGCCTGCCAGTAAACCCAAAGCCACTGTTGCCAACTTGGCAACTTTCTCGCTAAATCGGGCGACTTTCCAAACCCTCGACCGGCCATTATGTGATTCTCCAGGTCCGCCCTGTATTCCACCGGGTCGCCGTGGTGCAGACGGACCCGCTGGAATACAGGGCCTACCGCGTTTAGGAACCGCTAAGCAGAACCGAAATTGTGTATTTTGTATGGGTACCCAGTACCCGGCATTTTCTTATCGGTTCTCATCTGGAACCGAGATTCGGTTCCCAACCCTAGTTCTGCCTCTCCACCTCTGTTCCTTACTTCTTACTTGTACTTTTCTTTCAAATTTGAAGGAGGTTGAGCAAGCATCTTGAGGAACATTCATCATTAACCCCTCCAAAAAATATAGTTTATTCAATAATAAATGAATATGTGAATCATAACAGTGATTGACAGCTGATAGGAATAATATGATTGTTAATATCATATTAATTCAGACAACATCGATGAGACAGTTAATTAATGTACTTATTGCAGCAGTCTTCATAGATTTGGTACCCCTGCTGGACATTTTTTTTTGTCAAAAGCAACTAGCGACAAATCCAGCTACTTTTTCTGGTGTTATTGGAGACTTTACTGGTGTTTGGAGAATCTGACGTGATAGCACGTAATCTTTACGCAGTTACTTTCCTCAACGAGCAGCGGGTGCTGAGCCCCCCCGCCTTGAAACAGATGACACCTTTGCCTTGACGTTCATTATTTAAGAATAGCAAGTAAAATCAGCCAAATGTTTATCCAACAGAGTATACATAATATATCAGGTTCAGTTCCACCTATGCAGTGGCGTTTTTATATGTACAAAAGTGGTGGGGCACAAACAACTTAGATGTGTATATTCAGGGCCGATTCTATGGTCTGTGGGGGCCCTAGGCAAAAATTCACTGGGGGCCCCTCGAACCAGCTTTCATCACCATTGTGTTATAAATAATCTGACACCAACAAAAAAATTGCTAAATGTAAACAGTTTTTTATTTAACAACTTCACATTTTTGTTATATTCAAAGTTAGTTATTAGTTAGTAATATGAATATAAAAGACATACAAAAACGAATAAATCACACATATAAATATGAAGAACAATTAAAACCAGAATAGTTTTCCTTTGTAAACATACGTGAAGGTTTTTCAGCATTCTGCGGAAAGACTATATCTGTTTCTTGTATTGGTCCTCTTGTTACTAGTGCACACTTTTCACTATCATTTAGGACATTTGGCCATTGTGCAGGGTCGTCTGATATGATCAAACCTTTTGTAGTCGTGGTAGTGCTGTTGGAGTAGGGGTTGGCGTGTCATCTTCATGATGAGAAGATGTTCCTGTCCCACTGGAGGCAGATGTTAACGCCCCACTGGAGGCAGATGTTGACGCCCCACTGGAGGCAGATGTTGACACCCCACTGGAGGTAGATGTTGACTGAACTGCTATGACCAAAACAGAAACAGGGAATATCATGTTACAAGGAATCTTTGGAGTGTGATGCACAGTATAATCAATTAAAAGTGGAATACTTAACTTACCATCATCAGCATTTGCAACCCTGTCTCCTTAAAATTACGTTCCCACAGAACTAAACTGCATTCTCAATTACGTTTAGCTGGAAACGTATTTTCTCCCACGTTACGTTCGTTACGAACGTATCTCAAATACGTTTATTTTCTACATATCTTTGCCATTTATTGTCTTGCTTATGATAATGATAATAGTCCTTTATAAATATCATTTTAGAGCACACATTTGAAATCAGTAGGCGAGGCTGTAATTTCGCCAACTGTTACTCTCATGAGTGAGGCAGAAAATAATAGTTTTATCATGCCAAAAAGCTGCTGTGTCGTTTATTGCACCTCAAACATTAAAACAAATCCAGAGTTACGTCTTTCTGTACTTCCTCTAAGAACAAAGGACAGTAAAAGAAGATCTCTGTGGCTTCAGGCTTGATCGCCGTTCAAATGACAGCGTTGGTTTCCCCAAAAGTGGGCGGGGCTGTAAAGTGACGTAGATTTTACTCTCATATTATTCAAAACCCAGTGCTTGAATTGGGCCGGTACTCACCGGTACGCAGTACCGGCACTTCTGATTTTTACCCATGTGGTACCGGCACTTCTTACTGAGTACCGGCAAGGTGCCGGTACTCAGTAAAATGCCGGTACTCAGCCGCCGGCAATATACGTATATATTGTAAACGCAACGCAGCGCAAATGTGGGTCTGACTCTGCCTCACAGAGGGTGACTGGCTGTCTACATGACGTGGCCTGTCGACATTGCCACTTTCATACAGATCATACTAATGCCCTCGATTGGTCTCTGTGTGTCATTCAAGCTCGGGAGGGTGTGTGTTGGTGTATGTGTGGCGCGAGCGAGCGAGAAAGCGCGCGCACCGGTTACGTGTATTGTTGTTAGCATCTGGTGCTAGCTAGCTGCGCTAACGGATATAAGGAGCTTTTTCAACAACAAGGTGGAGGGAGAGTGCTTTGCTGTCAGACTGAGAGGCTGATAACTACAGCTCTGGTGAGGTAAATTACTCTCTGAGTCTTTAGATAGTTAACTTAGTTTAAGTTATCTCAGTGGGTCTCAAACGGTTCGGTCACCATTTATGTAAACACATATTTCCATTTGAGGGGGTAGTGATGAGTAAAATATGCATGAATAATACAAACAAAATGTTAACTAGGTGAAAAAAGGTAAGATAAACTTGTTGAGAGCTAAAACTAGTCTTTGCTGTTGCCTCAAAGAGGAGCAGGGGGGAGAGGAGGGAGACAGGAGAGGCCGATTCAGGAGCCCAGACACACTCACAACTATAAATGAACCAAAAACAAATAAATAAACAAGTTTCAATGTTTTTTCATATTGGATATTGTATGTTATTGGTTATGGCCATGTACTTATGATTTCATGATTATTTAAATGTATACATTTTTGTTTCATATGGGTGTAGTCTCTTTATTTCCCCCTCAAAATGCACCAGATTAATGCATTTAAGTCCAACATTTAAAAAAAAATCTTACCGGGGGAGCATGCCCCCGGACCCCCTATAGGATTTGAAGCCCGGCCCCACTGTTCCCAAACAGATTTGCAATTTTTTTTAAATAGTAACCCATCTCCTTTTTTTTCTTTCTGGGTAGTAGATTTAAACTAGAGGGCTATCACTTTGTGCAGCAACGCTATTGACAAATAAATCCAGCAAAATGGCACAAAAAACTGGTAGTGGCCTCAGGGACGAGGAGTCATTTAACCAGCCAGTAGGAGTCAAGCTTTACTTTCTTTTATATCCATAAAGAAAAAGTAAATCTGTTTACAGTTGTTTCATTATGGATGTTGAGAGGTATCCATATATCTCTTCATTTTGCTCTCAAATTGCACCAGATCGATGCATCTAAATTCAATATTTAAAAAAAAAAAATTCCCGGGGGAGCATGCCCCCGGACCCCCCTAGACTAGAGGGTGTCAGGTCAACTCCCCACTTATAAAAATAGCACTATACCACTGCACCCCCTCTAATCTCAGATGCACCCTGAGTCATTTTGTTTAAGTACAGTGAGCCTTTCTAAAATATACAGTAAAGAGACAAACCCACCAGCATTATAGGATATACTATGACTTTGTGCCAAATACTTGTTGCTGATTTAGAGTACTGGCACCTTTTTTATTCCAATTCAAGCACTGTCAAAACCATTCTATTTATTCTAACGTAAATTAAATGCCAGTGTTTTATCTTTTTGTTTATTTGTTTTTGTTTTAAATCGTAGAATGTCGGACTTTTTTTGTCGTCTGTGAGGAAAAGAAATGGGGCTCAGAGCCTCAAAATACTGAAATCTGTATTTTTTAAAATCTTTTTTTCCTTCTAATTTGTTATTCTTTTCTAAATAACACACTGTTATTTATTCAACAATAACACACAATTATCCTTGTTTTTATTTATTCGTTTAATTCTATAATCTTGGGCTTTTTAGCATTCTTTTTAGCTGTAAACAAAGTCACCGGAAACAGACGTAGGCCTATAAGGGACATTTCGAGTGATGCACACCACAAACCACCCAAGTAGTAAGATTCATCCCGCTTTCGTCTCATTAGTATGCATACAAAAGTGACAGGTCACACCTCCCCCCATTATGCAAATGAGATAAGTCCCGCCTCCCCTTTGATCGAGGTGTGAGATCTCAAGTAGGTGTGATATCCCAAGTAGGTGTGAGATCCGTCGATAGGAGGGGGTTGATGTGTATTCACAGGTGTGAAAAGCCCCCACTGTTGCGCCTTATGGTGTATCATAAAAAATGTTTCAATCACATTAGTATGCATACAAAGTGACAGGTGGGCCCGCCCCCAAGTCTATTAAAACAAAATGCCGCTTCCATCACATTAGTATGCATAAAAGTGACAGAAGGGCCCGCCCCAATTATGTGATGTCAGAAGACCGAGGGGGTGGAGTGAGATGAAAAAAAAAAGAACCCCGTGCAGATAAAAAGCCAGTCATTTCCAATCATCAAGTCATCTTTCCAAAAGAAAAAATGGCCAAGAGACGCCTCGATATGGGTTTAATCAGCGAGATGCCTGTGACAACTTACCGCCATCCGTCCGGAGCGCCAATCAAGAAACGGATGCAGTATCTGTGCCGGGTTCAAACACCTCCGGTCGAAGATCTTGAAGAGAAATGGCTTCTGGAAAATGAACATGTTTGGGGATACGTATTCAACTATATGGCGAATGAACTGCATTTCTACAATCTGAAGAATGGAGAAATGTATGGACCCCACAGTGTTAAAGCGACGTTGACCTCAACAGATTGGGCTGTGTTAACTCTGGTGTCTTCCAGAGATCTCCACGCAACCATTGTATCGGAAGAAGTAGTGCATCAAGAAAATACTGTGAAACCAGCGGTGTACAAGATATGTGCAACAAAAAGCAAAGAAACGCAAACAAAAAGCGAGATCAGAGAAGAGTTTTCACCGTTACCCCCCAATGTGGAGGAAGAAGAAGGAAATATCCCCCCGCCGCCAGAAGTGAAAAGAGTCCTGACAAGCACCGTCTGGGAAACTAAAAGCGGACCATCTGGGCGATGGTATTACCGCGGAAGCCGTTTGCTGACGCAGGGGGGAGGGGTTCTCTCTAAAACACAGTGCCCTGCCATCTCTCTCTGTTTCTGCTGATGTGTAAAATATACAAAATAACGTTTTATATACTTACTCTCTTGTTAAAAGGTGATGAAGTTTGAAGCGTAAGCCAGCCATCAGTATTCTAGTTTTAAGGATCGAAGGATCCAATGTATTTTTAAATGGAGCAGAAATAGAACTAGTCTCCCAGTGCAAGTATCTTGAACAGAGAGTGTCATATTGGACTCGCACTTGACTTTTTAAGAAACATATCCAGAAAGTAACCAATACCATTAAATTCAACTTGCAACATTTTAAACAAATTAGACCTTTTTCTGAACTGTCAATGCTGCAAAGTCATACCTCCACTGTATGATTCTATCCCACATTGAATACTGTTTTACAAACTGGTCGTTTGCTTGTGCCACACACCTGAAACCCATAGAACAGCTGTTCAAGAGAGCTATCCAGGTGTTTGACAGAAAGCCACAGTCATACCACCACTGTACCATCCTTGAATATGCTGCTCATGCTCTTTCTGCATATCGTGTATTTATTTTTGCTGTATGTATATATATAAATGTCATGTTCTTATATGCTGTATGTGACGGGACTATAGATGGAAATGAGCTCAGAGCTAAAATCCGGCTCATTTACACTTGTAAGCATTATATTTGTTTTAAAGTGTTCATCAATGTGCACTACGGTAGCCCTGAAGAAAATTAAACATTAAAATATGTTATCGATGTCCCCATTCCCAGTTTGTTTTGGGAATAATTGCGATGTTTACTATGTTTTTGGTAGCTCTTACCAAAACAGAATCTTTGTAAAATACTGCGACTCTAAAAGGCAAGTTTGTGATTTTAACACTGTTTCGAAGAAACAATACATTATACAATATTACGACTTTTTTGCCATATTTTTAACACAATCTTTTTTTTGTGGTTGTAGGGCTTCAAGATATTTTGCATGTCATGCATAAACACGGTGTCATCTTTTCCTTGAAACTGACGTGCTGCCCGTTTTACAAAACAAGTTATTTTTCTGCTTCTTCATCCTCTGAATTTTCCTCCCCCGTCCCTCTTCCTTCAGCCAGCACAACAAGAATCAAGGTGGATCTGTGAAATGAAACACCTCTTCCCAAAGCGTGACTTCCCTATTGAGAGCATGCGTCTAGGGCAGTAGGGTCGAAACCAATTGGCCAGATATACTAACATGCAGAACGTATGGTATGTTTGAAGACTAACCATTTATCCAGTTCAAGCTGTCTTTAAGATGTGACAATGCGCTCTAACTATCCCCCGTAAAATCGTGACAAACTATTACTTATTCTTAAATTTGACCTCTTGCTGCTTGGTTGAAAATGATAGATGAAAAAATAACTTAAAAAAAAAAGACTCAAACAGCGAGGGAAATTATACTGGTGAAAGAACTCTCAACGACGATGTTCAGTAAACGATCAATCAAAATCGAAGGATCCAATGTATTTTTAAATGGAGCAGAAATAGAACTAGTCTCCCAGTGCAAGTATCTTGAACAAGGATTGTCATATTGGAACTCGCACTTGACTTTTTAAGAAACATATCCAGAAAATATCCAATACCATTCAATTCAACTTGCAACATTTTAAACAAATTAGACCTTTTTCTTAACTGTCAATGCTGCAAAGTCATACCTCCACTGTATGATTCTATCCCACATTGAATACTGTTTTACAAACTGGTCGTTTGCTTGTGCCACACACCTGAAACCCATAGAACAGCTGTTCAAGAGAGCTATCCAGGTGTTTGACAGAAAGCCACAGTCATACCACCACTGTACCATCCTTGAAAATCACAATTTCTTGAGTTTTTGACATTTTTATGTCTTTTAAAAGTATGTGTTTATAAAAAAATAATATTTACATGGGCTGGCCCCCCTCCCCTTGGGGGAATTCATCCACAGAAAACACACTGGACGCAGCGCTAGGTCAGAAACCAGAGGAGACTGTGAAGTCCACCACAGACGGACCACCTTTGGACAAAATGTCCTCTCCGTTAAAGGCAGCTCATTGTGGAATAGCCCCCCAACTGAGATACGGGATTGTCCCACTCTCAATAGTTTTAAAGGTAAACTTAAAGAATGGTTGAGCAACAAACAGACGTGTAATCACCGCTAAATAAATGCACTTTAACACAGGGGTATCTCCTCTTGCACTTTATGTAGCGCTTTTATCTTATCTTGCACTTTATATATCATAGCTGCTACATTGTACTGCCATGTGGTAAATGCTTTTATGCTGCTCATGCTCTTTCTGCATATCATGTATTTTATTTTTGCTGTATATATATATATAAATGTCATGTTCTTATATGCTGTATGGGACGGGACTATAGATGGAAATTAGCTCAAAGCTAAAATCCGGCTCATTTACACTTGTAAGCATTATATTTGTTTTAAAGTGTTCATCAATCTGCACTACGGTAGCCCTGAAGAAAATTAAACATTAAAATATGTTATCGATGTCCTCATTCCCAGTTTGTTTTGGGAATAATTGCGATGTTTACTATGTTTTTGGTAGCTCTTAACAAAACAGAATTTTTGAAAAAGACTGCGACTCTAAAAGGCAAGTTTGTAATTTTAACACTGTTTCGATGAAACAATACATTATACAATATTACGACTTTTTGCCATATTTTTAACACAATATAGTTGTACCTTTTTTTTTTTTTGTGGTTGTAGGGCTTCAAGATATTTTGCATGTCATGCATAAACACAGTGTCATCTTTTCCTTGAAACTGACGTGCTGCCCGTTTTACAAAACAAGTTATTTTTCTGCTTCTTCATCCTCTGAATTTTCCTCCCCCGTCCCTCTTCCTTCAGCCAGCACAACAAGAATCAAGGTGGATCTGTGAAATGAAACACCTCTTCCCAAAGCGTGACTTTCCTATTGAGAGCATGCGTCTAGGGCAGTAGGGTCTAAACCAATTGCCCAGATAAACTAACATGCAGAACGTACGGTATGTTTGAAGAATAACCATTTATCCAGTTCAAGCTGTCTTTAAGATGTGACATTGCGCTCTGACTATTCCCCGTAAAATGGTGACAAATTATTACTTATTCTTAAATTTGACCTCTTGCTGCTTGGTTGAAAATGATAGTTGAAAAATGACTTAAAAAAAAAAAAGACTCAAACAGCGAGGGACATTATACTGGTGAAAAAACCTCTCAATTCTACAGATGACTCCCCCCACTCAACGCAATAAGTCCCTCCCTCCACTCAGCAAAGCATCTAAAACTAAGGACCCCACTAAGACGACAGTTTGAAAACTAGCTATGGATCTGAGAAAAACCAAGTCTCCCCCCGTGAGTTGCAGCCAGGAACAAACTCCTGGACTACCATCATCACCACAATTCTGGACACTCGAATCTTGCAGTACTACTGCTGCTTATTTTGCTCCTTGGGCCAAGACGTCTCTGTTTATGGACACAGTGAAATCAGTGTTGGTTGATATTGTGGAGAGGGTGATACATCGGTACAGAGAAGAAATATGCTACGGATGCCGAGTCAGTCACCCCGGCCAGAGGCAACACGATTGTCTGAATGACATGCCCGATGTTTTCTTCAGAAACAATTACAACGCGTTAATGAAAAGACTCTGGCTCACCGACTTCATTACTGAGATCGACCAGACTCTTATTGATAAAGAAATTTTCACGGATGATTGGAGGATCCAAGGCGCTTCGGAGGCTTCTCTGCACAATCTCAAAAATTGTAGACGCCTCAAGGAGAGACTTGAAAAGATCCATGCAGAGTTGGATGGAGAAGAAGAAGACTAATAACCTGCGGTTGGTTGAAGCCAGGGATTTTTTCTTTTTCGATACATTGACTTTTTCTTTAAAGTAAAATAAAAATGGGGAACTACTATGCAAAACGCTCGGTATATATTGATCAGAATGTAGTCAATACCCTTTTAATAAGTGTGGTGATGAGGACGATTGAAAACAGAGTGAATAGTGATCCCCGTGTAAACAGAATGGCTGAAGTTTGTAAACTAGAAGACATTTTGGATATCGTTCGTTCTGGCAGTACTATTCCTGGTCATTGGGAAACGATTGTGCAGAGAAGCCTCCGAAGCGCCTTGGATCCTCCAATCATCCGTGAAAATGTCTTTATCAATAAGAGTCTGGTCGATCTCAGTAATGAAGTCAGTGAGCCAGAGTCTTTTCATTAACGCGTTGTAATTGTTTCTGAAGAAAAAATCGGGCATGTCATTCAGACAATCGTGTTGCCTCTGGCCGGGGTGACTGACTCGGCATCCGTTGCATATTTCTTCTCTGTACCGATGTATCACCCTCTCCACAATATCAACCAACACTGATTTCACTTTGTCCATAAACAGAGACGTCTTGGCCCAAGGAGCAAAATAAGCAGCAGTAGTACTGCAAGATTCGGGTGTCCAGAATGGTGGTGATGATGGTAGTCCAGGAGTTTGTTCCTGGCTGCAACTCACGGGGGGAGACTTGGTTTTTCTCAGATCCATAGCTAGTTTTCAAACTGTCGTCTTAGTGGGGTCCTTAGTTTTAGATGCTTTGCTGAGTGGAGGGAGGCACTTATTGCGTTGAGTGGAGGGGGAGTCATCTGTAGAATTGAGAGGTTTTTTCACCAGTATAATGTCCCTCGCTGTTTGAGTCTTTTTTTTTTTTAAGTCATTTTTCAACTATCATTTTCAACCAAGCAGCAAGAGGTCAAATTTAAGAATAAGTAATAATTTGTCACCATTTTACGGGGAATAGTCAGAGCGCAATGTCACATCTTAAAGACAGCTTGAACTGGATAAATGGTTAGTCTTCAAACATACCGTACGTTCTGCATGTTAGTTTATCTGGGCAATTGGTTTAGACCCTACTGCCCTAGACGCATGCTCTCAATAGGGAAGTCACGCTTTGGGAAGAGGTGTTTCATTTCACAGATCCACCTTGATTCTTGTTGTGCTGGCTGAAGGAAGAGGGACGGGGGAGGAAAATTCAGAGGATGAAGAAGCAGAAAAATAACTTGTTTTGTAAAACGGGCAGCACGTCAGTTTCAAGGAAAAGATGACACCGTGGTTATGCATGACATGCAAAATATCTTGAAGCCCTACAACCACAAAAAAAAGATTGTGTTAAAAATATGGCAAAAAAGTCGTAATATTGTATAATGTATTGTTTCTTCGAAACAGTGTTAAAATCACAAACTTGCCTTTTAGAGTCGCAGTATTTTACAAAAATTCTGTTTTGGTAAGAGCTACCAAAAACATAGTAAACATCGCAATTATTCCCAAAACAAACTGGGAATGGGGACATCGATAACATATTTTAATGTTTAATTTTCTTCAGGGCTACCGTAGTGCACATTGATGAACACTTTAAAACAAATATAATGCTTACAAGTGTAAATGAGCCGGATTTTAGCTTTGAGCTAATTTCCATCTATAGTCCCGTCACATACAGCATATAAGAACATGACATTTATATATATATACAGCAAAAATAAAATAAATGATATGCAGAAAGAGCATGAGCAGCATAAAAGCATTTACCATATTGCAGTACAATGTAGCAGCTTTGATATATAAAGTGCAAGATAAGATAAAAGCGCTACATAAAGTGCAAGAGGAGATACCCCTGTGTTAAAGTGCATTTATTTAGCGGTGATTACACGTCTGTTTGTTGCTCAACCATTCTTTAAGTTGAACTTTAAAACTATTGAGAGTGGGACAATCCCGTATCTCAGTTGGGGGGCTATTCCACAATGAGCTGCCTTTAATGGAGAGGACATTTTGTCCAAAGGTGGTCCGTCTGTGGTGGACTTCACAGTCTCCTCTGGTTTCTGACCTAGCGCTGCGTCCAGTGTGTTTTCTGTGGATGAATTCCCCCAAGGGGAGGGGGGCCAGCCCATGTAAATATTATTTTTTTAAAAACACATACTTTTAAAAGACATAAAAATGTCAAAAACTCAAGAAATTGTGATTTTCAAGGCTGGTACATTGGTGGTATGACTATGGCTTTCTGTCAAACACCTGTATAGCTCTCTTGAACAGCTGTTCTATGGGTTTCAGGTGTGTGGCACAAGCAAACGACCAGTTTGTAAAACAGTATTCAATGTGGGATAGAACCATACAGTGGAGGTATGACTTTGCAGCATTGACAGTTAAGAAAAAGGTCTAATTTGTTTAAAATGTTGCAAGTTGAATTGAATGGTATTGGATATTTTCTGGATATGTTTCTTAAAAAGTCAAGTGCGAGTTCCAATATGACAATCCCTGTTCAAGATACTTGCACTGGGAGACTAGTTCTATTTCTGCTCCATTTAAAAATACATTGGATCCTTCGATTTTGATTGATCGTTTACTGAACATCGTCGTTGAGAGTTCTTTCACCAGTATAATGTCCCTCGCTGTTTGAGTCTTTTTTTTTAAAGTTATTTTTTCATCTATCATTTTCAACCAAGCAGCAAGAGGTCAAATTTAAGAATAAGTAATAGTTTGTCACGATTTTACGGGGGATAGTCAGAGCGCATTGTCACATCTTAAAGACAGCTTGAACTGGATAAATGGTTAGTCTTCAAACATACCGTACGTTCTGCATGTTAGTATATCTGGCCAATTGGTTTCGACCCTACTGCCCTAGACGCATGCTCTCAATAGGGAAGTCACGCTTTGGGAAGAGCTGTTTCATTTCACAGATCCACCTTGATTCTTGTTGTGCTGGCTGAAGGAAGAGCGACGGGGGAGGAAAATTCAGAGGATGAAGAAGCAGAAAAATAACTTGTTGTAAAACGGGCAGCACGTCAGTTTCAAGGAAAAGATGACACCATGTTTATGCATGATATGCAAAATATCTTGAAGCCCTACAACCACAAAAAAAAGATTGTGTTAAAAATATGGCAAAAAAGTCGTAATATTGTATAATGTATTGTTTCTTCGAAACAGTGTTAAAATCACAAACTTGCCTTTTAGAGTCGCAGTCTTTTACAAAAATTCTGTTTTGGTAAGAGCTACCAAAAACATAGTAAACATCGCAATTATTCCCAAAACAAACTGGGAATGGGGACATCGATAACATATTTTAATGTTTAATTTTCTTCAGGGCTACCGTAGTGCACATTGATGAACACTTTAAAATAAATATAATGCTTACAAGTGTAAATGAGCCGGATTTTAGCTCTGAGCTCATTTCCATCTATAGTCCCGTCACATACAGCATATAAGAACATGACATTTATATACATACAGCAAAAATAAATACACGATATGCAGAAAGAGCATGAGCAGCATATTCGAGGATGGTACAGTGGTGGTATGACTGTGGCTTTCTGTCAAACACCTGGATAGCTCTCTTGAACAGCTGTTCTATGGGTTTCAGGTGTGTGGCACAAGCAAACGACCAGTTTGTAAAACAGTATTCAATGTGGGATAGAATCATACAGTGGAGGTATGACTTTGCAGCATTGACAGTTAAGAAAAAGGTCTAATTTGTTTAAAATGTTGCAAGTTGAATTTAATGGTATTGGTTACTTTCTGGATATGTTTCTTAAAAAGTCAAGTGCGAGTCCAATATGACACTCTCTGTTCAAGATACTTGAACTGGGAGACTAGTTCTATTTCTGCTCCATTTAAAAATACATTGGATCCTTCGATCCTTAAAACTAGAATACTCATGGCTGGCTTACGCTACAAACTTCATCACCTTTTAACAAGAGAGTAAGTATATAAAACGTTATTTTGTATATTTTACACATCAGCAGAAACAGAGAGAGATGGCAGGACACTGTGTTTTAGAGAGAACCCCTCCCCCCCTGCGTCAGCAAACGGCTTGCGCGGTAATACCATCGCCCAGATGGTCCGCTATTAGTTTCCCAGACGGTGCTTGTCAGGACTCTTTTCACTTCTGGCGTCGGGGGGATATTTCCTTCTTCTTCCTCCACATTGGGGGGTAACGGTGAAAACTCTTCTCTGATCTCGCTTTTTGTTTGCGTTTCTTTGCTTTTTGTTGCACATATCTTGTACACCGCTGGTTTCACAGTATTTTCTTGATGCACTACTTCTTCCGATACAATGGTTGCGTGGAGATCTCTGGAAGACACCAGAGTAAACACAGCCCAATCTGTTGAGGTCAACGTCGCTTTAACACTGTGGGGTCCATACATTTCTCCATTCTTCAGATTGTAGAAATGCAGTTCATTCGCCATATAGTTGAATACGTATCCCCAAACATGTTCATTTTCCAGAAGCCATTTCTCTTCAAGATCTTCGACCGGAGGTGTTTGAACCCGGCACAGATACTGCATCCGTTTCTTGATTGGCGCTCCGGACGGATGGCGGTAAGTTGTCACAGGCGTCTCGCCGATTAAACCCATATCGAGGCGTCTTTTGGCCATTTTTTCTTTTTGGAAAGATGACTTGATGATTGGAAATGACTGGCTTTTTATCTGCACGGGGTTCTTTTTTTTTTTATCTCACTCCACCCCCTCGGTCTTCTGACATCACATAATTGGGGCGGGCCCTTCTGTCATTTTTATGCATACTAATGTGATGGAAGCGGCATTTTGTTTTAATAGACTTGGGGGCGGGCCCACCTGTCACTTTTTATGCATACTAATGTGATTGAAACATTTTTTATGATACACCATAAGGCGCAACAGTGGGGGCTTTTCACACCTGTGAATACACATCAACCCCCTCCTATCGACGGATCTCACACCTACTTGGGATATCACACCTACTTGAGATCTCACACCTCGATCAAAGGGGAGGCGGGACTTAGCTCATTTGCATAATGGGGGGAGGTTTGACCTGTCACTTTTTTATGCATACTAATGAGACGAAAGCGGGATGAATCTTACTACTCACCCACTAAACAGATTACCCAAGATCCTCAGCTTGAAGCTTGTTGATTGGATGTTTTAGCCGCAATGGATGTTGGGATATGATGTCAATGCGATATGATATCCGAAAACATAAAAAATAAATAATAATAAGACTTTATTCCGAGTGTTCTTGCTTTTCTCTTTGGAAGTCATCACATAATTACAGTGTAATACACGGTTCGGCTGCATTAAATATTATACATCTGCCGTAGTTCTTTATTTATAGAGCCCTGATGAGAATACTTCTGGACAAACACGAAAACTGCCGTCAAAACTGAATATGTGACGTGGATCATAAATATATCAACAATTAAACAACATCTTGCATTTCTTTTCACAAAATACGTCTCTTTGCAGTATCAATAGTAATTCGGCTGACTTTTATATTTGATCCAATTGGTAGTTATATTTACACCATAATGGTGCACAGCTGATAGAAAAGGACTTGTAGGTTTTAAAGATATTACTGATTTTCTTTGAATATAAGAATGTAAATACTGAGTTGAGAGAATAGTCAGAGGATTTGGGTGATGGGAGACACACCTATGGAATCACAATTTCAATAGTTTACCATTAAAGGACGGACATACCTTTCTGTCTGTGATGTTTTACAAATCAGATACTAATGTGTATAAGTAAAATATGAGAAATAGTATAGCAATATCCTGTAAAATTATGTGAAAACTTGAATAAAACTAGTAAACTACACATCTTCAGATGTTACGGCTGGAGCATGTGATGAAGAACGAGGCTTCCCCTCAGGTTCCAGCAACGGACACTGCTCCTCCCAATGACCCTCTTCTCGGCAATAATGACATTGGCTCCCTCTGGCATCATCGGTTCGCCCCGGACCTGCAAATATACAGGAGGAGCCTGGTGAAAACTTTGCTACACCGCGGGAATAGCCACCATCTTCTCCACGTCTCCAATCACCCCTAGACAACTTCTCAGAAAACTGACCTTGTGTGTCAACACAAAATAGTCCGCTAGTTCAGCAGCTCTGAGTGCGGTACAAGGTTTCTGCTCATTTACATAAGTGGCCACACGCTGAGGGATAACCTCTTTAAATTGTTCCAATACAATGAGTTCACAAAGACCGTCAAAACTGGCAACCTTTGCTGCCGCGCACCGCTGAAAATGAGAAGTCAAATCACGGACAAACTCCACATGTGTCTGCTTATCCCCCTTGACCCAACTTCTGAACTTTTGACGATATGCTTCAGGAACCAGTTTGTGTGATTTTAACACTGCCAATTTTACTCTAGCATAGTCCAAAGCATTTTCACCACAAACAGCTGAATAGGCCTCCTGTGCTCACCCAGTAAGTACACACTAAAGTAACAGCACTTTGTCAGAATCTGACCAGTTTCTTGCCTCTGCTATGCGTTCAAATAGAGTAAAAAAAATGTCAGGGTCACGCTCATTAAACTTTGGCACTAACCGCAAGTAAGAAATAATATCGCCATTACTTGATGCCGACCTGTAGCAGACCCATCCTCCACTGGAGCAAGCTTGCCCTCTCCAATCAGCCATAATCTAGCATATTCCACCTCACATTTAATCTTTTCCACCTCCATACTCAACTTCTCCTGCTCCAACCCCAACTCCAACTCCAACCTCTCCTGATTAAACTGCATGGCCAAAAGCTCCTTTTGCTGCTCGAACGTCAAACCAGCTGTCTGAACCACTACCGGCACGACCCCTGCCGCACCAGACTCACTGTTCTGCAACACTCCCTGCTCAAACAAAGATGACACAATGACATCTTTAATCTCATGTTTCAGCTTGCT
The DNA here is from genome assembly GCF_949606895.1 of Notothenia rossii. Taxonomy (NCBI): domain Eukaryota; kingdom Metazoa; phylum Chordata; class Actinopteri; order Perciformes; family Nototheniidae; genus Notothenia; species Notothenia rossii. The sequence goes on from NC_136905.1 coordinate 34,432,838, forward strand.
CCCTACAACAGCAATTTCATAATGCTCTGCTATTTCGACCAACTGTGCCTTCTGGCAATCATCTAAGAAAGACACTGAGGGCGCATCCACAAACGCCGACAAAGAAGCCATATTATATTGCCTATACCCAATCAGAAAGCAAAGTATTAAACTGTCAACACGCATGGGCAAAAGACAAAACCCAACAGAGAATGTTCCCCCTAACTGCCTAACCAAAATCTTACTAATCTCACCTAATCTTCATGTGGCTTGCGGCGGGTAATTACACACTGGAACCCGGCGGAGTTATGGAGCGACCTGCACGCAGGTAACACCAAGAAATCACGCGGATGTGCCCCCGAGACAGCTGTCCGAAAACAGCTGACACTAACCACGTCGCCAAAACAATATGAAAAAAAACAAACAGACGCAACCCAAGGGGAAACATCACTCAAGCCTAGCGGGGAAAACTCTTTAGAAAAGCGTAACAAGCAGCAACATCTTACCCTCTGATTGGCACACAAAACCTGACGACATGTCAAACACTAAAGCTTCCTGAAACCCCAAAAACATGTGCCCCCCAAATCGCAGCGCCAAGCCAGTACACAGCTGGACCACATCAACTAATCAGCTGCTCAACTGACGCCATGTGCTCTGAGCACTACACAAACTTTCTGGAAATAACCCGTAGGACGAGCCCCCATTTGTGTGACCAGATCCAGGTGCCCTGAGTTACTGTAATCAAGGTGCCAATGCAGCACAGACAGAACAGCCACACCCTCTCTACTTATGCACCCACAGGGGCATCACATACATGCGTGTCCTACACTAATAATACAAAGTTATTATTAGTATGCTGTGTGTACCTTGTGTGCACCACCTAGTGGTTAAAGCATGTTATTGAATGATTTCTGTTGAATAATGTTATTTTTGTTGAATAATGTTATTTGATGAAAAAAATATTAAGAGTACATACTTTCATAGGGGGAAAGTAGAAGGTCAATGAAAGAAATATAGAATGTAACAAATCAAGAAAATACTGTAAGTGATCTCTACAATAATACAGTTTAGTGCTGGATGTACAAAGATATTAATCTGAGGAGGTGCAAAACTAATTAACCTTTATTAACACATTTAAGAATACTTTAGGTTAAGGTCTTCTTTCAAATAAGAAAAAAGTTTGGAGGTATCTATCTACAGATAGATATATTAAGCCTGACAAAGTACTTAACATCTAATATATTGCTTTCCTGCAATGTTAACTATGTTGAAGCACTTATTTTAACTGATATTATACACATTAATTATACTCTTCTGTATGTAGATAGTATAAGAAATGTGCAGAATTTGACAGTTTAATTGTGGAGGTACACACATAATGATAGATGTCTTGTAATGCACTGTTGTATAACTGTAGTTGTGTATGATATGTCAATAAACCTGTTACAGCCGCTGCCTTCCTGGGGCTGTTAATTGTGTGTGTGTGTGTGTGTGTGTGTGTGTGTGTGTGTGTGTGTGTGTGTGTGTGTGTGTATGTGTATGTGTGTGTGTGTGTGTGTGTGTGTGTGTGTGTGTGTGTGTGTGTGTGTGTGTGTGTGTGTGTACATGAGCTGCGCAGTTCCTCCGATGCCACTGGTCGTCCCGCCCTCGCAACTTCTGAAGAGGTGATTGGACAAGACGTCATCCAATCTCCGCCCTCTTCCGGCACATCTACCGGGGGAGGAGTATAAAGGCTGGGAACGAAGACCATTCTGGAGGCTCTGTGTTGTAGACAGACGCCTCTAGCCTCTTGTTACGCTATTTGTTGTGTTCGAAAACCTTGTAAAACCTTCTGTACTTAGTTAGCCTGCTTAGCAGAGTGCTAATTAGTGTGTTGTGTGTGGTAACGTGTAACAGCTTAGACCCAGGTAATTAGCACCTGTTGATCAGCTACAGCTGTGTGTGTGCAGTCTGTCTCATATCATTTGTACCACGGTTAACGTGAGGTTTTGTTTTTCCCTTTAAATATTACTCTGGATAAGCCCTACAGATGTAGCACTTAATTTCAGACTCCAGTTTACAGCTTCCTACCTACGACCCGCCTAAAACCAGTATAGAGGATTGTAAAGCCCTCCCACTATTTTCCAAGAGGGCGTTGCCAGATTTTCAATTTCAGGTTTTAACCAGGAGATGGCGCTTCATTCACAAATACAGAAAGACAAGTTTCATGGACTTTCAGTTGTGTTTTGAAGAGCATTTGAACACATCAATATTTTAGATCAACTAAAGTATATCTAATCTTGTAATTCAATAATATATAGTCTTTATATATTAAATAATCATAATTATAATAATAATGTAAATGTTTACATTACACTTCTTTATTTGTTATGCTCATACTTTTACCTTTACAATCGTTTGCTTTAATATCCAGTATATTTTTTGTATATTTTTGTGTTTGCTTCCTCCTGCTCCCTTTCGGACACATACTGTATGATTTATTATTATTATCAATATGAAGATAAGATAAGATGTTACTTTATTGATTGAACATTTTAGTTTAGAGTGTGCTGTCCCACGGTAATTCAGAAGGCTCACAGGTCACATTTAAAACAATAGGTGCTTTCACACCGTCTACAGTTCGATTTGTATAGAGGGAGCTCTGTGGCTGAATTGCCGGCGATTAGGTGTGGCGCATTTATCATAGGTGATCAGAGCTAACTGCCTGCCGTCAGATTTCATTTAAAAAACAGATCTGATTTTAAGACTATTTCTGCGCTCATAAAGAATGATAAGAATAAGAATAATGCGTATTGAACTGGTTTAATTAATTAGTGAGTTTATTTAACACTAGAACCACCAATCGGGTCAATTTGTGTGATGTGTGTTGTGTGTGTGCAATGTAACTTTTTTTCAATAAAATATTAAAGTCTCCCAGTCCGTGGCTTTTCCTGAAAGTTTGTTATGTGTTTATTTGTTATTTGTTAAAAATTGCATTCTAATAGCGGGATTTGACGGGTTTAGGTAGGCCTATACAAAAACCTCTGGCGGTTCTAGTGTTAAGGTAATTAGGTACAGTAGAAGCCCTTTTTTATCGGTAACGAATTTAGCAGTTGAACATAAAAGTAAACTAACTGAGGGTCACTTGCAATGACAGTTTTGTGTCTAACTGTAAGCTTGTCACTCAGAGTAACCTACAGTTAATTTAGCTGCTGGAGAAGAAAGATCAGGGGGGAGGGGGGGAGAGAGCTGTGGTTGATGGGCCATTAGTTGTGTAAATACACAGCTGAGAGGTGCTGTTTCATTCAGACTGTTTAAAAAACGGTAACAACGGACTATCTTTCAAGATCAAGATCCCTCCGCTACGCTTTGGGATCCTGATCTGCCGACGAGGCTCCATTAAAATATAAATATTTTTAGTGAATTACTGAGTTTAGGCACGTTAATAACGTTTTAATGAAGTTGAATACAGTATATTCATATTTGTCAGTGATTTCATGTCAATTGTGTGTGTGTGTGTGTGTGTGTGTGTGTGTGTGTGTGTGTGTGTGTGTGTGTGTGTGTGTGTGTGTGTGTGTGTGTGTGTGTGTGTGTGTGTGTGTGTGTGTGTGTGTGTGTGTGTGTGTGTGTGTGTGTGTGGTTAAAACACTTTCATGAAGTGAAGGAGGTTTTCCTTCTATAAAACAGCTGTGGGCAACAGTGAGTGTCACGGACATGAATTCATAGATCAAGGCAGACTGGTGCACACACTCTCCTGTCCTACCAGGCGACACGCCCGTTCTAAGCCGTGTCCCTCACTCCTCACATCCCAAGCATCCCCAAAAAGTGTTGTTACATCGTTTCAGATGTTATGTGAAAACTTGTCACCTTTCGGCAAAATTCGCCGTTTTGAATCCAAAATAGGTCGTTTGTGTGATTCATGTAGTTCTGCAATAAAAATATTTTTGGGGTATGGGGGGGTCTGGGACCCGGAGTAATCTGCGGCCGTGAGCTGTTATGTGCCATCATGACACGCATGGTGTTCTTTTTTTATATATTATAATGAAGTGCGAGTTGTGTGCTCGAGTCTTCCTGCCTGTCGGCTCTGCTCTCATGGATGTATAATAAGGCTCTGCTGCTCCGAGATGATGGTCTAGCTTCAGCAGCTACATTACCTACGGGTGCGTTCGTTAATATTAACTGCGCGTCCGGAGTCACTGTGGCACAGACTGGACCGCTGGTGAACAGCTGTTAGAACGGGCCGTTCAGGTGTTCAGAGCAGAGCTCCCTGTCGGGGCGGCAGAGCGTGATGTGAACTGAAAAGTTTTTCTGTGGCAATATTATTTAAGGAATCGTTGAGCTAGCTAGCTAGCATACATTGTCTCTATCTGCTAACGTTAGCTTTAGCCTTCTATTTCTAATAGTTTTTTTCATAGGCTATAAACAGAGTTGGTATAAGTATATATATATATATATATATATATATATATATATATATATTGTAATTGAGTAAAAGTAGAAGCACTCAGGTCTTTTGTACTTGAGTAAAAGTAGAAGTACTCAGATCTTGTACTTGAGTAAAAGTAGAAGTACTCAGATCTTGTACTTGAGTAAAAGTAATAGTCCCAGAGTGTAGGAATACTCTGTTTCAGTAAAAGTCCTGCATTCAAAATGTTCCTCAAGTAAAAGTAAAAAAGTATTATCATCAAAATATAGTTAAAGTGGCGACAGTAAAAGTAGTCATTGTGCAGATTGGTCCATTTCAGAATAATAGATATGATATGTTTTATAATGATTGATCATGAAAGTGTTCTCAAAGCTGGTAAAGGTGCAGCTAGTCTGAATGACTTTGTATACTGCAGGGTAGCTTGTGGATTTACTCCAGGTGGAACTAAAGTCTGATTTAACACTTGATTATATTTCACATCATTCATCCACATCTGTAAAGTAACTAAAGGTATTAAATACATGTAGGGGAGTAGAAGTACACCATGTACCTCTGAACTGTAGTGGAGTAGAAGAACAAAGTAGCAAAACATTGAAATACTTAAATAAAGTACAAGTATCTCAAAATTGTGCCCAAGTATAGTACTTGTTGAGTTTATGAACTTAGTTACTTTACACCAGTGGTCCCCAAACTACGGCCCGCGGGCCGGATACGGCCCGCCTCCACATTTGACCCGGCCCCTTGAACAATTTCCAATATCAGAGACGCATTACCTCCCCCCCTCCCCCCCCCCCCTCCCCCCCGCATTATTATTTTTTCAGTCGGGCCACGCGATCGAGACCAATGCACGCATAGAACTGGGTGAAGTGAGCCTCCCCGACTGAATCCCTGAAATGTTTCCTCATGTCAATAAAGCTCATTTGAATTGAATTATGACGCTAAAAAAATGTTGCTAACGACCTCACTGTCTTTGCCCTAATCATAAAACGTGAACCTACCCCCCCCCCCCCCCCAGAACGGAATAATGGCAAAAAGGTTAGGTAAGAGAAAAATTGATTCAGAATGCAGGGTATTTAACCTGCAGTGGACACACGATTATTTTTTTGTTCAATGCAAAGAAAAGGCTGTTTGTCTCATCTGTCAAGAGGCCGTGGCGGTATTCAAAGAATACAATCTGCGCCGACATTATGAATCCCATCACAAAGACAAGTATGATAGCTTGCGAGGCCAAATGCGAGCAGACAAACTAGCAAAGCTAAAAAGTGGACTGTTAGCTCAGTAGACTACATTTGTACGCCAAACTCAGCTGAACCATTCATCTGTTCGTGCCAGCCTCCGTGTTGCTCAACTGATAGCAAGCTGCGGTAAACCTTTCACTGAGGGAGAGTTTGTCAAGAAATGTCTGAATATTGTCGTGGAGGAGGTGTGTCCCGAGAAGAAAGATGTTTTTAATGCCGTGAGTCTGTCTTCGAGTACAATCACCAGACGCGTTGAAGAAATTGGGGGTAATGTATATGCCCAGCTGCAGCAGAAGACAAAAGAATTTGACTTTTTTTCATTAGCACTTGATGAGAGCACGGACGTGCAAGACACAGCGCAGCTTCTTATTTTTATTCGTGGAGTTAGCGCACATTTTGACATGTGCGAGGAGCTGGCAGCCCTCCAAAGTCTGAAAGGCACTACGACGGGGGAGGATATTTTCGGCAAAGTATGTCAAACCATCGAAGAGTTGGATCTGGACTGGGCAAAGCTTGCCAGCATCACGACTGACGGGGCTCCGAGTATGGTGGGCGCGACTCGGGGTCTGATAGGACGCATGAACCGGGAGATGGAAGAGCGGGGTCTCACCGCCCCGCTACAAGTGCACTGCCTAATTCACCAGCAAGCACTGTGCTGCAAAGTGTTGAAGTGGGATTCTGTCATGAAGGTGGTGGTATCATGCATAAACTTCATCAGAGCAAATGGACTTAAACACAGGCAGTTCCAACAATTCCTGTCTGACCTGGAGTCTGTGCACGGAGATGTATTATACTACACAGAGATCCGATGGCTGAGCCGCGGCAGAGTTTTGAGGCGTTTTTACGAGCTGCTACCTGAAATTAACGCATTTCTTCATTCAAAAGGCAAAACGGTCCCAGAGCTGATCGACCCAGAATGGAAATGGCACCTCGCATTTTTTACAGACGTGACAGAACTGCTGAACGGCCTTAACTTGCAGCTACAAGGCCAGGGGAAACTCATTTGCGACATGTATTCCCACATAAAAGCATTTGAGGTGAAACAAGCGCTGCTTTTGGAGCAAGTGAAAAAGCACAACTTCACCCATCTCCCTGCTACCCAAAAGCTTTCTGCAGAGAAACCAGCGGTCCCGTTCCCAGCTGAAAAGTGTGTGGAAGCACTAGAAATGCTGAAGGCGGAGTTCGGTGTGCGATTCCGTGAACTACATGTTCATGCAAAAGAAATCCGTCTTTTCCAGAACCCCTTTGTTGCCGACATCGATGAAGCCCAGCCTTCTTATCAGTTTGAGCTGGCCGAGTTACAGAGCTGTGATGTTCTGAAAGACTCATTCAAGCCCACCAGTCTCATTGACTTCTATGCCGCCCTCCCTCAAGACACGTACCCTAACATAAAAAAACACGCAATGAAGATGTCCACAGTTTTTGGCAGCACGTATATCTGCGAGCAAACCTTTTCACGCATGAAACACCTGAAAACTCAGAGGAGATCAAGATTGACAGATGAACATCTGCATCAGTGTTTGAGACTGGCTGTGACTAGAATGGAACCTGACATTGAACTTCTCACCAGCCAGATGCAGGCCCACAGTTCACACTGATGAACATACAGTACATAGGTAAGCTCACTATAAAAAATCCATCTCCACAACCATACTTGTATTGAAATGTATTGTGCTGTGTAGGTGCTGTATCACTTAGTTTGGTTTCTCAGCCTGCTTGCTTTGTGTTTTTCAGGGGGAAGTTGATGAGAGAGAGCAAACACTGGTGTCTACTAGGCTATAATACTGGAACTTACACAACTGGACTATAAGGAAAGAACACAAGAACTTTGAGAGACTGCTCATATGAGTCATTTAAGAGATTTTGCTGTGACAACTGAAGCTGAACTTTTACCAAGATTGTGCACAGCACAATAGAAGCATTGTTTCTGTGAAGAACCCAGAGAGGGTTATTTGGGTATTCATAATACTGTTATTACATATTTCCTGACTTTTTTTCTGTGAAGAACCCAGAGAGGGTTATTTGGGTATTCATAATACTGTTATTACATATTTCCTGACTCTTTTTCTGTGAAGAACCCAGAGAGGGTTATTTGGGTATTATTGATTTCATAATACTGTTATTACATATTTCCTGACTTTTTTTCTGTGAAGAACCCAGAGAGGGTTATTTGATTTTTATTGATTTCATAAATAGTGTTATTATATATTTCCTGAGTTAAATTTTTCTGTGAAGAACACAGAGGGGGTTATTTGATCTCAGAAAGGGTTATTCATATTTGCTTATGTGTGGCTTTTTGGAAAACAATAAATTCTTACATTTAGGCACCACTGCGATCGTCACACTTTTTCTGTTACAAACTGACCCGGCCCCCCATCAGAGAAGGGAAAAGTTATGTGGCCCTCACTGGAAAAAGTTTGGGGACCCCTGCTTTACACCATGTGGCTATAAAGATAGAAAGACTAAGCCTTGCACAGAGGCATGAAAATACATTTTCAAAATGCTCAACAGTGCTGCCAAAATTATAAACTGACTGCTACACAATTAAAATAAATGCTTTTATATATTTCTATTAGATGTGACTCTTTGGTGTTTCTGTTATTATTAACACTGCTGCTTTAGTTGTTCTGACTGCTAAAATCCTTTGTTATTCCGTGGGGTGGGGGAGCCGGGGGCTCGGATCCTTGTCACCTTTTTCATACAGATGAGTTTGCATCCCAAAGCCTCAGTCACCTTAATTCATGTAATAAAAACATCTCAGGTCAGTAACACTCAAAGCTAAATGTGCAATACCATGTTCAGCTATGTTACTATTTATAATGTTATTGTTGTTACATCAGAAGATGTACATATTGGAATGATTTCTTAACTTACATTAGGCTATTTTTACAATGTGTGTTGGAAGGATTTATTAAATTACTATGAATATTGTCATTGTTGAAGGCTTTTAGAGAAGGATGAACTATAAGCCTGAATTACATAACATTTTATACCTAAAAACATAAAAGCCACAATAAATAAATCACAATTATTGTAGTTATTTTTACCTCCCGTATTGCTTTCAACCCACCAGCTTTTATGGTGTTGTTACGTCACTAACTGTAAGCTTGTCACATACAGTCTATGGTCACTCAGAGTAACCTACAGTTAATTTAGCTGCTGGAGAAGAAAGATCAGGGGGGGAGGGTGGAGAGAGCTGCCGTTTCATTCACACTGTTTAAAAAACGGTAACAACGGACTATTTTTCTTAGCGGATGCATGTCAATTTAAATCAATACAACAATTTTTTAAATCAATAAAAACATTTTCTAAATCCATAAAAGCATTTAAATTAATATTGGGAGTCATGTCGTTACTTTGTTGAGAATGTGGCCATGTAATAAGCGGGATAATTTGCAGCAACTTGTTCCTTATGGGGAAAATAACACCCGTCATCCAGATCAGGATCCCTCCGCTACGCTTTGGGATCCTGATCTGCCGACGAGGCTCCATTAAAATATTAATATTTTTGGTGAATTACTGAATTTAGGCACGTTAATAACGTTTTAATGAAGTTGAATACAGTATATTCATATGTGTCAGTGATTTCATGTCAATTCGGCGAACATAAACATAAATGATCGTGGTGAAGATGATGATTAAATTAGGATTAAAAATCGAGAGCCGGGCATTTCCTCCCGTTCGTTTTTTTCGACAAACAACATTATTTTGTTAAATAATAACATGGGGATGTTTTGTAAATGATTACATGTCTCTTATTTAGCACAGAGTATGATATCCGTGACATATGGATCTTAACAAAGTTCCGCTGTACATCCAGCGTACTGTATCTGACTTTATTTCACATGAGCTCCAGTGTGGAACCCCACTGCACCCCCTGGTGGATCAATGATCCATTGCAGCTGGCTTCATTATAATTACATTTATCTATCACAGGGGCGGTCTCAAGTCAAGCTGGAGGTTTTCCCTTGAGCGAGACCAATCTCGGCCCTCGCGTTTCAAACTGTCTGAAATGAATCGCTACATCTGTATAACTCTCTTTCGGAGTTCTCTTTTGTTGATGGTTAGACTATCCGTTTGGCATTTTTTGTTCGTTCAGGCTGCTTGCCTGCCATTTTGTTGGCCCAGTTGGTATAATAAAACCACCTATAATTATTACCAATTCCACTCTGGTCGTGTCGCTTCCCTTCCTTTCCCCTAGTCCAGTCGGGAACGTAACACGTGGGGGCTCGTGTCCGGGATATTTTTAACATAATTCCTGGGGTTATAGTTGGTTTTGTTATAGAAACGAACATTTTTTGTAATACGTGTACACCCGAAAATGGCGTCCTTTAACCTAGAGTCATTCTTAGTCTGGCCGTCCTATGAGGAGCTGGACCGGTGTAATAAGGACGAGTTGACAGAGATAGCGCGGCACTTCAGTCTGGTGGTAAATCGGCAAATGTTGAAAAAAGAGTTGAAGGCAATGGTAGTGGATGAGATGGTGAGGAGGGAATTACTAGTACTGGCTGTACCCGCTGAGCTCCCAGGGTCTAACGCTTTAAATGAAGACCCGTTAAGTCAGAGGCAGGCGGCGGAGTTTACATTTACCCAAGAAAAGAGCGATGGCAGCGAGGGGGGCGAGCCGTGTGAAGCACCGCTCATGCCGCCTCGCACATGTCCATCATCTCCTGTTGGCAGTACAGATTCCCGGGAAGGGAATAAACTTAAAGTCCGCCTCGCCCGACTTCAGTCGGAAGCTAAAGACAGGCAACTTCAGTTGGAAGCTAAAGACAGGGAGCAAGACAGGCACTTTCAGTTAGAGATAAGAAAAGTCGAAGCAGATAAGGAAGTTCGCATCCGGATACGGCAGATGGAGCTAGACTCCGAACTGCGCTCATCCGCTGTTGTTGGCAATCCTAGAGAAAGCTTTCCACTTCTTTCTCATCCACCTGCCTTCAATGTAGGGAAAAATATAGCATTAGTACCGATTTTCCGCGAGACTGAGGTGGATGCATATTTTGGTGCGTTTGAACGCATTGCGGCGGCACTACAGTGGCCGGCTGAAGCCTGGGCGCTGTTAGTACAGTGTAAGCTTCACGGGAGAGCTCAAGAGGCAGTTGCTGCTCTTTCGTTAGAGGACAGTCTAAGTTACGACCTGGTGAAGCGTGCCATACTTAGGTTGTACGAGCTAGTTCCCGAAGCTTATCGGCAGAAGTTAAGGAACCACAGAAAGGGTTCTAATCAAACACATGTTGAGTTTGCCAGGGAGAAGGGGATGTTATTTACAAAGTGGATTGACTCGTGTAACGCCGCAGAGTAATCTGTTGTGAAAGAATTAATTCTCATGAAAGAATTTAAAAGAGGGTTGCCTGACCGCCAGTGACGTGTGGTGAGGTTCATGGCTGGTGAGGCACTGACTCTTTCAGAGTCACATTTACAAATATTATATTTTGACCTTAATCGAAATATTCGGCTATTTTCAAAAGATTTTTTAGACTGATGTTTTGATTCATTTTAAACAGACCGTTCAACAAAAGGATACCCAACATCTAAATATTGGATTGTTCTTTCTTAGTAAGATCCCATTTTCATTACAATTGTGGTCTTACCTTGACTTGAAGATTAAGTCCATGCTCTCCTTCTGGTCAAAAATCTCTATTACTTTTTTCTAAAAGTCCTCCTTATCTTCCTGTAGTTTCAAAAGTCTAGTTTGTTGTTTGTGTCTACCCTCTCTGCGTAGAATAACAGTAGCAACAAGAACCTGTGGGCTCACGTGCGCCCCCTTCAGTGCGACAGAGGTTATGGCTGCCTCCCCTGGTGCTTTTTTCATTGCCGTTGTATGATGAGACCAGCGAGCCTAAATATCATATATACGTGAAATAATTTATTTAGAGACTATGGATGGCGAGGATAAATGTAATAAAGGGATCTACAAACATTACATTGGTGACCTACAGTGAGATGGTAACAGGCATGCGCTTAGTGCCCGCGCTCCAGCCAGTTTCTGTGGGGTGACACGTTCTGAGGTGAGGCAGAGCTCATCTGTGCCTCACCTCACCCCATAGTAACTGGCTTGAGCACGTTCACAAAATAAGTGCCCGCGCTAAATTAGTGCCCGCGCTCCAGCAAGTTACTGTGGGCTTACGAGCAGTGTTGGGCAAGTTACTTCCAAAATGTAATATATTACATATTACTTATTACTCTCTTTTGAAAGTAATAAGTTACATTACAATATTACTGTCTCTGAAATGTAATGAGTTACACTACTTTAGTTACTTTTTAGTTACTTTCACCAAAATAACTGCAAAAGAATAGATAGGTATTTTAAATGCTAAAATGTAGTTTAGTGCAGCTCATTATACATCCAGTGAAGGGCAATGGGGTATAGCATAACAACTGTGTAGGCCCTTAAGGCTACTAACAACTTGTATTACACGGCTTAGTTGAATACTCCATTCTGATTGTAAATTCTTAACATGTGACACGTTGTTAATACAGCAGTACAGACCGCTTTCAAGGACTATAATGAAGGTTAACATATTGTAAATCAAGGCAAATATTATTTAAACCATGCCCATGGTTTGAAATGGCAAACATTGAAAGGCAAAAGTATTATTAAAACCATGTAGCCTACTACATCATCACCTTGGTCCCATCATATACGCTGGGAAGAGAATATTTACTGCTCTTGAAAACTGGTTTCACATCATCATGTGAGGTTGACTTTGTGACCTGGTGAACATTTCAGCTGCAACATTAGCTCGTTGATAATAAGCTTGGGATATGAGATATTTTTGTAGCCATTCGTGGTGAAGGCATCTGTGTTATGCATTATTTTTGACCCAACATTTCTACATGCATGTCAGAATATGGTACTATTTTCACATGAATATTCTAGCCATTGTCTATTTTTATACCACAAGCTGCAAAATGACCGCCTTACCCCACTGTACAGGCGGGTAGTTGTTTAGATATACCTGGCACCTGCGGGCCGCAGAGGGGCGGCGTAGTTTCGGGCGACGAAGACTGCTGCTCCGGGGCTGGCGAGTAAGGCGGGAGTAAGCTACTGTCCACAACGGAGGGTAACTTGATGTCCGCAACTGACCTGTTGCTACTGTCTGCAGTAGATGCAGTGTTGCTGGCATTTAGTGATTTAACAATTTTCGTATAAATGATTATCCAAAGATCAGATGTGTGTCACTGCCGTGGAAGCACTTTGGAAATGATGCACGCGCAGCGGAGCAGGTCACGCGCACCTGACACAATTTGTTGTTTGTATTTTTCGCTACGTTCTCTTTTTTGAATGGTTGCATAACGTTCAACTTCCCCGAAGATCTCGACGCGAAGCCTGAAGGGTAAACACCAGGTTTACTAATCTACCCGCACAATTTGTCCGGTGTCGGAATGTCTCACTCTGTTAGTACATTATTAAAAAACAAAACACCATTTAATTTCGGGTTAAAATGTGTTGTAACTGCGTTACTGAGCATTGTAACGGGTAATATATTACCCACATTTCATTAGTAATGCGTTACATTACTTCGTTACAGCAAAAAGTAATATATTACTGTAACTCCGTTACTTTTGAAACGCGTTACACCCAACACTGCTTACGAGAGGCAGAGCACGTCCCTGCCTCACTTCTCATCGCTACCCGTAGTTGTAGCGGAGCTCGGCAAATTTGCTGATTTTGACTTTAAAAAGCCATTGGAATCATACATAAATCACACTTACATCATAGATCAGTGGAGACATTTTATTATTATTACTATTTAGTTTTTCTTTAGTTGTTTTTCCGTTACATTGGAGTATGACAGGTGAGGCTCTGCCTCCCCTGCCTCCCCTGACTGCACATCGCTGCTGACCGCATTGTGGGATATATAAACGAACAGAAAGTACAGTCTCTCTCCGCAGCTGCTGTACTGGCTGACGAATACGTGCTGATGCATAAATCGGTGTTCTCTCCGGTTGTTGCCGAGAGACCTCGCCGTATGCCTGTTGCATCTGTTGGTCAGCCAGCGAAAGCTTTCACTGTAAATAAAGAGGAGAAAGAGTGCTAATATTGTCATCAGTCTGGACATGTTATTGCTAACTGCACGATTCTCAAACGTAAGGAGCAGCCACCAAGCATGACCCGGCCGAAAGGCATTGGTTTAATTAATGCGGAGTCACCCAATATTTCTTCCTCTGACAATGATGAAGAAATAGATCCCCGCTTTAAGCCTTTTGTGTTTGAGGGATTGATATCTTTAACAGGTGAGTCGGATGATCAGAGACCCATCCGCATCCTACGAGACACTGGAGGTTCCCAGTCAGTGATTGTGGCATCTGCCCTGCCATTTTCCGACCAATCAGCGTGTGGGTATGGATCGATATTATGTGGCATTGAAATGGGTTACGTGCCCCGGCCCGTACAAAATGTACACAAACAATCGAAGTTGATTACTGGATTTTTCCCTGTTGCTGTGTGCCCAGCATTACCCATACGTGGTATAGTTTTCCTAATGGGAAATGACATTGCAGGAGGTAAGGTAACTCCTGCACTTGAAATATTGGATTCTCCTCAGGCTGTACTGCCTGAGGAGAATCCAATATTTTTCCCATTTGTGCTGTCACTCCCGCGCAGGTGCGTAAGAGTGACTCAGATGTGTCTTTAAATTATACTATGTTTGGGACACTTTTTACAGATGACAAGATGCCGGAGAAAAAAACAGAAGTTGTGGTTTCGCTTTCCCTGCCGTGGCCGCTGCGCCAGCGCAACCTGCCAGCCCAGTTGTTGACGGTTCGACACTCCCGGTAACCCGAGAGCGTTTACTCGCTGCGCAGAGGGCTGATCCGATGCTTGCGAAGTGTTTAGAGCAGGTGGTTAGTAATAAAAAAGCAAGGGGTGAGAAGGTAGATTATGTGCTGGATAAGGAGATATTAGTGCGCCAATGGTCCCTCACTGCTACTGCTGAAGCTGACTGGAGTGTAGTGCATCATGTAGTTGTTCCGGCGCCATACCGTCAACATGTACTATCTGTAGCGCATGAGAGTCAATGGTCGGGACACTTGGGTGTGACTAAAACTTGTCAGAATGTCCTCAAACATTTCTTTTGGCCAGGTTTAAAGAAGGATGTCTCTAGCTTTTGCCGCTGCTGTCATGTGTGCCAGGTTGTCGGTAAGCCTAATCAGAAAATTCCGCAAGCTCCGTTACATCCCATACCGGCTATAGGTGAGCCCTTTGAAAGGGTGTTGATAGATTGTGTTGGCCCTTTACCACGTACAAAAACGGGTCAACAGTATTTACTCACAATTATCTGTACGTCCACTCGTTTGCCGGAAGCTATCCCGCTGCGTAGTATTACTTCCGCCGCTGTAGTTAAGGCGTTGACAAAGTTCTTTTCCACATTTGGAATACCGAGTGTAATTCAGAGTGACCAAGGGACACATTTTAAATCCAAGTTATTTCCAGTGCGTATCACCCAGAGTCGCAGGGTGCGTTAGAACGGTGGCATCAGACCCTAAAAAGCATGCTGTGGAAATACTGTATGGAAACGGAAAAAAACTGGGATGAGGGAATTCCCTTCGTTTTGTTAGCAGCTCGTGAAGCTGTTCAGGAATCATTAGGATTCAGCCCCGCGGAGCTCGTTTTCGGCCATACGCCCCGCGGTCCCCTTAAAATCTTACATGATGAGTTTCTCTCGGCTGATACTCCTCCAGATAAGAACGTATTGGATTACGTTAGTCAGTTTCGTGAGCGTTTGCACCGGGCAAATTCACTCGCCAGAGAGTCGCTCTCCGTTTCTCAAGCCGTTATGAAGCGTAATTATGACCGTGCCGCTGTCCATAGGCACTTTGAAATAGGTGACAAGGTCCTCGCATTATTGCCGATTGTTAACTGTGTTAGTTATTCTCCCAACCAGGAGAGAAGCTTTAAAAGGAGACTAAATGGAGTCTCTGTGAAAGTTCAATTGGGTACTTTAATTAAAAAAGGCGCGGGTTGGTCACAAGCATGATATTGTTCAGTCAGACAAACAGCTGTGATCCGCTCCTCGATAGGGAAGAGAAGAGCCTGGATCTCTCCTCCGGTGCTGTTATATATCCTCTGCTGGCTCCTCCCCGCCAGCCGGCTCACCTCGTCTCCAATGTCCGTTATTGCATTTAAACAGAGGATAGGTTCTTTTCACATTCAATATATGCTTAACACGCCGTTTCTCCTCATATTCTCTTTCATCACTTTTCATTTAACACATTCTAAACGCTGTAATCAATACTCTAAACAATACTTCTCGGCTCGTTTGGTTTCCGGTCATTCCGGATGTTGTCACATGCTACTCTCGTCTGTAAACAATAATGTATTCAAATAAACTGTACCTTCATTTAATATTCAGCATGGTAGTATCTCGACATCTATAGTTGTAGTGTTAAGTCAGTAGGCTTCGGTTTGCACCACTCTATATCATTTCGCTACTAAATTCACCTCTTCAGGAAATCGTATATTAGCCACATGCTAAATGCTAACCGTAGATGAAGGATTTTCAGAATAAAATCTTAACTGCTTGTGCACAAGAATTTCTGGTTTTTCAGTATAAAAGAGCATTAAAACTGACGGCATGTTTAAACTACATTTCCCCATTAAAACATTGATTTTAATTTCTAACAGTCCCTCCTTACACACCTAAAAGGTGTGTATAATACTGAAATCAATGAGTTCTTCATCTGAACTTTGCATATTACATATCTCATATTAACAAACATACAATCAAATGGAATGGTTTTACAGCCGGCTTTACAAAAATACAAAATAAATTCTTGTCTGTGTTCAAACATAAAAGTTTTCCCTTGTGCATAACTTCTAGTGTTTACATTCAATATCATTCTTCAAAATAGCAGCAATGGCTTGGTATCAGAACATTTCTTCGTCCCTCTTTTCACAGAAACCGTTCTCATACCACGCTCAGTGTTAAGGCACTTGTTTTTACAAAGTGAAAAGAAACAAACCATTTTAGAATAGCAATGATTTTTACAACATGAGATCCACCATATTAGAATAGTATAAAGTAATAAAGAATAAAATAAAAAATCTTGGATTGGCAAAGTAAATTGAAAAATAAAAATAAACTATCTTGGAATAGTGTAAAGTAAATTGAAATGGATTCACTCCATTTTAGCATTTTATTTTGCTCACTTCTTCACATGATTTCATAATGTAAAGAATCACATCAGCTGGACATTCATTGATCAATCTCATCTCCGAACATCCATATCATTTAAACTAACTCATCATTGTCATCAACATCTGAATACGGGGGTTGGTCGTCTTGTTCTGCTAGCATTTGTAATTATCTCCTCATGAGAAATTTACCCTCCCTCCTTTCATACCATTTAAGGTATGAAAGTAATATGTTCTCTAGAAGGGGCCGTCGTGATCAATCGGTACGTTCTACTCTGGGGTACGGCATTCTAGACAGTCATTTCTGGGAGAAAATTTTGGTCAGTTACAACAGTTGTAGAGTTTCATCACTTAAAAGTTCCTTCTCATTACCTTTGGGTGGTCTGTTCTAATGCTGTGATAAAGTCCCTGAAATGGTGTGAGAACCAGTGGAATATCAATAACTCATTATACTAATTTATTTTCAATTCTGGTCTACTTAAATAGCTATGCTAACCCCTTTAACAGTGTGTGGAACCTTGGGTGCTAGAGCATGTGATAATTACTCCCTCCTTTAACAAGAACTTTAAAACAGAAGTCATTTCATTAATGGTTTGCAGTTCAATTCAGGAATTTACACCTATGGCAGATATGTTTCTCCTTTAAATAACATCTCTAAAAGTCAGGTCATCACTGATTGAATGGATGACCTTTAGGAGCTGGTGGCGCTTGTCTTTTAAAACTCATACTCTGGTGCCGTGCGCTCCCTCTGAAGCTGCAAGTAAGATTTAAAACATCTGCAGGGTGGATCGAGCGACCCCTTCTCCCTGAACGATATTTGTTGTAAAATATGCACCATCACAATGAGTGATCCAAGGCCCCCCATGTTTTACTCCCAATTATATTAGTTTTTTTTAAATTAAAATGTGCAATCTCTCTTTTGTCTTTTTAAAACTCTACATCTTGGACAAAAAACAACTGTTATATCCACCTTAATCTTCCCTCCTGAGGTAATAACCATGCTACAATGGAGATATCAATACTCTAGATTGGAATACTATCTTTGGCTTGGTACTAGCTCTACCTTTAACATTTTCCATACAAATAAAGATTTGTCTGCTTTTATAGAGTGGTTACTAAAACCGTCCCTTTAAACTGTAGGTCTATACTGTAACAAATTAAATCTTACCCAAATTCACACATGAATAAAAGAACTCTTAAAGAATAATTTGTTCATATGATGAAAAGATTGAATAATATGTTCTACCCTCAGTGTGTTTTTAGGGTTATTTAATAGTTTCCTCTTTCTTACTTTATAAATTCACCAATTGATTAATTCATGGCTAATAAACCTTTTTCTTTACGTATTTCTCGTTGGTGAATAAGTGTGTTTATGTGTAAACTCACTCACTCCCGTTTTCCTTCTCTCCCCCTCTGGTTGTCAAGCCACGACCCCCTCACATTCTGCCGGACCATGCCAACTCCTCCGTCCTTTCCTCTCCTCAGTCCACCTTCTCCTCAGTCCATCTGCTCTTGGATCCTTCCGCTGTAACTCTTTTCAGTGTCCCATCTGCTTTGCTTTTCATCTCCTCCTTTACAGTCTCTACTTTGTTGCATGGAGGGCATATTCTGCTCTCATGTCCCACACTCTGCTCTTGTGTCCAAATCTTGTGGCTCAGCTTGGAACTTCTGTGTCCTGTGGGGGACCGATGAGAGTGTGCCTTTTATGTCACCTGTAGTTCTGGATTCCTCAGGTGGAGATGGTTCTGGATAAAGTCTTGTCATTGTTGGTTCAGCTCTGCTTCTCTGTCTGTTCGATGGAGGAGGAGGAGTCTTCCGTGGTGAGGTCTTTTGTCTGCTTGGAAGTTGGGGTCGTAGCGTTCTGACAGGCGGAGATAGAGAGAGAGAGATCTCGGGACGCATTATCTATAGTTAACACACTGAGGTAAAATAAATCCAATCTTTCCCACTCTATTTTCCTAACCATACTATCTTTCTTTGATGTTAAATGTCATCTAAGCCCAGTTAATGTTTTCTAATAATTGTACCATATCCCTAAACATTGTTTTCACCCACTGTAACATGTTTACTCCAATTAACTCTTTCAGGAAACCACTTTCTTCCATACATTTAAATACCTAGATGCTTCAAGCACCACATATTTCACACACTATAAAGGAACGTCTCCATATTTTCTCCATCACTTTAAATCTCACTGTTATTTAGAACATAAGTAACTTTGGTGACTGGACATATCTGCAATGTCGCCACTGTCTGCTAGGAAATTTTGTTCATAGAGTTTGTACGTACAAAGCTGTACTTTTGGGTTAGTAGCCTGTTTCAACTGTAATCATTTTCAATAATTGTGCTCAGGTCACCGATCGGTTGTTCATAGCTTAACAGGGGGTGTTTCTGGTACAGACTAAAACATGGATCCAGTGTATTTAGAGATTCCCCTAATCTGTAAATCCCCATCACTTACATATCCCGATCACTTAAACCCATCTCATCATTTGATACAAGAACTGCATATAGGGAGGTGAATCATCTGGATTATAACCGCCTCTTGTTTGGGAACGAGTATTTCTAACTCCTCCTCTTGTTGCTCAGCTGATCTTTTGGCTCTGAGGATAAGTGAAAGTCTGTGAAACACAGCTGGAGTCTTGTTAGTGATGTGGGCATTCTCTATGAGTGAACTAATGGTTCCATGTTTTACTTGATATTGTACTCCCCATCCAACCAACAAGGTGCCAAGTGTAATGAGCACAATCAACAATGCTATTCTGACTCTTATCCCTAGGGGACCCCACAATTGGTTTGGCTTTGTTCTCGTCATCATCTCTATTTTATCCCTGGTTGTGTCCGTTACAGAATTTAAATAATGAGTCCAAAAATAACATAAAAAAAATTGGACTCTTTTTCAGATGTAAAACAAAAAAAATAGGTTTTCACATTAATGTACAATCTATAAAAATCTATAGACAATTTGTCTTTTGAGCTGTTTCTATCTTTATCTTATTTCTATTTATTGTTTTGTTCCAGCTCTGCCAAATCAGTCCTAACTCCCAATAATGTTCTGGAAGTTGCCAGTGAAGGGTGACAATGTGTGAGGTGGTGTCAATTTGCTCCTTTTTCTTTACCTTTAAACCGGAGCGCGTGTGAAGTTTGTTACAACCTTTCACGCTTCCGTCCACCGGGGATGAGCCCACTGTCTTTTGTGAACCTTCACCCTCACCCAATCACCTGGCCGAACAGGAGTCTCTTCTGGTGTCTCGTCTGGTATCTCTGTAGTTTTCCTAGCCTGCTGTGTAGACAAAACTTGCATAATATTACTCAGAGTTCTGACATATTCATCCACTTCTATTTGTCTAATATCTAAAACTGGACCACTCCCTCCTTGGAGAAGGCCCAAGCTTTGGCATACCTCTTGTTGTTATGAGACCTATTGTCAACTACATGTTATTATTTATTAACTACGTCACTGAAATCAACATATCTGTATAATCATGACACTCCCTCCTTTGAGCATAAAATGCTCAATTAATATTGCAATGATTACCCTATTATGAACAGGACATGTAAAACCCATAACGTTGCATTAAATAAATAAAAATTCTCCGTGTACCCACAAGGCGTACAAAAATATCATATGATGTATGGCTTTCTGATGGCATAAATGCATATTCACAAAACATTTCCCATTAGCACTTCTAATAGTTTACTTGTTTCAATAATGGCTTTTGTCATGGTATTATGCATCATCGTTGCTGCGAAAAACAATACCCCTGGTGTCGCTAATGCGTCTCAATAACTCTAGGATTAGAGGATTGGTTGACACTGCTGAACTAACATATGATAAAATAATCATTCTCCAAACTGGAGGGAAAATATGAACTATTCTCACAGAGGGTGACCTGCATGAAGGGCTGGTGCCCCTCACTCAAATGAGATATTGCCTTACGCACTACACTATAAATCAGTAAAGTTACTCAAGAATAAATAAATAAAGACTGATTCTTGAAACTGTTGTAAAAACCCTACAACTTCTTCATTAGTGTTATGTTATTTAATCTGCGGCTCATGCCTTAAAACAGACACTTCAGACCGATTATAAAATTGTGTTTATGAGAAAAATGTAATCTGACTCCATAAATCACATAATTGTTTGATTAAAAACTGCACTTCTGGCTAACAATAAATGAAGTTCCCCTTTAAACACAGCCCCGGTCTTCTGACGGGGTCCATCTATGTACTGGCTGTTGGGCCAGTCTCCGTCGCTCCGTCACTGTTCTCCCGTTAACAGTCACTCTCTAGTTCAGCTGGGTTCTTGTTGACTTCTTCACTGGTTTGAGACAAGCGACCCTATCGGACACCTCCCTTTGTAGCCAGACTTCACCACAGCAGAATCGAGTTTCTGTTTTCAGGTCTGGACAGCTTCACGTCAGGTGTATCGCCGCCCCTTGCATATTTTGGGTGGAAGCCCGTCTTCTTGACCTCACTAGTTGTGTGGACACAATAGTTTTCTGTGTGGGGGAACAACATCACTTGTAATCTGTATCCTTCTCATAATTACAAAAATAGTCTGCTAAATGTTCTACTCTGCTACTTCTAATTGGTGGATGCTCTGTGTAAATGCAAATTCAAAGCAAAAGGAGCTAATTGAATTTGCATTTCACGAAATGGCGATTGCCCTGTCTTTGTTTTTTCCACATGTGGGGTGTAAACAAGATGGCACCCGATTATTTCGCACTCTGACCTGTAGACAAAGAGATTTGTCCATGCGGCTCTCAGGTGGGAGTTTAAACAATGGCTAGGTGATCTTTAAACGAACCGTAACAAAGTAAACCACTGGTGTGGTATTATAAACCCTGAAATACAAGCCAAAACAACACTTAGTTTAAAATAACAACATTTCTATCTAGTTTACTATGAAAAATGGGCTACTATGAAAAAATGGGCTTTATCTTATTGATATCATCACTTTAAGTTAGGAACCCTTACGCACTAGCTATAAACCTGTTCACGTAATATTTGACTTTATAGTCGACTATGGGCTTTATCTTATTGATATCATCAGTTAAAGTTAGGAACCCTTACGCACTAGCTATAAACCTGTTCACGTAATATTTGACTTTATAGTCGACTATGGTTAACTGTTGCTATTTGGACACGCCAAACCGGGACCAATATGAAGACCTATCAGCCACTGATAATAGACCGTCGTCTTATTACTGCACTGCTGTTGTAATTCCGATTACCGTAACCCACCCGCAATATCTTTTTTAAACAGAACAGTTTTAACCACTGATAAAGGCTTAGACCTTAACCAAGCCTTTCTTGAAAAGGACTTTCTTTAAAGCACTGACTTCGGTCTTAACCCTGAGTTGATTCACTATGCCCCGCTGGTTTTCACTTACTCGGCCCTTAACAGATTTGCTATGTCTCCAGATCTTAACAAAAATCGTCAAATGGGCTATATACCCTTACGTCATAGGCTAAATAACTATTAACGTAACAAGAGACACCTATGTGAAAGCAGCAAGGCACCTATCCGAAGTACAATGTCCACACACTATATATTTTAAATTCAACACCCACACGTGGTTAATAGCATGCAGGGTTAATGGAACAAAAGAAAGTGTGAACTCACCCTGCTTGTGACAAAACAACGCCTCGTGGTTTTAGAGTGATTATTTTATTAATTTGGGTTGTTTTAACATTAAAATGCACAGCTATTTTCAGGATCAGCCGGCTGCCGTCAAACACACAAATCTAACTTTGCCTAGTTTAACTAGTGAATAATCTTTGTCATAACAGGCATCTTCTTACCGATTGATTTGAGCTCTTGTGTGTCGAATGGCTGCAAGCGTCTCCAGGAAACAGCCGGTTGGTTTTCTCTCCTCGGTCAGCGGGATCACGTCAGGGAACTCACCAGATTGTTAACTGTGTTCGTTATTCTCCCGACCAGGAGAGAAGCTTTAAAAGGAGACTAAATGGAGTCTCTGTGAAAGTTCAATTGGGTACTTTAATTAAAAAAGGCGCGGGTTGGTCACAAGCATGATATTGTTCAGTCAGACAAACAGCTGTGATCCGCTCCTCGATAGGGAAGAGAAGAGCCTGGATCTCTCCTCCGGTGCTGTTATATATCCTCTGCTGGCTCCTCCCCGCCAGCCGGCTCACCTCGTCTCCAATGTCCGTTATTGCATTCAAACAGAGGATAGGTTCTTTTCACATTCAATATATGCTTAACACGCCGTTTCTCCTCATATTCTCTTTCATCACTTTTCATTTAACACATTCTAAACGCTGTAATCAATACTCTAAACAATACTTCTCGGCTCGTTTGGTTTCCGGTCATTCCGGATGTTGTCACATGCTACTCTCGTCTGTAAACAATAATGTATTCAAATAAACTGTACCTTCATTTAATATTCAGCATGGTAGTATCTCGACATCTATAGTTGTAGTGTTAAGTCAGTAGGCTTCGGTTTGCACCACTCTATATCATTTCGCTACTAAATTCACCTCTTCAGGAAATCGTATATTAGCCACATGCTAAATGCTAACCGTAGATGAAGGATTTTCAGAATAAAATCTTAACTGCTTGTGCACAAGAATTTCTGGTTTTTCAGTATAAAAGAGCATTAAAACTGACGGCATGTTTAAACTACATTTCCCCATTAAAACATTGATTTTAATTTCTAACACTATCTCCGGCGCCGCGCTCTCCGCTAAATTCCTCGGTCCGTACGAAATCCAAGATTGCCTTAGTGACACGGATTATGTCATTTGTACTCCAGAGAGACGGTGTAAAACGCGCGTCTGTCATATAAACATGTTAAAGCGCTATCATTCACGCACCGCCGCTGATAGCCAGCCGGCCGGCTAGGCTAATCAAAGAGTAGCTGTTTCCGCATGAATAGTTACAGATAGTTCCGATCCTTATGAAGACGGTTTGGTGATGCGTTCACATCATCAGCCGGGTGCCCGGTTATGTAACTCGGAAATGATAGAGACATTGCCGACTACGTTAGGCCATCTGCAGAAGGAGCAGCAGCATGACATAACCCAGTTAGTGGCTCGTTTCCCGTGCCTTTTTCATGATGTCCCGACACAAACTAAAGTGATAACGCATGACATCAATGTAAAAGGCGCGAGGCCAATCAAGCAACATCCGTACCGAGCAAACCCGACCAAGCGCGCTCTAATGAAACAGGAGGCTGTTTATCTTGTATCTAATGGCTTAGCTACACAGAGCTCTAGCCTATGGTGCTCTCCGTGTCTTGTAGAGGCTAAATCTGACGGTTCTCCCCTTTTTATCACTGATTACCGCAAAGTAGGGGTTTCACCAACTAATCGACGAGTCGACTACCTTTACCACTAGTCGGCGCTGTAGGCCCTAGTTGACTAGTCGTGAAAAAAATTGAGATAAACGAGGTGCTGCAAAATGCTCCAAAACACGTCCGACATTCTTATGTATGGCAGTACTTCAACGAAGATGTAACCAACTCCACAGTGAAGTGTCAGTTGTGTACAGCTGTACTGAAGTACAATACAAATGCATCAGCTATGCGCAACCATCTGAAGATGAGACACCCGCTGCCGACAGCTAGCACTAGCAGTAATGCTAGCACCAGTGAGCAACGGACCGGCGTCAGCACTGAACAGAGGCAAACGAACAGCAAGAAAACACGGGTCAACAGTGATGCGGATGATGAGCTACGGGATTACTGCCAGCGGACACCGCATATCCCCACAATGGATAATCCACTGGAGTGGTGGGCAGAAAACGTGCACCGCTTCCCCCGCTTTCGAGGAGCTACCTGGCTATTCCAGCCACAAGCACCCCGAGTGAGAGGGTTTTTTCCCTGGCAGGCAACACTGTCACCCGAAAGCGGTCAAGCCTCCTTCCATCACATGTCGATGCGTTGGTGTTCAAACCAAACCAAAAATATATAAAGGTGGACGTTATCGTGGAGGACAGCGAATAAAGTGTTGCGCACTGGATTTACGTGGCATTTATGTAAACAAGAGTTTTTTGCTGTCGATTTTGGTGAGTCCAGTTACTGTTTGTTATTTACTCAGCCATGTAACACAAATTAAAATGCAGTGTTTAATATTACTGTATGAGTTCCAATATAAAATACAGTTGTACACCTCTCTTTGTGTGTCTTTATTATGACGTAACGACTAGTCGACTACTATTTAGAAAAATGTGTCGACTAGTAAATATTGGTAGTTGTGAAACCCCTACCGCAAAGTGAACGCCGTTACGGACTGCGATTGTTATCCTTTGCCACGAATGGAGGATTGCATCGACAATTTATGTTCCGCTAAATACGTTAGTAAATTGGATTTGCTTAAAGGTTACTGGCAGGTACCTTTAACGGATCGTGCGTCAAAAATCTCCGCCTTCACTACGCCTGACTGTTTTCTGCAGTACACAGTCATGGCTTTTGGTATGTGTAATGCTCCGGCTACTTTCCAGAGGTTGGTGAATACCGTTCTATCAGGCATAAGTAACTGTAACGCATACTTGGATGATCTCAGCGTGTACACGCCCACTTGGGAGATGCACATGAAGATCCTGGGGCAGGTATTCACCCGCCTCGTACAGGCGTCTCTTACGTTGAATCTGGCCAAATGTGAGTTTGGGAAAGCTACTGTCCCCTATTTAGGGAAGCAGGCTGGGTACGGCCAAGTCCGACCAGTGGAAGCTAAGATTGCTGCGGTGGCTGAATTTGCTGTGCCCGGCACCAGGAGTGACCTCCGCCGTTTCCACGGTATGGCAGGCTACTACCGTAGTTTCTACCGCAACTTTTCCACTGTAGCCCAACCCCTAACTAATTTGATAAGTCCCAAGGTGGACTACGTTTGGACCCCTGAGTGCCAACATGCATTTGAGTGTGTAAAAAGTCATGCTCCTGTGCTCGCTGCTCCCGATCTTGCTAAGCCCTTTACACTTGAGGTGAGTTGATCATCCTGTCTGTTATTTCTCCCGCAAGTTCAATAAGCACCAGGTCCGGTATTCGACCATTGAAAAGGAGACCCTTGCTTTGTTGTTAGCTCTCCAGCACTTTGAGGTTTATGTCGGATCCAGTTCCTTCCCAGTTGTAATGTTTACCGATCATAACCCCATCATCTTTCTGTCCCGCATGTACAATCACAATCAGCGTCTCATGCGGTGGGCTCTGATCGTTCAGGACTACAACCTGCAGATCCGACATAAGAAGGGTTCAGAGAACGTGTTTGCAGATGCTTTGTACAGACTGTATTGATGTATACTGTGTTCGTTATGTTATTATGTGATATGGTTCACAAAAGCCCTGTGGGTCTTAAGTGTTACAGCCGCTGCCTTCCTGGGGCTGTTAATTCTGTTTGTGTGTGTGTGTGTGTGTGTGTGTGTGTGTGTGTGTGTGTGTGTGTGTGTGTGTGTGTGTGTGTGTGTGTGTGTGTGTGTGTGTGTGTGTGTGTGTGTGTGTGTGTGTGTGTGTGTGTACATGAGCTGCGCAGTTCCTCCGATGCCACTGGTCGTCCCGCCCCCGCGACTTCTGAAGAGGTGATTGGACAAGACGTCATCCAATCTCCGCCCTCTTCCGGCACATCTTCCGGGGGAGGAGTATAAAGGCTGGGAACGAAGACCATTCTGGAGGCTCTGTGTTGTAGACAGTCGCCTCTAGTCTCTTGTTACGCTATTTTTTGTGTTCGAAAACCTTGTAAAACCTTCTGTACTTAGTTAGCCTGCTTAGCAGAGTGCTAATTAGTGTGTTGTGTGTGGTAACGTGTAACAGCTTAGACACAGGTAACTTAGCTCCTGTTGAACAGCATTTAGGATGAGTGAAACGTGTAACAGCTTAGACCAGGTGTTGGCAACCCGCGGCCCGCATGCGGCCCTTTAAGCCCTCTGCTCTGGCTCCCTTGAGCTTAGACAAAAATAAGAAGGAAATCAAATAAAAGTATTTGTAGGACTATTTATATTTTGTTGCACGGTTGAAAATGTTTCGTATCTTGTATTTTGAGGTGATACTGTGACACATAAATAAAAAACAAAACGGTTTTAATTAGGTCAACTAAAATATGCGTCACATCCTGCTACGGTCCCGCGCGAGCGCCTTTTCTTGGAGGCGCTCGCGCGGGGACCCCCGGCTCGATGAGCGAACTATGGATAAATCAAAGAAAAGTAGAGAGTTATATGCTTCCACAGCAAACGATGCTGGTTTACCGGTATGTTTGATATCTAGAGAGAAGTTGTCAACGGTGCTGCAGCCTTTACTTATCGAGGAACAACAAGGGAGAGGAAGACAGCTGACAATCTTCATAATTCAATGGGGTATGTAATTTATTTCAGAAAACACTTTTTGTTATATTCCATGGAATGCTCTTAACGTCCTGATAGCAATGAATATATTAAATGCTTTGACAATAAATACATACAAAAATGTATCTCTGGAAGCCGTAGCGCTGTAAAAAGCACGACCAATCATTTTAGCCGACCCGGCTAAAATAACTGGATGGCCTACCTGCCTGTCAGCCTTCCATCTGTGCACAAATTTATCTCGTGGCCTCATTGATGATGCGCGTTCGTGTGTGTTGGAGGAGGGAATCTGTAAGAAAGTCTGAAGGAAGAGGCATATTTTTTCCGGTTGTGTATCTTCAAATTCTAGCGCACACGAGCTGGTTTCTCCATTCTTACCTACCCTACCTTTAACTCGTTTTAGGGTGCAGCTATATGTTTTATTTATTTCAAAGTGGGCCCATTTTAATAATATTTTTTTTTCCTTCAAATGTGCAGAGGACTCCCCAAGTGCTGTGTTTAATTTATTTTAAAGTAGGCCTGTGTATTATTTGTAATTCTCCTTATAGGAGTTCTTTGTTTCTTATTAGAGGTTAACAGTTTTATATAATGTAATAAATAGCCTAATAAATGCAAAAAAACTGTAGTTTTTGTCTGATATAACAATAAATGCAACTTAGCTATCAAGCTATGAAATATGTTTTGCAGCTCCAGACAAAAAATGTTTGGGGAAAAAGGAGCAAAATGGCTCTTTTGGTCAAAAAGGTTGCAGACCCCTGGCTTAGACCCATGTAATTAGCACCTGTTGATCAGCTACAGCTGTGTGTGTGCAGCCTGTCTCATTTCATTTGTACCACGGTTAACTTGAGGTTTTGTTTTTCCCTTTAAATAGTCCTCTGGATAAGCCCTATAACTCTCTTTTGGAGTTCTCTTTTGTTGATGGTTAGACCATCCGTTTGGCATTTTTTGTTCATTCAGGCTGCTTGCCTGCCATTTTATGTTGGCCCAGTTGGTACAATAAAACCACCTATAATTATTACCAATTCCACTCTGGTCGTGTCGCTTCCATTCCTTTCCCCTAGTCCAGTCGGGAACTTAACAAAACCTTAGGAAATCTTGAAAGGGATGTGCAAAATAGCAATTATATACATTTTTTAATAAACTATTAGAAGAGAATAACGAGTAATTAATATACTTTATAGAGATCTGCAGATAAATGTTTAGTCTTCTCAAGCACCAACTATCAAATATCTCTCCTGATTGTTGGCACTTGACAATCACCTTTCCCTGAATTTTACTCAGGTTTAACTAAAGTCTGCTTTAAGGGTTGTTTATATTTCACATCATTAATCAGAATCTGCGAAGTAACTAAAATAAATGTAGTGGAGTAAAAATACTTGGTTAACCTCTGTATTGTAGTGGAGTAGAATTACAAAGTAACAATGAGCTGTCATGTGGGTATATATTAATGCTGCGCATTATGGACACAAGCGATTTTCACCCATGTATTAATTATATGTTTTACATTTGATAACACCAATGTCATGGCAACTTCTAATTGTGGGAAAAACGAAAACGTTCAGTAGAGACGTCCCATAAAACATTTTACGAAACACAATAGCCAGCATTTGTAGTTCTGGGGGGGGGCGTTCGATTCCAGTTTTGGATAGTCTGGCGTGGTTTCGTTCCATTTCAAACAGCTGTTTGACGCTAGGCTAACCTTGGCGCACTGCCACTCCAACATCCAATTCCAGAGCTTGAAGATCTTTCACGGGGACTGTAGTCCTAAACGATAGCTGGGGATTATGGGTAGTGTAGTGTCTTCGGCCATCCTAAACTCCTAGAGGCCTACGTCTGTTTCCGGTTATTTTTATTTTGAAATTCAGTGACGGACGTAAAAAAATCACGAGATTATGAAAATAAACCAATAAATAAAAACAAGGATAATTATGTGTTATTGCTGAGTAAATAACAGTGTGTTATTTTGAAAATAATAA
Organism: Notothenia rossii; assembly: GCF_949606895.1. Lineage (NCBI taxonomy): Eukaryota > Metazoa > Chordata > Actinopteri > Perciformes > Nototheniidae > Notothenia > Notothenia rossii. The sequence continues at coordinate 34,461,867 of NC_136905.1, forward strand.
CAAATTAGAAGGAAAAAAAGATTTTAAAAAATACAGGTTTCAGTATCCTGAGGCGCTCAGCCCCATTTATTTTCCTCACAGATGGCAACAAAAGTCAGAAATTATACGATTTAAAATAAAAGCAATAATTGTGGCTTGATATTGAGTAAGAACATGTTTTTATGAACCACACAATAACACGTAATGCCGTGAGACTACCAATATAAATACATTGCTTTTAAAATCGTGCTGTGCAATGAAGTATTATTTGAATTATTTGAAGTATTAAAGTAACGTGTTATGGCAGGAAAGTTCAATTTGGTATATTCATTTTAATGTCACCTCATATATAGAATGTGTGTTAAACTTGTGATTTCTGCATTGAGTGACTTCTGCCTAGCAGATACCAAGAAGAGGCCCCTAGGGTCTCTCTGTTAATTATCAATAGTTCTTGCAATTAACAGGGGAATTCCCAGATACATTTTCAGATATAAGGCAGTTAAAGTCTTGTAGAATTAATGATTTATCTCCTACACATCCTGCAGGCCTTAAGACTTGGATCACCCAGCAGTAAACAAGATATACGTCCTTTTGAGCTTATCAATAAAATGTATTCATTCCTAGTAAGCTGACTTTGGGGTGAAGGGAAGTTCAGGGAAGCCATTAAGCCACAATAACAATTAACTTCTGTTGGTTGACTGATGCGGTGACTGTCATGGGACGATGGCGTTTGGATATTTACAAATATGGCTTTCATAGAGAAAAACAGGTGACTGTTGTGTGATAAGATACATGATACGATGTTTGTGTGTGTTGAAGATGTTTAGGAGGAATGAGTATGTGTCTGTCAAAGAGTCCTCTGTCATGACTCCAAATCATTGATTGGGGGATCTGCCTGAGGGCAGAGGGACAGAAACACACACACACACACACACACACACACACACACACACACACACACACACACACACACACACACACACACACACACACACACACACACACACACACACACACACACACACACACACACACACACACACACACACACACACACACACACACACACACACACACGCGCACACACGCACAGAAGCAAACGATGGAATCAACAACTGCGGACTTACTACCTGGGATCCCGCTAGCTCGCTCAGAAGTGAACTCTGTGTATAAATGTTGTGATCATTTTGAAGATCGGGGCTCTTGTTTTTGACTTGCCGTTCCTGAGACGTGTCTCACACGGTGGTAGAACCTGAGCCCGGAGTACTCTGCAGAGTGCTTCGTGATTAGGTGAAGTATTTGTATGTTTCCACCATTAAAGCAGATTATTGTTTAACCCTTATCCTGGCTGCTTTGAATTTTTCCTTCTTTTGAGAACCCGGTCATATAGGAACGGCGCGGAGCAGAGATTCTGCCCCAACAGCAACACGAAAAAAAAGGGGAAAATTGTGTTGGTGAACACGAAATTCCATGAGGCTGGGTTCGAACACCATATGTGGTAAATTGTACAGCTAATATAACACAACACATTAGTTGTATTTCCTTTAGAGTTGTTGCGGGGGGGGGGGGGGGGTGTTGAGATGCAACCTTTTTCGGGCCACTTATTTATTTATTTCGGTGATGATCCGACCTCCATGCTGCTACTCTGGTTCAAACTGCATCCACTAAACAATATGTTTTATCTCCACCTCCCGAAAATAACAAAAATCTGACACGGTGTGAGATGTCTTTTTTAGCTGTTCTGTCGTCATTTCCTGCGATCTTCTTCATAAAGTCAGTAAAAATGAATGAATGAATGGGCGTTTCTTTGACTATTTATTGGCAAATATGGGTGTTACGTGAACACCGCAAATGCTGCGCCGCATTTCGAGTCGATTGTGTGGTGTAGGAAGTGCCGTACGCACTTTCCTCGCCGGTACGCAATGTTTTGTGAATCGGAAAATGTCGGAACATTTCTGTACCTATTTTTGGGATTTCTACTACGTAAGCAACCTTCCCACATGAATCCTACGCACAGCGTTATAAATGAGGCACCTGGCCTCACACAATAACACACGTCACCAAGAAGGCCGTCACTATTGTCTTGCCAAACAAGGGATTTACTACCCTCACTATCACCAAAATTAAACACGTCTAGAAGAATGTCTTGCAAAGCTACCCGCCTTCCTTCGATTCTCCCTGAACTGCCTGATCTTTTTAATGTTCAATGTTAACCATTTGTGCAGATAGCATGAAGTAATAAAAGATCGCCGATGCTAATGTAGCGTTAGCATGTCTCCCTCGGGGGCATCCGGGCTTAAAGGTGTATTATAGAATGATCACACCGGTGTGACAGTACTCTTCAAAGGGTTCACGAAATATGACTACTACTCTACTGTTTAACACTTTGGTTAACTTAATGTTACTTCATGTTAAGGCTAATACAAATGACAAGGCTAAGCTGGCTGTAATGCTAACTAATGTGCTTGCTACTAGCTAGCTAGGTAGCTAACTTGATCCAGCCAGCCACTCCTGCTCCTTTCATCAGACGGGAAGCGAAAGAACAAGTAAGACCCATTGCTGGTATGATTACAGCCTGGTACAAAGGACACACGCATATTGTTAAAGTTATCTTAGCTATCTCTTATATTTAGTGGAGGAAAACAATGATGACATCACTTACGCGACTCTGGGATTTGTAGTGTTTCTAGTTACGTATTTTTCATAGTCTTATTATTTCAACAGTTTTACTACAAACTCTGAAATTTTTTACATGGAATTCTTTTTTTAAGATTGACAAACATCATTATGTGTAATTCATGGCACAATTCAAAGGGGATCGAAAGATACGTTTTCTCTCCCCATTGACTTCAATACATACTTTTTCCGAAATAAGGTCCCATGGGGAGGAAGTAGAAGGGCGGGACTTCGCCTCTCTATGGGTGACGTCACGGACCCTACGTCCATTTATATATACAGTCTATGGGTGAACTACAAGCCCGGTATATAATAAAGCAAGACTAATTAGTTTGACTTTTCTTTCATTTAAAGATACTCAACTTTTCTGTATACTTGTCAGTATAAGCCATACGGATATATAACTTCATTAAGTATATGATTGATAAGTAAATAAAAAGTATACTTGAATACACTTCTTTTTAGTAAGGGTTATTATGCATGAGGCTTCAGTACAGGAACCACACAGTTACTTGTTTGTCAGCAGCTTTAAAATCAAAACTGCTCCACCTCTTAAAAATCTGCTTAAAGATTGTTGGTCAACCCTGTCAGAGACTCTATGACTCAGCCTATCATAACAACCTAGTGAGGCTGTCCAACAACATCCTCTCTGACCCAAACCATGTTCTGAACAGTGAATATGAACTGCTGCCATCTAATCAGAGATACAGTACAGGGTCCCACGATTCAATAAAGTCAGACTGAAGCACTCCTTCGTGCATCAGTCAATCCTCACAGTAAATACAGAGCTAAATCCCAGATCAAGTACACGCCTGTTCTTCACTCAGTGTTTCTTCTCTGATTCCCACATCGCTAAATGTGGGCTCAGCGGTACCTGTCTTCACCCCCCCATGCACTGTATCACTGCTGACCTCAGTATCCTGCTTCAACCTACACTGCAGTATGCTGCCTTGGCCGCTCTCTTTCAGCTTTTATGGCTTCACATCAAAGCCCCCCTCCTGCAGCCTTGCCAGAGAAAGACACATAACTCAACCAACATGAAAGTGTACACTTTTTATGGACACAAAGACTAAAGATGATGAATCTTTAAACGCTGGTAAATAGGGGGACAATACCATGGCAATTGGCCCAGTTTGCCTTGTGCTTTCAGCTGCTTTAACCTCACTTACAGTACATCTCATCTGTTCTGTATGTGATCTGTGATTCCTCTTACCTACAGCATCGGAGCAGAAGTTTTGGATTTGCAGAAATGCTCACAAGAGGCCAAGGAATTTTCTGGCAATATCGTTTTATTCTCAAGCCTGACTTTGATGGGGATGGATGTATTCGCCTTTCTTTCTTTCACTGAAACAATTAGAAGCATACATGTCAGAACAAAGGTCAACAGGGACAGCACATGATACAGTACAGTTTTACAAAGTCGGCCCAATGAAACAGCTTGATCTGTCCCAAAAGCAGGAGTGATAAATAACTTGAACTTGTCTTACCTATGAGTAGTCCCTTGTCTGCTCTCATAACCTCTCATTCTCAGTAACTCCCAGGAACACTGCTGCTTCTGTGGAAGTTTCCCAACTGCTGCTTCTGCATAAAGGGTTGAGATGGTCAAAACACTGGTCCTGGGAATATTTTACCCGCTACCTCAAAACAGTGGAGGTTGATGTGGTGTAGAGAAAGCTGATCCTAGGCCAGAACTCAGGGGCAAATCTCTCTCCCAAGGGTGTCGAGGAAGCACCTGCTATCCCCCGGCCTCTGATTTAACCACAACACAGTGCTTCTGTAGCGGGCCCAACTTTACATTGGTTTCCATTACACAGGAAAGAAAAAAGGCAGTGTTTTTTAAGCTGCAAGTCACTCATGCCAACTCAACTTCCAAGAATATTTTTGGAAAATAAAGAGTGAGTGCTCTGGTCATCATTATGCACAGCACAGTCTCTGCTAGCTCTGGTTTTGGATGGTGGGACAGCCTCTGGAATGGATCTTTGCCCTTTGTTATGATGGATTTGTTATGTCAGCAACTAGAGAGAAAGAATTCAGAAAAATACTGAAGCAAGAACTTAAAGGCACAGTTAAACAATTTGGTAAAATATGCCTTTTTTAGCTTGATGAGAACATGGCTGTCATTGAAAGGGGCCCTATGATGCAAAGGTTCAGGTTCTTATTTGCATTTAGTGTCTCTACTGTGACATGTCTCCATACTTTAATGTTCAAAAAGCTCTTTTTTTTCTCATACTGGCTGTGCTGCAGCCATGGCCGCCCCTCCCTACACGCAGATCACGCAGACTGCGTGGGGCCTCTCCTCGCGGAGGGGGCCGCATCTTGCGGCACCTTTATGCGCTTATGTGGCACAATTTGTGTAAGCGCGGCACAGTCACTAGCACTGGCAAATCATTGTTGAGGTCGGACCTATCTTCTTTCATCAATTGCAATTGAAACATTTGTATAGATTGACTGTTGAGTGTACACTTTTAATCCTTTATCTCTTAATATTACTTCAATCAATTATTTTAGGTCAAGAGACAATTAACATTTATCATGGTGTTCATGGAGGTCACTAGTTGATGATGGCTTGAACTTTGGCATTATATTTAAACTGTAATACCCATTATCCTCAGAAGAGGAGACCCCAGGCATTTTAATGAAGCTGTATCAAGTATTCAGGTCTCTCTGACTCACTTTGATCAGCACAACAGCTGCTGGAGGTTTCAACAATGACAGTCTCCTTTCTATTCCTGTCGCTGCTGGGCAGCATGCTAACTGAAGGAGGGGAATCCTCCAGAGCAGACTGGGACTGAGCCCCGCTCAACAGGAAAGGGCTGGATTTCAGGGAGAGAGACAAGGCCATGTTCAGCATGGCCTTTGACCCCTAACCCATCAGAGTCCCCTTGCTTCCACTCCTACTGCTATTTATTTAATTGTTTACTTTATTATTTGCCCCTTTTGTTTTTTTTGTTTGCTCACCATGTAAAGCAGCCTTGGGTCCCTTGAAAGGCGCTATACAAATTTCATCTATTATTATAATTATTAAAGACACAGATCGTGATCAAAGTTAATGTTAGAGTAGATGCATTGCTGAAAAGCTCTTGCTGAGGTAATTATTTTAGAATGTATATATGATTTGTCTAAAATCCATATTTAAACAGGACAAGTAACAGAGCATGCATAAAGAGCTGCATACAGAATATACAGTTTAATTTACAATAAGACATGTGAAGTCTGTTTTATTTCCAAACACCATATCTCACATATCTCATATCTGGATTAACAGTGCTGACTAATGTCTTTTAGGCAACTGATTGTGTCTGTACTGTCAAAAGAATGTGTATCTGCTCTCAGCATACTGCTGTGTGATCAGAACCAGGTGGACTCAACAGTCTCAAAAAGGCTACAACTACTGTCACAAACTAGATGAATGTGAAGTATTTTGTTAAAGGAGGATGAAAGCGTAATTAAGGAGCACTATTGGAGTGACTTTGATGGTTATTGGACTCAGGATTAATTAATTTGGATTCCCGCTGTATGAAGAAATTAAAGGACGGCGCAAGTGGGAACAATTCACAAAGGGATTAAACTGTCAAAGTAAGCCGGATTTTGCCGATGTGTTTATGTGGATTCAAAAGTCGTAAATAATCTACAAGATGGAGGAGACCGATCTGATTGGAGCAACTGTGACAAATAATCCAACTGAAACCGCATGGACAATGACTATATTTTAAAAAATGCACTTATCCAGGAAAGCCCGGTTTGGACACTTTACGGGCAGAAGAAACATTTCTATTAAAGGTCCCATTTCATTGCCATTTCCACTGATCATAATTCCATTGTTGAGGTCTACTAGAATAGATTTATATTGTGCAATTTTCCAAAATAACTTTGGTTTCTCATACAGCATCTCTGTAAACTACGTGTATTCACTGAATTTCACTCTCTGCCTTAAACGGCTCGTTGTAGCTTCAATAGCTCCAGCCCCCACCCTCCCTGTGAGCACAGTGTGCTCTGATTGGTCGGAACGTTGTGAATCGCGCTGAGCTCCGTGGAGGTGTGGTTTCCTTGTTTAGCGATACACAGTGAAAAACAGCCAAACTCACCCTGAGCACATACAAAGTCACAGCCGAATTAAAAACAATAAGTGTGGCTTGATGTTGAGTAAGAAAAAGGTTGATAAACGCTGTGAGAATGGGTCTGCAGAGAGAATTTCGCCGCGATCCCAACTGTCTGTTATCAGCCTGCATCCAGGGAGGAGAGATCAGCAGAGCTGCATGCACTGAGTGTGTGTGTGAGGAAGTCTGTGGATTGGTCAATTTGGACCAATCAGCGGGGGCTTAACGTAACGGCTCTGCGGACGTAACGTAACGACTCCACGGATTGGTCCATTTGGTTCCGGGTAACACATGACATCATGAGTTACCCGGAAGAATCAATGGAAAGTGACGTATCTCCAACGAGGCGTTTTGGGGAGGTATTTTCTGTGTTAGAATTTTACTCGCTACAGGGTGTTCTTCGAGGGTTTTGACTCTGCAGACCGTTTACATGCATAAAAACCTTCATAACACACAAGGGGACGGGTAATAACCGGAAAAGCATGACATGGGACCTTTAAGCCCGGGGGAGAAATGCTAACGCTCATTAGCATCTGCGATCTTTTCTACTTCACGCTATCTGCACAAATGGTTGACATTAAGAGAGACTGAGGAGCCCCAGAAAAACAGATCCCGAAATAGCTCGTCCTGGTTTCCGCAGCAGATAGGCCTATACAGTATGGTGTCTGTTATGTCAGTTATTTTAAATAAAACGGTGAAAACTGAACTTGAAAATTGTTTCCTCTTTTTATTTTATTTATTATTTTCGGGACGGGGAGACGTGGGGAGACGTGTGTGATTAAAAGTTCATTCGCATAAATGTAAAGTGATCTAACTGAGTTCTATTCATATTCTTGACGCATACTGTGATCTGCATGCACTTATCAAACATTTAATTAAAGTAGGCTAGTGAGGGGGTCCAAAATCAGCCAACGTGCTTTTGTTTTTATTACATGAATTGAGCTGACTGAGGCTTTTTAATGTAGACTTTTCAGTGAAAACTGAACTCAAAAATGGTTTCCTCTTTTTATTTTCGGGGTGGGAAGACGTGTGTGATTAAAAATGCATTCTCAGAAATGTAAAGTGATCTAACTAAGCTCTATTCATATTCTTGACGGGAAGAGCAGTGTAAATGGGTGTCCATATGCATTTGAAAAGCAATATAAATCACACAAGTTATTATGCAATAGGCTTTAAAAGCGCCATCGATAACCATTACCTTTCTCCAAATCAAACTCTTGACCGGAAAAAAGGAAGGGGTAAATGGTTGGGTTAGAGTAGGGATGGGCAAATGGCGGCCCGCGGGCCGCATGCGGCCCCCACCTCCTCTTTTTGCGGCCCTCAGAATAATTTATAAAAAACGTAATTAATTAAAAAATATATTAAAAAATATATATATATATTTTTAAACTTGTAGTACCGATACCGTCCACTAGACTCCTAGTTACGTCGCGAGCTGCGTACATGATTTCAAATACCGCAAAATAATCTGTGACGCATTTGTGTGTATTGTGTTTGTTTCCCGGGGAAACCCTCACAAGAAACAGCGGCTGTTGTTATACCTGCTGTGACGTTAAGTTGCCTCTTGTAATTATGCCTTTACAAGCTTAAAAGTTGTATTTATTATCTGAATTTGGCGAAACAAGTTTAATATTCTTAAAACCAAGACTTTGTTTATTTGAAATCAGATGAAAACAAACTGTCACTGACCCTGCCGTGTTATCTATGATTACTACGCTTTTCATTCATAATTTCAGCGGGAGGGAGGGGGAGTGGTGCTGAGGAACAGCAGAGTGCGGCCGTGTTGACATTCCCCTTATTGTGGAATTAGGGGAATGCAGAGACTGGCTACAAGTGTTTTAGGTTCAAGTTAGACAACTAATATCTGGGTTAGTGTTCATGACTTCATGTTTATGTCATCTTAATGGTTAATCTCAATACACACACATTTTCCGTGCTTTCCAATAGTTTAAAATCGTGTTATTCCACTGTTTAATAACCTATTCAATAAAAACATGCCACTTGTAAAAATGAAATAACATTTCTGTGAACCGATATTTGTTTAGTGAGCTTATTAGAGGATGTTCCCATTTTTTGGGGATGTTCCCTTTGATTGTAAAATGTCAATGAAGATGTCATTTCCCCCCCGAAAAACGCAGACACTCACTATGATTTGCGTATGTATGCACGGTTGTGGCATCACCAAAACAGAAAGATATGGACACAAGCTGTGTGCAAATGTATTTAGTATCCTATCCATTTGAGCATGATTTAAGTGGGGGGTGGACCTCACCTCCTCTAGGGGGGTCCTGGGGCATGTTCCCCCGGAAATATTTTTTTATAGCTATAATGATCATATAAAGGTGTGCCTTTACCTCACTGAGCTGAGGTTATCAGAGCCTCTCAGTCTTTCAGGAGAGAGCTCTCTAAAGCTCTCCCCCCGCGGCTGCTTACACAGTAAATTCCAATGTTAATAAAAGCTGTATACGTTTTTTGGGAGTTTGATTTATTTTAAATTAACACAAATACAACATTTAAAACCTATAATTGCACACTAAAACCATTATTTCAAAAAAGAACTATTTCACATAAACCTCTGGTTTTTACTGGGGCTCGGGCAGTTCAACTTGATTTGGGGGGGGGGGGGGGGTGCGCCATAGTTTATAGGCGCTGTACGCAATATAGGCGTGGTTCTGTTAGTAAAAGATAATAAGATGTACTTTGTTGATCCAAAATCCGGAAATTGTGTTGTTATGAAATAAAAAAAAAAAAAAAATTCTAACTTTTTTAAAAAAAAATTAATTTGTGGCGCCCCCCATTGATTGATGCACCCTTAGCATTCGCCTATACTGCCTATGCCAAGGGCCGGCCCTGAGCCCAGCCTGTGAGCAGTATTAACAGTATTAACAGCATTGTTTGAATTACCAATTTGCTTTCGGGGGAGCCCTATTTTTCAATGCATATCCTGCTACTAAATATGTCACACGCACGCTCTGTTGACTGGCGCAGCAGGGCGGATGCGATCAATTGCTATTAATACACTGCTATTTTTCATTTACTTATGAAAAGCCATGGATACCTTTCATTCCACTCACTCCATCTTTTCTGTGTCCAGTTAAAAGGCGGGTCATGGGCATCGCCAGGTTCGCTAGTGCAGGTGGCGCCAACTCGTCAAACTCTTTGTTTAAAACGAATTGGCCATCGGAACGTGGAGGAAGTCTCCCAGGGGGGATTGGTCACATTCCACAGCTCTCCCCCCCCTCCTGTGATCCCCCGCACACAGAGAGACCGCTCTTCTGGAGTGAAGAGAGCGGAAATAATGATATTGCAAGTTAGAAACGTAAGATGCATTTTGACAGACAAGATGTACACTTGGGGGAAAATATGCTGCATTTTGAATTTCCGATAGTCCACCATTAACACCTTAGTCCTGGGTCTGTGCGGAAATATCAAACATTTAATAAAAGTGAAAAACAATGAACAAGACTTAATGTATTAATAATAATAAATTATATTTATTCCGTTTTGGATTGTTGACTTTGTTTAGAGCAGTGACCTTCTCTGCAGCAGAGAGCTAAGCGCTGTCAGACCGGACCTAACCCTGAAAAGTATTATCATCTGAAATTAATCATTATGTTATTCATATTAAATACATATAAGTATTTGTACAACTTGTATTTCGAAATACTCTGTTGTAATTATTGATGCTTAAATGTGTTCATCCATTCAATGTGGCATCTATATAATGGGGTTAATGTATGATATTAATAATACAATACATTAGAATATATGATATGATAATTATATTTTAGTTTTATTCATTTCTTATTTCATAGTTTCTCATTATTATTATTTGTATTGTTATCGCTCATCTTATTTTTGATTTTATTAATCTGTGTGAATCTGTGCTATCCTGTCTTTCACTCTTACCCTGTTGCTGTTTGAACTACTGAATTTCCTCACGGGGATTAATAAAGGTCCATCTTATCTTATCTTATCTTAATGTATAAATTGATTTACTTCAATCTACTGTACTGTGTAAAAACACCCCAACAATATTACAAAAAATATACTGCATAAAGCAAACTTTATACTTTATTTGATCTAAAGTATTGATGATTTTTCATTATAGTAGCCTGTGAAAACCACAACAAATAAGTGATTAAATGCTACAGTATTCAACAAACACAACTGCAGAGCTGCAAACATTGCAAACAGACTAAGTTCTACAACACCCAGTTGTCTTTGTGTATTTGTGAATGAAGCGCCATCTCATGGTTAAATCCTGTAATTGAACAAATGGGGAAATTTGGCAACGCCCTCTAGCAATTTGGCAACACCCCCAGCCACTGGGATCCACTGGGCTTTTGACTGGGACACACCCATGTGAGTCCTATCTGGAGTGCTACATCTGTAGCTAGGTAACTAACTTGGTCCAGCCACTCCTGGGGCCTCATGTATAACGCCGTGCGTAGGATTGACGTGGGAAGGTTGCTTACGTAGTAGAAATCCGAAAAATAGGTCCATAAATGTTGTGTGCGTATGGCACTTCCTACGCCTGTTTCCCTTTTATAAATCACAACCCACTCGAAATGCGGTGCAGCTTTTGCGGGCTTCACGTAACGCCCATGTTTGCCTATAAATAGTCAAAGAAACGTCCTTTCATTCCTTCATTTTGACTGACTGCATGGAGAAGATCGGAGGAAATTACGACAGCTAAAAAAAACATCTCACACCGTGTCAGATTTTGGTTATTCTGGGGAGGTCGAGATAAATCATATTGTTTGGTGGATGCAGTTTGAACCAGAGTAGCAGCATGGAGGTCGGATCGTCACCAAAATAAATAAATAAGTGGTCCGAAAAAGGTTAATGACAAAAAAATACACATAGCCTTCCTCAGGCAGTGTGTTTGTACCGGGGACAGGAGACACCCCCTTGATGAGAAACTGTAAGAAATGATCGGAGAATCCCTCCGGAGTGGAGTCGTGAAGACTGGATCTGAATTATGTTTTTGTATTTGGCGGTTTGTGTCCCAGCTGTCGATCAGCTGTGCGCAGCGTCTCCACTGCAGCCTGTGCATCTCAACACCCCCCCCCCCCCCTCCGCAGCAACTCTATTATCCACCAGTTAAAGGAAATAAAACTAATGTGTTGTGTTATATTAGCTGTAGAATTTACCACATATGGTGCTCTTGGTTTCCATACCTCCTGTGTTTTACGAGCGTCTTGGCAAACGGCATAAATTAAACATGATAGTATATAAAACCATGCTCGTATCTACAACCTATAGAAATGCAAAACGGCGTCAGTTTAGACGTAATTCTGTCCTCCTGCTTACCGCATGATTTATGAGAAAACATTTCATAACATTAACACAACATATTCAAGGTGGTTTTAAATAACATCCGTATTTATTTATTTCTTCCACTTATGTTTTTGTGTGCACTGAGGAGTCTCAAACAGGCGTTTGTTAAATCATTTTAAGATTGGCTTTAATCAATGTTTGAAAATGAATTCTTCATATATGATAAATGAGAGGTAACATTTGAGTTATGGTATCATTTCCACATATTTCTCTCCATTCTTCCTTCTGCCAACGGTGTCGCAGTTTCTCGTCTCTCCCGTTGTTGTGCTTAGTGCGTACGCATGGGTTAGAGTTTGCGTGGAAGACTGCACGTTTTCCCGTCAAGTTAGTATTTTATAAATCGCAAACATTGCGTAGAAACTGCCGTACGCCATTTTTTGAGCGTATATCCCTTTATAAATGAGGCCCCTGGTCCTTTCATCAGACGGGAAGCGAAAGGACGAGCAAGACCCATTGCTGGTATGACAACAACCTGGTACTAAGCACACAGGCATCTTGTTAAAGTTATCTTATCTTAGCCAGCGCCGTATAGATAGATTATATCTAAATGGCGCTGATCTTAGCTATCTCTTAGTGGAGGAAAACAATTGTGACATTATTTACGCGACTCTGGGATTTGTAGTCTTTCTAGTTGCATATTTTTCATAGTCTTATATTTCATACGATATATGACAAACTGACTTTTTTGACATGGAAATTATTTTTTAAGATTGACAAACATCATATGTGTAATTCATGGCACAATTCAAACGGGATCGAAAGATACGTTTTCTCTCTCCATTGACTTCAATACATTATTTTTTCGAAATAAGGTCCCATGGACCGGAAGTAGATGGGCGTGATTTCGCCCCTCTATATGTCGATGTATCCTTGGGCAAGACACTCAACCCCTAGTTGCTTCTGATGGCATGAGTGACTGTGTGTGAATATCAGTTTCCTTGAGCAGGTGGCACCTTGTACTGCACACCTCTTCTTTATGAATGAATACTTTTATCGTAAAGCGCTTTGAGGAATAGAAAAGTAAGACAAAAAATGCAAGACAAACAAACAAAACACCTGTTTGTGTATAGGTCGATTCAGTCATATATATATATTTCTAATCTAGTTAGACATACTGTACATACTGTATCGGGCTCTGTATCTCATTAGCATCCATTCGTTCAAGTTTTCTGTCTCCTTTGTAAGACATCCAGCAATCTATTCCTATATTTATCTTTGGGGAATAGTTTCACACCTAGGGATAAAACATGGTATCAGGTTGGCGTGAGTGACGGAGGGGTTTGACAGCATTCTAGGACAGGTCCCATGAGTCCTCCTCAATTTGGACATACTGTCTGAACCTAATAATCAGAACAACCCAAGAATAACAGTCATGATGTGTCAAAACAAAAATACAGATGAAGAACCATGATTATGGTATGTTTACCCTTTTTTCCCAGTTTTTTGTCAAAGTCATGGTGGACCAAAACATTAGTTGTTTAGTGTTGTCAAGGTGAGATGCAGAGAAAAGGACATAGTTATGTATGATAACAATGGAATGTCTAAATAGTGTTTGTACTAATGATCTCATTGACAAGATGCTAAAAAGGAAATATCAGAATGTACTTGTTAAGTTGGACAATGTCTGAGTCCAATCAGAACTTAAAGCTCACCTATTATGCTATATTTGAACTATATAGTATGGGCCATATCTATACAAAACATGTCTCTGAAGTGTTTTGCTCAAAATACCAAACATATCACTCATTTTAGAATGCCTCATACCCCTCTATTTTAGCCCTGTTACAAAAGTGCTGATTCCGGGTCTGGTCCTTTAAATGTAACTGAGCTGCTGCTGGCCACGCTCCTTTGGAGCGTCTGCATGCAAGCAGTGAGCTCTGTGAAGAGAAGGGTGCATCAAAATTCACTGTTCCAGCATATTGATCCGTCTCCATGCTAAAACAATAAATGCAAAAAAAATGTGCGATACGTGGTGATTTAGAGGTGGAACGGCACATCATTTTTTCGGCAAAAGGGGGTAACCAGCACCCATTGGGGAGCCATGATAAAGCAGTTCATTTTTTATGTCGTTCTCCAACACACTCTGAAGTATTATTTGAATTATTTGAAGTATTAAAGTAACGTGTTATGGCAGGAAAGTTCAATCTGGTATATTCATTTTAATGTCACCTTATATATTCGTGGGTGTTAAATTTGAAAGTACATTTTTACTGTTTAAATAATAGAGAGGCTTTTCATATATTCCTGAAACAATGTCCCACTACTTAGTAATAATAAATTAAAGCAATAGTCTTTTCTTCCACTTTTCATGTGTAGTCAAAAGGGTGGTTTTATGACCTTTGACATCTGCTTTGCAGTTCCCAGCAAGGAAGGGGCCCTGAGTCTCTAGCTTCCTCTGCTAATTGCTAAAACCCGTATTGATTAGCCCAAAGGGAGATGTGCCTCAGATAAAAGACAGTTCAAGCCTTGTAGAATTAAGGATTTATCTCCTACAGACCCCAAAAGAGGCCTTGAGACTTGGGTCACCCAGCAGTAAATGAGATAAAGGTCCTTTTGAGCTTATCAATAAAATGTATTCATTCCTAGTAAGCTGACTTTGGGGTGAAGGGAAGTTCAGGGAAGCCATTAAGCCACAAGAACAATTAACTTAGGTTGGTTGGGTGATTCGGGGACTGTCATGGGACGATGGCGTTTGGATATTTACAAATATGGCTTTCATAGAGAAAAACAGGTGGCTGTTGTGTGATAAGATACATGATACGATGTTTGTGTGTGTTGAAGATGTTTAGGGGGAATGAGTATGTGTCTTGTCAAAGAGTCCTCTGTCATGACGCCAAATCATTGATTGGGGGATCTGCCTAAGGGCAGAGGGACAGAAACACACACACACACACACACACACACACACACACACACACACACACACACACACACACACACACACACACACACACACACACACACACACACACACACACACACACACACACACACACACACACACACACACACACACACACACACACACACACACACACACACACACTGTGAAGCAAACGATGGAATCAACAAACTGACTTACTACTTGGGATCCCGCCCAGAGGGGAAACCGACCAATGAAATACTGCCAACTCACTGTCTAGCTCGCTCAGAAGTGAACTCTGTGTATAAATGTTGTGATCATTTTGAAGATCGGCGCTCTTGTTTCTGACTGGCCGTTCCTGAGACATGTCTCACACGGGGGTAGAACCTGAGCCCGGACTACTCTGCAGAGTGCTTTGTGATTCGGTGATGTATTTGTATGTTTTACCATTAAAGCAGATTATTGTTTAACCCTTATCCTGGCTGCTTTGAATTTTTCCTTCTTTTGAGAACCCGCTCATATAGGAACGGCGCGGAGCAGAGATTCTGCCCCAACAACTCTCACTCCATAATCGTCCAGGAGCGACGCTTGGTCAGGGTCCCGTGGCGTGCAGTTGTGACGCTCCTAGGCTCCTTCAGCTTCATAAAGGGACGCAAATAGCTTTCAACTGATTGCAATGTATTCCCATCTGCGGCGGGATTTGACGCTCATGAAAGCACGGCATTCATTTGTGTCGGCTGCCCTTAAAGGCAATGTGAGCGTCCATTCCCATTGGATAACGGAGAATTGTACATCCGGAAGTAAGTATTCCCCTTACTGTCGATTGATTTTACAGTGATATCTGCACAACTCATTGACTAAAAAACACCAGATTATCCTTGTTAATTACACAACATAGATTGGTTTAGATTGTGTGCAATGCTTTTGTATTTTTCCCCTTCGATTTGGAGAAACAAATATTTGTTCGGACTAAAGGAGGGCAGACACTACACTACCCAGAATCCCCAGCTATCGTTTAGGACTACACCATGTGCCCTGTTTGACAAGCCCCGTGATTAGTTCTCAAGCTCTGTGATTGGTTGACCTCCAACTGCATTCCATTAATTCCAATGGCTGGCGTCTATGTCACGTGATCTTCAAATTTCTCCCTGCAGAAAAAAAAAACATGGCCAAACTTCGTTTTATTCTCGGTGGAAAATGCCTATTTTAAAGTAAGTTTGGCCATTAAATTGCGTTTTGATGTCATTTGATGCGAGAAATATGAGTTGTTATTTCCGATTATGTGTGCAGTGGATGTACATGATCTTTAGTTTGCTAGTTATTACGAAGATTACTTCAGGAAATTGTGTCCATACAACGTTTTCATTGTTACCAAGGTGGTTGTTAGGGACGCTGCTATCGATATTATTTCTGTTATGTTGTGTAACTGTTTAATGGTGTTATCTTTATTGCTACCCCCTTCCCCGTCAATGTATAGTGTTGGTGCACAGCGCAAACGTATTAGTTTAACAAAATCTGCGTCTAAAATTGTGGCATAGATACGTTATTTTCCCCTCTGCAATTCCAGTCTCACATCTCACATCACATCGTCATTAACAAATACCGGAAACAGACCGAAAACATTTAAAAAAAATAAAATAATACTTTATTCCGAGTGTGCTTGCTTTTTCTTTGAAATTCATTACATAACGGCATTGTAATACAAGGTTCGGCTGCATTAAATATTACATATCTGTCGTAGTTCTCTATTTATAGAGCCCTTATGAGAAGACTTCTAGACAAACATGAGGAACTGCCACCAACACTGAAAACGTGACGTGGATCATAAATATATCAGCAATTAAACAACATCTTACATTTCTTTTCACACAATACGTCTCTTTTGCAGTATCAACACTAATTCAGCTGACTTTTATATTTGATCCAATTGGTAGATAGGCTGTATTTACACCATAAAGGTGCACAGCTGATATAAAGCATGTTATTGAATTTCATTATTTTTATTATTAGATATTAATAGTATCCCTATAGAGTATATTCATTACTCGTTATTCTCTACTAAAAGTTAATTAAAGACTATATATAATGACTATTTTGCACATCCCTTTCAAGATTTCAAGATTTTCTAAGGTTTATTGACATATCATATACACAAACGATGTAGTTATGCAATGAATGAAAAACTTGGGTCGCAGGTTCCTCAACAGTGCATAACAAGACATCTATCAATATTTGTGCATACCTCCAGCAATGTTAACTATGTTGAAGCACTTATTTTAACTGATATTATACATATGTATTATACTCTTATAAGATGTATGTCGATATTTCATCTCCGGCCTTGTCAGGTATTGAACAATCAATAAATAAAGAACACAGAATTATAAAATATAAAACACAGAATTTGTGTGATTATACTAAATGATTTACAAATGAACACCACTGCATATTTACAACTGTTACACATGCTGATGTAACGCAAATGTTTCCTACTTGGGATCAATAAAGTATATCTTATCTTAAGATGATCGATGGCTACTGCCATATTTGCTAAATTTGCCTCTAAACCTTGACAAGTGCATGTTTCAGGCTTATCAATGAACAACAGGAGGGGTCACAGACATAAGACCAGCTGTTAAATAAAGCTCTTCTGACGTTAGCTGGCATGTGGGTATATATATTAATGCTGCCCATTATGGGCACAAGCAATTTTCACCCATTTATTAATTATATGTTTTTAAATTTGAGTGTTTCCTATCCCCTAAACCTCCAGGGATGTACACAGTTTAATACTGGCAACTTCTTATTATGGGAAATACGAAAACGTCTTTTAAAACTACAACTCCCAGTAGAGACGTGCCATAGATAGAGAACATGTTGCGAAACACAATAGCCAGCATGTGTAGTTCTGGGGACGGGGTGGGGAGTGGGGGGACGGGGTGGACCCGTTCAAATTCAGTTTTGGACAGTCTGCCGTGGTTCCATCCCATTTCAAGTGCTGTTCGACGCTCGGCGTAACCCTCGGAGCACACTCTCCAATCACAGAGCTTGAGGACTATCACGAGGTTTGTCAAGCGAAGCGGAGAGAATACTTACTTCCGGGTGTAATATTCTCTAAAGCAAATGAGCTGCCCCGACCCTCGGTCCTGACGGACTCCAACTTGTGTTTATTAATCAAACAAATAAATAAACACAAGGATAATTATGTGTTATTGTTGAGTAAATGGAGAACTGCACAGGGGAAAATAACGTATCTATCAGCGTCCCTAGCAACCACCTTGGTAACAATGAAAACGTTGTATGGACGAACCGTGTATTACAATGCCGTTATGTGATGACTTTCAAAGACAAAAGCAAGCACACTCGGAATAAAGTATTATTTTATTTTTAAAAAATGTTTTCGGTCTGTTTCCGGTATTTGTTAATGACGATGTGATGTGAGATGTGAGACTGAAATTGCAGAGGGGAAAATAACGTATCTATGCCACAATTTTAGACGCGGATTTTGTTAAACTAATACGTTTGCGCTGTGGACCATCACTATACATTGACGGGGAAGGGGGTAGCAATAAAGATAACACCATTAAACAGTTACACAACATAACAGAAATAATATCGATAGCAGCGTCCCTAGCAACCACCTTGGTAACAATGAAAACGTTGTATGGACACAATTTCCTGAAGTAATCTTCGTAATAACTAGCAAACTAAAGATCATGTACATGCACTGCACACATAATCGGAAATGACAACTCATATTTCTCGCTTCAAATGACATCAAAACGCATTTTAATGGCCAAACTAACTTTAAAATAGGCATTTTCCACCGAGAATAAAACGAAGTTCGGCCATTTTTTTTTTTTCTGCAGGGAGAAATTTGAAGATCACGTGACATAGACGCCAGTCATTGGAATTAATGGAATGCAGTTGGAGGTCAACCAATCACAGAGCTTGAGAACTAATCACATGGTGTAGTCCTAAACGATAGCTGGGGATTCTGGGTAGTGTAGTGTCTTCTGCCATTCTTTACTCCGAAAGAATATTTGTTTCTCCGAATCGAAGGGGAAAAATACAAAAGCATTGCACACACTTTAAACCAATCAATGTTGTGTAATTAACAAGGATAATCTGGTGTTTTTTAGTTGATGACTAGTGCAGATATCACTGTAAAATCAATCGACAGTAAGGGGAATACTTACTTCCGGGTGTACAATTCTCCGTTA
Organism: Notothenia rossii; assembly: GCF_949606895.1. NCBI lineage: Eukaryota > Metazoa > Chordata > Actinopteri > Perciformes > Nototheniidae > Notothenia > Notothenia rossii. Next base: position 34,481,048 of record NC_136905.1, read on the forward strand.
TCCAATGGGAATGGACGCTCACATTGCCTTTAAGGGTAGCCGACACAAACGAATGCCGTGCTTCCATGAGCGTCAAATTCCGCCGCAGATGGGAATACATTGCAATCAGTTGAAAGCTATTTGTGTCCCTTTATGAAGCTGAAGGAGCCTAGGAGTGTCACAACTGCACGCCATGGGACCCTGATGAAGCGTCGCTCCTGGACGATTATGGAGTGAGAGTGTTTTGCTTTCTCTGGTGCCATCACTTTGGGCTTTGGTTTCAAGAAGATGAAACAGCTGCTCCACCAGCGGAGAACACACCCACACGCAAGCGTAAGAAGACTGGCACCAGCCTTCATTCCAGGAGACATCCTCAGCCGGCCGAGTCTTGTGTCACTGGCTACACGGTTGAAGGTGGCAATAGGGCAAAGGTCTCCACGTCCTATGCAACAGCAGACAGAGCGCGCTGCCACACGCTGGAGGCCATCAGTGAGGAACAGCACGAGCAGTGGAAACTAAATCCCATGCACTGGGACAGCAAGTTGACGCCGATGCTCACCAATGTGCGTCAGTTGGAGGAGCGTCTGACAGTGGTGGTCGGAGATGCGGAGCGGCTCAAACTGCTTGGTGTGCAAGCCTATATGAAGGGAACTGACGAGCCATGCGGAATGATCAGGTGGTGCTGCACCGATCAGGTTGTCAACATGGCATTTGACACCACCGCGTCAAACACTGGCCATCTCATGGCAGCCTGCATTACCATCCAGCTCTCACTGGGTCGACCAGTGCTCTGGTCCGGGTGCCGGCACCACATCGGCGAGTTGCTCCTCAGCCACATTTTCACTGACCTCAAGGTGGAGACGTCACGCTCGCCAGAGGTTACATTGTTTACACAGCTCCGGGACAACTGGGACCTGGTGCCACATAAGGACAGCGGCCAATTGTCCCGATACATTCCACCGTTCCTGGGCAAGTTGCATGCTGAACTCATTGCGTGCGCTGCAGGAGTAGTCGAATACAAGCGAGGTGACTACCGTGATTTCGTGCAGCTGTGTCTTGTGTATCTGGGTGCAGACAGTGTCTTCCAACGGCCGGGAACACTGCACAAGGCGCGGTGGATGGCCAACCTGTTCTACACTCTCAAGATGGCCTTGATGGAGCAGCACATTGCGTTGCTTCCTCAGGGGACCATCACTACGTGGCAGCAGGTGCTGCGTTTGCCAACTTCATTTCGCACATCTACGCAACGTGCCAACTTCATTTCGCACATCTACGCAACGTGGTGGCTGACCTGCGACACGGCCATAGATGCCGCATGGAATGACCTGACACTCTACCACCACCCGTACGCGTACAAGTCTGTTGACGAGGGCATCGCAGCATAATCGATCAAGGCACTGGAGTGGCACCTATGGTACCTGACAGGCGAGATGCTGCCCCTGGCACTCTTCAGCACCAAGGTGCCAGTTGGCGAGCGGCGCGCACTTGCAGATGCCATCTTGGAGAACAAGCCGGCTGACATCCCCATGCAAGCCCCACAGCTCCGCTTTGGCACTGGCTTTGGCAAGCCGAAGTTTCCAACCCTCTCCCCAACCAGCAGCTTGGCTGACCCCGCCAACCCAGACTGCTGGTTCTGCATGCACCAGCTGCACATCAATCCAGCATTTCTCTCACTGGATGTAGAGGATTGGGCTACCGGTGAAGCATTCCAGATCGGCGCGGTGAATGTACGTGCCATCAATGTTGTGAATGACTGTGCCGAGCGTGGCGTCAAACTCACCTCAGACTTTCTGGCAGCAGCCAGGAGCGAAGAGCACCTGCAGAATGTGTTGCAGGCAGTTGAGCATGACCGCTCTAATCAGCCAAATCTGCGCCACTGCAAGCGCAAGCTGGACCAGTACTCAATTTCAACGTTGTTCTTTTTGTTCTTAAATAAATCAATTTTGTTCTATTAAAAATCCATTTTCTCAAAAACAATTTCTTGCATTTTTAGAAATTGCCTTGGAAAACCCCCAAACGGCCAATTTTCCTATTCTTCACATGCTGTGTTCCACCTCTAAATCTAAATGAATGTTCCCAAAATTTTGCAAAAGTTAGTTTTATGTGTGTCTGAACAAAATGCAATCCCAGACGGTTTGAGATGTTGAGATTGAATTTTTTCATTGCAATTTGATGCACCCTGTCTAGTGTCTACCAGCAGAAACTCAACTAAACGCTGCCATGATTAAACTCCATATTATGTTCCAAACCACATCAAGGATTATTTCTGAAAAAATATAGAGCTCAAACGCTTTCTCTCCCCCGGGTTTACCACAAGGTGAGTACCTTTTATATCTGGCTTCTTTACACATATTCTTTCCAGTACAGCGTTAGCTCCGAGTGTTAGCGATGCTTGCTAACCTCTTAAAGAGCCTGTGACACAGGTTTCACCCATCATCCAAACCCATCAATTTTAGAAAATATTGTCCCATTGAAACCGTTACTGAACTGATTTGGGATATTTGTACTTTGATAACCATTAATCTCCCCTTCAATGTTGACCATATTCTGGATCTTTTTGGGGATTCTTCAAATGTGACGTAATTGCGGGCCAAGAGCTCCAGCTGCACCGTTCCGGATCCCAGCATCTGCATGCAAACGCACGATGGCGCACACAGCAGCAAGCACAGACAGCGATGACAGTTTAATTTTGAACGTGTCTGAGAGCTCATACGAGGCTGAAGGATCGGTTTATGTTTTATCTGTTAGATGTTTAGGAATTAGGTGTGTCTATATGGGCGATAATACGGTCATGTGGCTAGTGGTGGACAGGGACTAAAAATCACCCAGGGACACTCGATTCAAGGGATTCATCCCGATGGCCAGTCTGCCACTGCACCCAGCCCAGCCCACGTAAAGTGTCAACTGGGGGAGCCTTGCTGCGGGGAAACGGTGGACCTAGTGTCCCGATCGGAGTGGGAATAATAATAATAATAATCATAATAATCAGAATCCGTTCATTTTACCCATTAATTTCCCCAACATGGTGGTAAAAAAAACACACGTTTAATCCATGTTGGTGTACTACAACTACAAAAAGCATCCGTTTGTTTTTTCATCAGGAAATGCAGACCGGCTCAAACAAACGATTTTTAATCATCATCCTCAAGATCATTTAATGTATCATATGTTCGCCGAATTGACATGAAGCCCTAATAAATGTAGTTTAATCCACTTTGGATTTGTTTTTATATCACATCCGATGGGAGGAAAATCAGCAGTTCTCACTACCAATTTTGAATCATAATTTAATCATCACCTTCACCACGATCATTTATGTTTATGTTCGCCGAATTGACATGAAAAGCACTAACAAATATGAATATACTATAGTCAACTTAATTAAAACGTTATTAACGTGCCTAAATTCAGTAATTCACCATTTCTACGCATGACAACACACTTTGTCCGTGTTTGGCTCTCTCGCCTCACAGTGAAGCATTCCCGCATTGACGTCACTTCCGGCTTCCCCCAAAACTTCAAAATGAGTCGAAGGAATTTCCCCGCGAGCTTCGAAATTATTGATATTTATCGGAACAGTATTGCACCTGCTTTTTTAAGCTGACGGTTCGAGATTACTACTAGCCAAATATTTCATTGCACAACAGTTGTTGGGAGGATTACTTTTGTCACAGGCTCTTTAAGCCCAAGACACAACAATATTGCACGAAACTGTGTCTCAGGGCTTCTTAACATTTAACAACCTATCAATGTGTCATACCCACTTAATGGGAAGAAACCAGTGTTAATTTTGGCAGCTATTTTTGATTTAGTCTTAGTCTTTAGATGAAAATGGTTATTAGTTTTAGTCACATTTTAGTCATTTCTATCCTTCATAATTTTAGTCTAGTTTTAGTCGACGAAAACTCAAAACGTTTTAGTCCAGTTTTAGTCGATGAAAAATTACATTTTAGTCAACTTTTAGTCAAAATGTTTTCTCTCTTTAAACCAATTCAGTTTGGAATAAATGTGACCGCATCAAGTGTTGAAATTGTTAAAGCAACATTTCACTTTCTTAACACTTTACTTGTGTAATATCTAGGGATGGGTATCGTTAAGGTTTTTAACGGTACTACTACTCTTATCCATACTGCTTATCGATACGGTACTTTAACGGTATTCTTGTAGGTACTTTTTGTTATTTTTGAAAGAGAAAAACTAAACAAATTGTTAGCCAAATGAATTGTTTTATTTAAATGTGAAATAAATAACATATATATAATTATGTTATTATATTGTACTGTGCTTGAGTAAAATGTTGTGGTACTTTAATGGAGTATTTAAATGTTTTACTACTTATTATTCTATGAAAACGTGCCATTTTGTGTCCCTGACCCAAAAACTACCCCATTAAGCTGTATAAAAGCTGTATTAACATCAGAAAATAAACAAATGTAGTTGTTATTATATGGTAAACAAATAAAGTTCATTTAAAAAATTCATACATTTATATATTTTTTTATTTTAAAGATTTTTGTATTGTATATCTGTTAAATATGGTCAAAATGTCTTGTCCCTCGGTAAAACTTTTACATTACAACTGGCTTTTTAAGAGGATAAAACCAAATTATCTTAAAAAAACTTTTATATATGAAAAGCCTCAATTGTTAGTTAACCTATGACGCATGTATTTTATTCTTCACTTTTTTTAAATATTGAAAAAAATTCAATTTTATAACTGTCCCTACGTTTTACGTCAAATGCGTTACTTTGAATAAACACGCCCCCCTGAGGGGCAATAGAGAGGCGAAGTCCCGCCCATCTACTTCCGACCCATGGGACCCCGGAAGCGGAAAATTATACATTGACGTCAATGGAGAGAGAAAAGTCATCTTTCGATCCCGTTTGAATTGTGCCACGAATGACACATATGATGTTTGTCAAATTAAAAGAACATTTTGCAAGTCAAAAAAATAAAAATGTGTCGTAAAACTGTGAAGTTACAATTTTTTTTGTGTGAAACCGCTCAGTGAACTACAGGTCTCTGTTCTCGCACAATACGCGTCACCATCACAAAGATGGCTGTCACGTTAGTAAATTTCACCTGTTTCTTTCAGAATGAGGCGAAAAAGTATAAAAAGAGGTGAAAATCACTACAAGTCTGGGCATGTTGAGAGCTGTACATACACGAAAGGGAGCGGTTCTGTAAGAGCCAGCATGCGGGACCGGCTTTACAAGGTTTCAGTGAGTAATATGAGTGCAATGTCTAAGGTTAATGTCAGCTAGCTAACAAGGTACACTAACGTGTTTTGTTTTAGCAACTAGTTTTCTCCTTAAGAACTTTGTGGTGTCTGTGTATGCTGTGGATAACATTTGTGTTCACAAGAACAAGATACACTCCCGTGTTTTGTTTTAGTTGCTCTTCAGATTGAAGCGGCCAGTTCTATATCGACTATATGTGTGATCTCCTTTTTACATCTCGTTGTGTCATTTGAGTTTATTTGCTGTGTGTAGATTCAAGGATTTTGGTTATCTTGTCCAGGGATGCAAACTTGTCACCTTTCGGCGAAATTCTCCGTTTTGAATCCAAAATAGGTCGTTTTTATGATTCCTGTAGATCTGCAATAAAAATATTTTTGGGGTATGGGAGGGGGTCTGGGACCCGGATTAATGTGCGGCCGCGAGCTTTTTTTTATATATTATAATGAAGCGCGAGCTGTGTGATCGAGTCTTCCTGCCTGTCGGCTCTGCTCATGATGTATAATAAGCCTCTGCTGCTCCGACATGATGGTCTAGCTTCAGTAGCTACATTACCTACGGTGCGTTCGTTAATATTAACTGTGCGTCCGGAGTCACTGTGGCACAGACTGGACCGCTGGTGAACAGCTGTTAGAACGGGCCGTTCAGGTGTTCAGAGTAGAGCTCCCTGTCGGAGCGGCAGAGCGTGATGTGCACTGAAAAGTTTTTTTTCCCCGTCGCAATATTATCGTTGAGCTAGCTAACTAGCATACATTGTCACTATCTGCTAACATTAGCTTTAGCCTTCGTTTTCTAATCGTTTTTTTCATAGGCTATAAACAGCAGTGTTGGGCAAGTTACTTCCAAAATGTAATATATTACATATTACTTATTACTCTCTTTTGAAAGTAATAAGTTACATTACAATATTACTGTCTCTGAAATGTAATGAGTTACACTACTTTAGTTACTTTTTAGTTACTTTCACCAAAATAACCGCAAAAGAATGGCTAGGTATTTTAAATGCTAAAATGTAGTTATTGTACATCCAGTGAAGGGCAATGTGGTATAGCATAACAACTGTAGGTCCTTAAGGCTACTAACAACTTTTATTACACGGCTTAGTTGAATACTCGATTCTGATTGTAAATTCTTAACATGTGACACGTTGTTAATACAGCAGTGCAGGCCACTGTCAAGGACTATAATGAAGATCTCTAAGGAGGATCAAGAAAGAGAAAGGAAAAGAGGTTAAAAGACGGAGCGCTGGACGTCAGATAAATCACCAGAAGAAGGCAGAGAGGAAGTAAACCATAACAGGACACAAAATGGGCTCTGTAGTTTGTTTAGTATATGGCCATGTACAGGCCCGGTTCCAGAACAAAATGACTCAGGGTGCATCTGAGATTACAGGGGGCGCAGCAGTAGTAGCTTTACATGAGCAATAGTGGCCGGCAACAGCAATGAAAAATAGCATTGATGGTCCCCAATGAACAGATTATGGCATTTGTTATGTTTTGAAACCAAGCAAGTGAGAACATTTCAAGTGAGTTAAAAGTGCAATCCTGAAATATTTCATATAGTCCAAAGTGGGCTATGGCAAAGAAAAGCACAAAATCTTAAAAACTGTACTGATAAAACAAATGAGAACATATTGTAAATCAAGGCAAATATTATTTGAACCAGCTCATGGTTTGAAATGGCAAACATTGAAAAGCAAAATTATTATTAAAACCATGTACTACATCACCTTGGTCCCATCTCTGGGAAGAGAATATTTACTGTGCTTAAAAACTGGTATCACATCATCATGTGAGGTTGACTTTGTGACCTGGAGAACATTTCAGCTGCAACATTAGCTCGTTGATAAGCTTGGGATATGAGATATTTTTGTAGCTATTCGTGGTGAAGGCATCTGTGCTATTGTATGCATTATTTTTGACCCAACATTTATACAGGCATGGCAGAATATGGCACTATTTTCACATGAATATTCCATTGTCTATTTGTATACCACGAGCTGCAAAATGACCGCCTAACCCCACTGTACAGGCAGGTACTTGTTTAGACATACCTGGGCAGGCTGTTTTGCCGTGGTATCCTGGCACCTGCGGGCCGCAGAGGGGCGGCGTAGTTTCGGGCGACGAAGACTGCTGCTCCGGGGGCGAGGGCGGCGAGTCAGGCGGGAGTAAGCTAGTGTCCACAACGGAGGGTAACGTGATGTCCCCATCTGACCTGTTGCTACTGTCTGCAGTAGATGCAGTGTTGCTGAGGTTTAGTGATGGCTGCTTTAACCATTTTCGTATTTGATTATCCACAGATGTGTGTCACTGCTGTGGAAGCACTTTTGAAATGATGCACGCGCAGTGGAGCAGGTCACGCGCACCTGACACAATTTGTTGTTTGTATTTTTTGCTCTGTTCTCTTTTTTGAATAGAGGGTGCATAACATTCAACTGCCCCGAAGATCCCGACGCGAAGCCTGAAGGGTAAACACACCTGGTTTACTAATCTACCCGCACAATTTGTCTGGTGTCGGAATGTCTCGCTATGTTAGTACATTCAACAAAACACCATGTTGTGTTAAAATGTGTTGTAACTGCGTTACTGAGCATTGTAACGGGTAATATATTACCCACATTTCATTAGTAACGCGTTACATTACTTCGTTACAGCAAAAAGTAATATATTACTGTAACTCCGTTACTTTTGTAACGCGTTACACCCAACACTGATAAACAGAGGTGGTATAAGTATATATCTTGAAATTGATTAAAAGTAGAAGTACTCAGTTCTTGTACTTGAGTAAAAGTAGAAGTACCAGAGTGTAGGAATACTCTGTTACAGTAAAAGTCCTGCATTCCAAATGTTCCTCAAGTAAAAGTAGAAAATTATTATTATCAAAATATAGTGAAAGTAGCGACAGTAAAAGTAGTCATTTTGCAGATTGGTCCATTTCAGAATAATATGATATGTTTTATAATGACTGATCATTAAAGTGTTATCAAAGCTGGTAAAGGTGCAGCTAGTTTGAATGACTTTGTATACTGCAGGCAGGGTAGCTTTTGGATTTACTCCAGGTGGAACTAAAGTCTGATTTAACACTTGATTATATTTCACATCATTCATCCACATCTGTAAAGTAACTAAAGGTATTACATACATGTAGTGGAGTAAAAGTACACAATTTACCTCTGAACCTGTAGTGGAGTAGAAGTACAAAGTAGCAAAACATTGAAATACTTAAGTAAAGTACAAGTATCTCAAAATTGTGCCCAGGTATAGTACTTGTTGAGTTTATGAACTTGGTTACTTTACACCAGTGGCTATAAAGATAGAAAAACTAAGCCTTGCACAGAGGCATGAAAATACATTTTCAAAATGCTCAACAGTGCTGCCAAAATTATAAACTGACTGCTACACAATTAAAATAAATGCTTTTTATATATTTCTATTAGATGTGACTCTATGGCGTTTCTGTTAATATTAACACTGCTGCTTTAGTTGTTCTGACTGCTAAAATCCTGTTATTCCTAATTTTAAAGCCGATATTCTGTGGGGTCAGGGGGCTCGGATCCTTGTCACCTTTTTCATACCTGATGAGTTTGCATCCCTGTTGTCAATTTGTTTGGTTATCTAGGCACAGCTGTGTGTGACTCCCTCTGGTACACTGGTATGTGTTTTCCTAATGTAGAGAGCATTGATTAATTAATAAACTACACACTGACTCTAGATCCTGACCAAATCTTTATTTTTTGATGAAATGTTTTTCAAAAAAATGTATTGTATATTATATAACAGCTGCACATCACAGACCGGAGTCTCTGCTGCTGTGGACCACGATGGAGGCGATCATCCTCCCCATCCCCAAAGACCCTGCATGGCATGGAAATCTCCTCCTCCTGGAACAATTCTACACCCAGCATATGCTCCCTGTGTTGGCCAGTAGAGAGGAGGACATTTAAATAAATATACTCTTAACACCCTCGGACTCTGCGTTGTGTTTCGTATGTGTGATGGGGTGTTATGCAGAGGGGAGGAAAACAGGACACAGCAGATTGGGATTGTGGTGGAGATGCTGAGCAGTTATTTAATTGTTGCGTGTAATTATTATTATACTGCGTGCTTCTTAGTTATTCCATCTTTTGCTGTAACATGGATCTGTATGTAACTCTATATTTACTTGTTATCTACCACACTTCCTTCTACATCATACACCATCATTATACATGATAGTGTATATAGGATATATATTTATTTGTATACATATCTGTAAATTGTATAATTTTATTTTTCGTATTTGGGATTTCTCTTTTGTCCACTCAAATACACTTGGCCCTTTCTCTTTTCCATGTGGAAAATGGCAGCTGCATATTCTGCTTTTCTCATCTGCTCCCTGTCTGCTCATCTACGATGAGAAAATTATATAATTAATTACTAATAATCATTTAAACCTGTTATTACCAATATTTCACAAATTCTTCATGTAAACTTAAGAGCACAGCTGTATGTTGAGTATGTCAACTTTGCTTGGTTCATCTTACTGGGGGGCAGCTACATGGATGTCAGTGCAGTCCACAATAATTTTGCAGCTGAAGGCAGAATGAATGTATTATTGACTCAGAATGAAGCACAACTTCATGTCATACAATACATTGACTTTATTTGTAATTGTGTAAAAAAATATGAATATTGATTAGCAAGCAGGACCTGCAGGAACAGAGAATGGTGATGGATGGAGCTGGGAAGAGAGAAGAATAAAGAAAACAGATCAACTTTATTATCGGATATTAAAAATTCAATTTCAAAACAAGTTGCCGCTCCTACAGTTTTCTAGTATGTAAAGATGATTTCACATGACCAATGCAAAATATCACACTCAATACATGTGTGTCTCTGGGGGGTGCATTGTGCCTTTGATGTATATAAATAATATACCATAACCAAATACTATTATGTACCGTGGAAATCAGGTTGCCAGAGCAGGTCAGTCCAGTGTGCTTGTTCCTCAGGGTCTCAGCAGTTACAGGTGAGGTAAAGAAAATAAAAGAGAAAAAGGTCAGTAACAACACTTTAAAGTAACAACACTGAATAATTATCTCTTTTAATAATTTTCTCTCAGTAATCACTCAACTACTGTCTTTCCAACAAACAGATTGACTCACTCTCACTATCATCACAATGAAACACGTCCAGAAGAATGTCATGCAAAGCTGCCTGCCTTCCTTCCTTCGACTCTCCCTGAACTGCCTGATATTTTAATGTTCAATGTTAACCATTTGTGCAGATAGCATTAAGTAGAAAAGATCGCTGATACTAAGGTGGCGTTAGCCTACCTCCCGCCCCCTTAGCACCTGGTGGAGGGGGCGATAGGCTACTCTTCAAATGTTTCACAAAATACTTACCATCATGAATACTCTTACTGTTTAACATTTCGGTTTACTTCGTGTTAAGGCTAATACAAATGACAAGGCTAAGTAATGTAATATAATGCTAACTAACATGCTCGCTACTAGCGAGGTAGCTAACTTGACTATGTTCCATGCAAAACATGTATATTACCTGATATGTTTGGTCCAACGACTCCTGGTCCTTTCATCAGACGGGAAGCGATAGAACGAGCAAGTGGTATGATCTCTTTTGTGATTACAACCTCGTACAAAGCACACAGGCATCTTGTAAAAGTGAATTTATTGGAGCAATCTCTTATATTTATTGGAGGGAATAAATCAGTCTTCTTCTTCCTCTTTGCTTTGCGAGTCACAACCAGTCTTGGAGCATTATCGCCTATGACATCACTTACGCGACCCAGAATGCATTTAGGATTTGTAGTCTTTCTAGTTGCGTATTATTCATAGTCTTATATTTCAGCAGTTTTACGACAAACTGTGACTTTTTTTGCATGGAAATGATTGTTTAAGATTGACAAACATCATATGTGTCATTCGTGGCACAATTCAAACGGGATCAAAAGATAACTTTTCTCTCTCCATTGACTTCTATGTATAATTTTCCGCTTCCGGGGTCCCATGGAGGCTCCCGGAAGGGGAGGGACTTCGCCTCTCTATGAGCATCCCAGAAGTGACATCATTTTCAGGAAGTGACATCATATGCCTTTTCTCAAGACTGACAAACAGACAAGTAAGTGCTCCTATTTTTTAATGAATTTTCAATGAGTTGTGTTTAGTTTGACTGAAGGGGACGGTCATAGTGTGTCAACCCGCGTTACCATAATATCATGTATTAAAAAGTTAAACACTTTAAATTAAAATGTACATATAAAAATGCATTTGAGCCTCTTTAGAATGCACACCATGTGGTGTCATTGTGTGAACCACATGGCAAGTAATGGCTGCCAAAAACTTATTTTGTCAAACCTGTTACTGTCAAACCTGTTACTATTAACCCTTTCCCTGCCATGTTCCAATATTTATTCTGTGTCCAAAACCAGAATTATTAATACAATACAAAATTATTACCTCCGCCCAGGAGGTTATGTGATCGCCTGATTTCTGTGTTTGTGTGTTTGTTTTGTGGAGTTGTTGGAAATGACAAAAGGAATAAGTGATTCAATTTTGGTGGTCATCTGAATCAGCGTGTAGATGTTATGGCGTGTAGATGTTATGGCATCAGTGACATGGTCATGGCGGAGGTTTGCGCTCTCTGAGTGCTTCTAGTTATTATTAATGTTATTTATATGATATAATATGAAATAACTTATTTTGAACAAGAAAGGTGATTTAATATGCATTTGTATTTTACATGCTTTTGTTAGGATGCCTCTATCTGCAGCAGAAAAACAGCGCCGATACAGGCAGCGTAGGGATGCTGATCCTGAGGAAAGAAAAAGTCATTTAGAAAAAGAGAAGGATAGATCGAGGAGGGACAAGGCTGCCGGCAAAAGGCCATCTATTAGGGAACTCGATGAAAGGGAGAGGAAATCCAAGCAGAACTACTGGAGAGAAGCACAGGCAAGATCCAGAAGAGCCAAGGCACAACATACAACTACCTTAGAGCAGTGCATGACCCCTCCCCTAAGTCCAGAGCCAGAGCCAGCTCCAGGGCCCTCAAGGTTAGAGTTCAAGGACAGAGGTTATGGCTTACTACCTGAAGTGAATGACAGAAAGAAAGAAAGAAAGTATGTGTGAGTGAGACAGAGAGAGTGAGCGTGTGTGAGAGTGAGACAGAGAGAGTGAGCGAGAGAAAGATAGATTGGATACATAGATGACAATTAGAAATATTATTTAATCAGCATTTCATTGTGTTGCAGGCAACGTCGTGTGGGGCAATTAAGAATAAAGAAGGAGAGAAAAAGCCTCCGACTTGAACTTGAGGAAGTGAAGGAAAAGTTGGTAGAAGAAAGAAAAAAGACAGAGAAGTACAAGAAAAGGTTCTTTCGTCTGAAGAATGAAGCCGCTTCCCCATCTTCTACAGCCAAGCACCACCTGAGAACCCCATCTGAGCGGTCAGACGCACGGAGAACACTCAAATTTCACACAGCACTTTTGAGGGACTTAAAGAATAGATATAAAGAGTCACACGATGAAAGAGAGCGACAGGTTATCTCCCAACTGCTCTCTGGGAAAATAATAAAAAAATACCGCCTCCAAAAATATGCACAAAGAGCCACTGGGTTCCCGAGGAGAAGATGGAAGACTTTAGAAGTAAATCCACTTACCTTCACCCGTAAAGATAAGAACCGCATCCCAAACGCATTCAAATCCAAAATTAGAGAGTTCTATGTCAGAGATGATGTCAGTCGCGTGACGACTGGAAAAAAACAGACAATGACTCGACACGGTGTTAAGAAACAAAAGAGGTTACTTGTTGATTCACTTCAAAATCTTCACAAGAAGTTTGAATCTGAAAACCCACACAGGGCCTTGTCCTACGCTCTCTTTTGCAGACTCCGTCCCTTTTGGGTTATACACCCAACCATGCAGGACCGAGATACCTGCATGTGTAAAGTCCACGAGAATCTTGGCTTTGTTGTCGACAGGCTGAAGCAACTAAATTTGTTGACGCACACAAATCTTGATAGGCTCACAGAGGAGGTCACTTGCAGCACTGACAGTAAGGAGTGTATGTATGGAGAGTGTTCTTCATGTAACCAGAAAAGCTTCCCACTGGCTGCTGATTATGACCCCTCAGACCGTGTTACATACACAGAGTGGGGGATGGTAGAGAAAGAGATGACCAGGCCACAAGAAAAGGAGGGCCGTGTCATTCAAAGTGACAATCAAAAAACAAATTGAAAGCTCCTTAGTGGATCTCATTGACCACTTCACCCTACTGCTTCACAAGTTCAAGAGGCACATATTCAACATTAAGCAGCAGTTCTCATTCTTCAGAGAACTGAAGAAAAGTCTATCCTCACAGGAATGGATTATCCATGTGGACTTTTCAGAGAATTATGTGTGCAAAATGGGCAGAGAGATCCAATCTGTGCATTTCTCGCACCAACAGGCGACCATGCATACCGGTGTGCTGTATGTTGGTGGACATGAAAGCCCTGTCTGGTTCTGTACCATCTCAGAATGCAAGTACAAAGGTCCACCAGCAATCTGGAAGCATTTAGACCCAGTATTAAACTTCATTCAGGCCAATTATCCAAACGTGTCTGTGGTCCACTTCTTCAGTGATGGGCCATGTACACAGTACAGGCAAAAGGGAAACTTATTTTTGTTCTGTACAGAGCTGTACAGGAGAGGTTTCATGAGTGGGTCATGGAATTCTTTTGAGGGCCAGCCATGGAAAGGGAGCCCCTGATGGCTTGGGGGGAGTGTTAAAGAGACTGGCAGATCAGCTTGTGTGTCATGGGCGTGACATACCAGACCCTGCCACACTTTATCGTGCTTTGATCACAACAGGCACCACAGTGAAGCTCTTTTACGTGGAGGCTGAGAGAGTTGAGGAAGCTCACTCTCTCATGCCAGAGAACATTCCACCGGTCCCAGGGACCATGAGAATTCACCAGGTGGTCACCAACCAAAAAGGCCACTTGATCACCAGGGATGCAAGTTGCATGTGTATCACACATAAAAACATGTCCTGTAATTGTTACAATGCTCTGCAGTTCATCTTCCCCACTCTGTCGAGGGGATGCCAGATTATCCAGGCTGAGGAACCTGGATCCTCAAACCCTCAACCAGTCATCTCTGAGAGGCCCCAAAAAGAGCCACACAAAGGAACCCAGGACATTGACTGGAGTCAAAATGACATGGTTGGAAGCTGGTGCGTCATTACATATGATCAAGAGCTGTACCCTGGAATCATTTTGGCAAAAGATGAAGCCAATGTACAAGTGAAGTGCATGCACCATGCAGGTCTGGGAAAAAACAGGTTTTACTGGCCCACCCGCGACGATCAAATTTGGTACCTACTGGATGATATTGTGAGGCTCATTCCTGCACCCCAGAACGTCACATGTCGGCATGTCGAAATTCAGAAAGACATCTGGGCAGAACTAACTAAGTCTAATTAAATCATTACTTATGTGTTTATTTACCTGTTATGATCCTGTGTTTCTTCCTGTTTGTTAAGTTTGATGTTATCAGTTTGTTAAGTTTGTTGTTATCTGTTTTTCATCAGATATCCTGTTTATTTACCTGTTATTGTTCCTGTGTTACTTCTTATTTGCAGCTATTTGCTTAAGGAGAGGCTGCTCTGCTGTTTTTCGTCAGATATTCCTGAGATGAAATGTTATCTACATGATCCTGTGATTAAATAACATTTTTTACATGTATGGATTCAATAATTTCCCCTGCCAAATCCACCTACATACAGTCTTAAAATAAGCACGTCTCCTGAAAAAATATTCTATTATCAAACCTGTTACTCTTAGAATACTCTAAATATATAATAAATAAAAAAAGCCAAATATAAATATCTTATTTTAAGGTTAAGTAAAATATAACAATACTCCCCATTAGGAGGATTTTGGATAAGATTTTAAACATATTACCTTTTTCATGATTTTTCCTAAAAAATTACTTACAGTGGCTTGGCCAATATGCGTTTGAGCATATCCATCCATGTAAAAAAAATATATTCCTTGTTATTTTCATTTATACACACTCTGAATGTGAACAGGGATGATGTATCTTTCATAATACACCAGATTTAATTTGAAATGTCACTTCAAATACTTTACAATACAATTTGGTGTTGGTAACGCGATTGACAAAACACATATTTGTATGTTGATTATTTTCAGAAAATAATTAAATAATAAGATAGCCTGAGATGGCACCACATATTTTTCTGACAGGTAAGAGTCTACTCAAACCAAACAAGTCCTTAAAGACAATAAAAGTAATACCGTACTTTGAAAATCTGATTTTCAGAATGGAAAATGGCACGTTTTCATAGAATGACCCATTAATTCTTCTCCACTACAGTTCATAGGTAAATGATGTACTTCTACTCCACTACATTTATTGAATACTTTGAGGTACTTTGCAGATTTTGATTAATGATGTGAAATATAATCAAGTCTTAAATCAGACTTTAGTTTTCATTTAATTTCAAACCTTTATTTATCCATGTGTATCCCATTGAGATCAGTGATCTCTTTTTCAAGGGAGACCTGCTCAAGTAGGTTCCACATGAAACATAAAAACATAAACAGAACAACAAAAAGGACATCATACAGCATCATTACAGGGTTTACCATTTACATAACTATCCACATGAGCAGGTACAAACAGCTTCCGATTGAGTAGCATCCAACCGAGCTTTAAAAACATTTAGTGGCACCAGATTGCTCAGTTTCCATTTCAATTGCAGACTATTCCAAGACAGTGGAGCTGCGCATCTAAAAGCTATCTTCCCTAAGACAGTCCTAGCAGTTGGCTCATTTAATAAAACTACAGCATGCGATCTCAGGCAGTAGCTACTTACAATTCGTCGTGAGATCAGAGAGCAGATCTAGGATGGAAGTTTCCCTAACATGGCTTTGAATATAAAAATGTACCGGTGACTGAGCCTCCGTACAGTTAGCGAAGGCAAACCAGCCCTTGCCTACAGGGTACAGTGATGGGTTAATGCTTTACAGTTTGTCACACATCTCAGTGCGCTGTGATACGCAGCATCTAACTTGACCAGGCAATTGGCAGGTGCATTCATATAAATCAAATCACCATAGCCCAGCAAAGGTAAAAAGGTCACAGTGACTAGCCTTTTCCTGGCTTCAAGCGAGAAACAGGACATGTTCCTGTAGGAGAAACCTAGCCTAACCCTCAGTTTTTTAAGCAGGTTATTGACATGACGTTTAAAAGTGAGACAATCATCAAGCCAGATACCAAGGTATTTGTAACAGGTAAGCACTTCAATTTTTATTCCTTGCGTAGTTACAATATATACAACAGGCTCTGGTGTCTTTTTAGCTTTTGAAAAGAGCATTACCTTGCTTTTATCAACATTTAAAAGAAGATTTAGTTCAGAGAGCTGAGTCTGAATAATGTTAAAAACAGCTTGCAATTCAACAACAGCCTCCTTAATGGAGGGACCTGCACAGTACATCACGGTATCGTCCGCATAAAAATGTAAGGTTGCTCCATCGACATTTTCACCTAAACTATTGATGTAGATGGAGAATAAAAGTGGACCTAAAACAGAACCTTGAGGAACACCATGATTAATGTTTAACCACTCAGAAGACAGCCCATTAAAATGAACACATTGGGACCTTTCAGAGAGGTAGTTCACAAACCATCCTATTGCATGGCTGGATATGCCAATACTGAGTAGCCTCTGCTTCAAGATGCGATGATCAACGGTATCAAACGCTTTGGACAGGTCAATAAATAGAGCTGCACAACTGCTTATTATCTAAGATACTCGCCACATCATTCACCACTTTCATTGTCGCAGTGATGGTGCTCTGTTGCTTTCTGAAGCCTGACTGATATTTAGACAGGATGTCATTTGTACATAAAAATACCTTTACCTGTTCACTCACTAGGCATTCAAGAACCTTAGCCAGAACTGATCATTTAGAGATGGGCCTATAATTATTTAATAAAGTGGCCTCCTCACCTTTTAGTAGAGGCAGGACATACGCTGACTTCCACAATTTTGGAATTGTGTTTGAGCTGAGGGAGAGGTTCAAAAGAGTAGTGAGAGGTGGAGCAATTAAATCTGCAGCTATCTTTAAAAAGAAAGGTTCTATGTTGTCCGGGCCAGCCGGTTTCTTAGGATCTAACTTGGTTAAAGCTTCACGAACAACATCAACAGTAAAAGGAGTAAAACTGAAAGGGTTTTCAAAAACACGTATTTCAGAGTCACAGACTGTGGTGTTCACAGAAGCAGAGTTAGTGACAGAACCAAACAGAGAGCCCCAGCACACAAAATGCTCATTAAAACAATTTAACATATTGGCCCTGTCCGATATAGTGCCAGATACTGTGGTAACGCACGGAGGTAGCTCATTACGGATATCAACGGTGGACAGTGTTGGGACTAACGCGTTACAAATAACGTGTTACTGTCACGCCGTTATTTTTGGCAGTACAGATGTAGCACTTCATTTCAGACTCCAGCTTACAGCTTCCGGCCTACGACCTGCCTAACACCAGTATAGAGGAATGTTAAGCCCTCCCACTATTTTCCAAGAGGGCGTTGCCAGATTTTCAATTTCAGGTTTTAACCAGGAGATGGCGCTTCATTCACAAATACAGAAAGACAAGTTTCATGGACTTTCAGTTGTGTTTTGAAGAGCATTTGAACACATCGATATTTTAGATCAACTAAAGTATATCTAATCTTGTAATTCAATAATATATAGTCTTTATATATTAAATAATCATAATAATAATGTAAATGTTTACATTACACTTCTTTATTTGTTATGCTCATACTTTTACCTTTACAATCGTTTGCTTTAATATGCAGTATATTTTTTGTATATTTTTGTGTTTGCTTCTTCCTGCTCCCTTTCGGACACATACTGTATGATTTATTATTATTATTAATATAAATATATTATTAAGATAAGATAAGATGTTACTTTATTGATTGAACATTTTAGTTTAGAATGTGCTGTCCCACGGTAATTCAGAAGGCTCACAGGTCACATTCCGACCATTATTTAAAACAATAGGTGCTTTCACACCGTCTACAGTTTGATTTGTATAGAGGGAGCTCTGTGGCCAGTGTTCGAATTACCCATTTGCTTTCGGGGGAGCCCTATTATTCAGTGCACATCCTGCTACTAAATATATCACACGCACGCTCTGTTGACTGGCGCAGCAGCAGTTGAGTAAAGTTGGAACGATATTGGCAGATTCAGATTTCACGGATCAATAACTCATGAACAAAACGTTGTTCAGACACAAATGACGTCTCCTAAGTACCGTGGTAAGGTTGACAACGAACTACATTTTTATAAAAAAAAGCCAATACGTGCTGTCCTCCAAACTGGAAACATTACATTGGTCTCTATCCGCAGCCGGAGAAGAAATTAGTGCTCAGGGACCGTCTGCAAAGTGCAACTCCGAAAAAAGAGAATACAATAATATTCAATCCCTATTATACAGCTTATTACTACCAAACTCACCACACACATCAATAGTCTCCTGTTGGTCAGACTACAGCAGAGAGTTTGGAAGAATGTGCTTTTGAATAATTTTGTTGAATATTTATAATCAAAAATCTTCAATAAATATGGCATCATCTTCAATAACGTTACTATTATACAGTATATTTATACGAAACTCACTACACACATCAATAGTCTCCTGGTGGTCAGACTACAGCAGAGAGTTTGGAAGAATATGGTTTTGAATAATTTTGGTGAATATTTATAATGTAAAATCATGGCATCCTTTTCAATAACCGTCTATACCTCCTGGATCATGGGTGTAATCCTAGACGGCACACAAGAGCAGATGGCCAGGCAAGAGCTAAAAAAGGTGAGTGAAACTGATCATTCAAAGTATTTGCATCCCTTTCGTACTGTAGGCTTGAGAAAGGAGACTGAACTGTGTCTACAGGCAACTTCCAGCGTTATTATAATCATGCAGTTTTTGGAGACATTTGTGTTGTTTTTAACCAATACATTTAGAATATAAGCTTGTCTTTTTTTCTTGTTCCTGTTGAGAAAAATAAAAAATGAATACTGTGTAAATGAAATTATTGTTTAGCACCTGTATATTATAGAAAATAACACTTATGTTTACATATTCCCTAGGTTTTTCAGGTCACATTTGATCTATATGATGGAGCCATTGGATTTGTCAATATAAGAAATCAAAACCAAACCATATTCTTCCAAACTCTCTGCTGTGGTCTGACCACCAGAAGACTATTGATGTGTGTAGTGAGTTAGGTAGAAATATACTGTATAATAGTAACGTTATTAAAGATGATGCCATATTTATTGAAGATTTTACATTATAAATCTTCCCCAAAATTATTCAAAAGCACATTCTTTCAAACTCTCTGCTGTAGTCTGACCACCAGGAGACTATTGATGTGTGTAGTGAGTTTGGTAGAAATATACTGTATAATAGTGAAGTGATTGAAGATGAAGCCATATTTATTGAAGATGTTACACTATAAATATTCCCCAACATTACTCAAAAGCACATTCTTCCAAACTCTCTGCTGTAGTATGAGCATCAGGAGACTATTGATGTGTGTAGTGAGTTTGGGAGTAATACTTTATAATAGTGAAGTGATTGAATATTATTGTATTCTCTTTTTTCGGTGTTGCACTTTGCAGACGGTCCCTGAGCACTCGTTTCTTCTCCGGCTGCGGAAAGAGACCAATTTAATGTGTCCAGCTCGGAGGACGGCGCATATTGCCTTTTTTTTATCAACATGTGATTGTAGTTGTCAACCTTACCACGGTACTTAGGAGACGTCATTTGTGTCTGAATAACGGTTTGTTCATCAGTTATTGATCCGTGAAATCCGAATCTGCCAATATAATTCTAACTTTACTGAACTCGCAGCAGCGCGGATTCAATCAATTACTATAAAATCACTCTGCTACTACTACAGACGGTTTCACTACGCCGGCGGCTGTGGCCGTTGTTGAAGCGTCTTCAAGCTCCGCATCGGCAGGCCTCTCCTTCGGTGTGGAGCTGTCAAGCTCGACCCTAACGCCGCTTACAGCCGGCCAACTAAAAGTTGTTTTCCGTTCACGTTGTAATTTTTAGACTCCTTCGCTTCTTTGCTTGTGAATCCAAAAGCTGTGACGCTTGGCTGTTTTCGTTTTGCCATATTTTTTATTACAAAGCCAGAGTTAACAAAATATCAATATGAACATTTCAAATACCGCGCCGGCATCACCGCTGTAACCATAGCAACGTAAGTAAGAATGCAGCGCCACCACGTACAGATGGCAACATCCAGACATATTCACAAATATAAAACAAATATTCAGAAACTGTAATGAACAATAACTATTATTTATTTCAAGAACTGTTATTTACAGAAACTCAACATTAATAATCTGTGTGACACAAATATGCACGATTGTTTTGGGCTCTCCCTATTTATCTCAAAGTCAGCCATCAAGGGAGCTCCCTCCCTCTTCGGGGGAGCCAAGCTCCCCCTGGCTCCCCCCCATTTCGAACAGTGTCTGTGGCTGAATGGCCAGCGATTAGGTGCGGCGCATTTATCATAGGTGGTCAGAGCTAACTGCCTGCCGTCAGATTTCATTTAAAAAACAGATCTGATTTTAAGACTATTTCTGCGCTCATAAAGAATAATAAGAATAATGCGTATTGAACTGGTTTAATTAATTAGTGAGTTTATTTAACACTAGAACCGCCAATCGGGTCAATTTGTGTGATGTGTGTTGTGTGTGCGCAATGTAACTTTTTTCCAATAAAATATTAAAGTCTCCCAGTCCGCGACTTTTCCTGAAAGTGTGTTATGTAGCAACCTATGTTGTTAAAAATTGCATTCTAATAGCGGGATTTGACGGGTTTAGGTAGGCCTATACAAAAACCTCTGGCGGTTCTAGTGTTAAGATAATTAGGTACAGTAGAAGCCATTTTTTATCAGTAACAAATTTAGCAGTTGAACATAAAAGTCAACTAACTGAGGGTCACTTGCAATGACAGTGTTGTGTCTAACTGTAAGCTTGTCACTCAGAGTAACCTACAGTTAATTTAGCTGCTGGAGAAGAAAGATCAGGGGGGGAGGGGGGGAGAGAGCTGTGGTTGATGGGCCATTAGTTGTGTAAATACACAGCTGAGAGGTGCCGTTTCATTCAGACTGTTTAAAAAACGGTAACAACGGACTATTTTTCTTAGCGGATGCATGTCGATTTAAATCAATACATACAACTATTTTTTTAATCAATAAAAACATTTTCTAAATCCATAAAAGCATTTAAATTAATATTGGGAGTCATGTCGTAACTTTGTTGAGAATGTGGCCATGTAATAAGCGGGATAATTTGCAGCGACTTGTTCCTTATGGGGAAAATAACACCCGTCATGTGTGTGTAGAGGTGTATGTGGTTAAAATACTTTAATGAAGTGAAGGAGGTTTTCCTTCTATAAAACAGCTGTGGGCAGCAGTGAGTGTCACGGACATGAATTCATAGATCAAAGCAGACTGGTGCACACACTCTCCTGTCCTGCCAGGCGACACGCCCGTTCTAAGCCGTGTCCCTCACTCCTCACATCCCAAGCATCCCCAAAAAGTGTATTATGTTGTTACATCTCAGATGTTATGTTTCAGTTGTGCTCTGTCTATGTTCAGTGATGCAAACTTATCACCTTTCGGCGAAATTCGCCGTTTTGAATCCAAAATAAGTCGTTTGTGTGATTCATGTAGATCTGCAATAAAAATATTTTTGGGATATGGGGGGGTCTGGGACCCGGAGTAATCTGCGGCCGTGAGCTGTTATTTGCCATTATGACACGCATGGTGTTCTTTTTTTATATATTATAATGAAGTGCGAGCTGTGTGCTCGAGTCTTCCTGCCTGTCGGCTCTGCTCATGGATGTATAATAATAATAATATATTGTACTTGAGTAAAAGTAGAAGTACCCAGATCTTGTACTAGAGTAAAAGTAGAAGTATTCAGATATTGTACTTGAGTAAATGTAGAAGTACTCAGGTCTGGTACTTGAGTAAAAGTAGAATTACTCAGGTCTTGTACTTGAGTAAAAGTAGAAGCACTCAGGTCTTGTACTTGAGTAAAAGTGGAAGCACACATATCTTGTACTAGAGTAAAAGTAGAAGTACTCAGGTCTTGTACTTGAGTAAAAGTAGAAGCACTCAGATCTTGTACTTGAGTAAAAGTAGAAGCACACAGATCTTGTACTACAGTAAAAGTAGAAGTACTCAGGTCTTGTACTTGAGTAAAAGTAGAAGTACTCAGATCTTGTACTTGAGTAAAAGTAATAGTACCAGAGTGTAGGAATACTCTGTTACAGTAAAAGTCCTGCATTCAAAATGTTCCCCGAATAAAAGTAGAAAAGTATTATCATCAAAATATAGCTAAAGGAGCGACAGTAAAAGTAGTCATTGTGCAGATTGGTCCATTAAAGAATAATATATGATATGTTTTATAATGATTTATCATGAAAGTGTTCTCAAAGCTGGTAAAGGTGCAGCTAGTTTGAGTTACTTTGTATACTAAAGGGTAGCTTGTGGATTTACTCCAGGTGGAACTAAAGTCTGATTTAACACTTGATTATATTTAACATCATTCATCCACATCTGTAAAGTAACTAAAGGTATTAAATACATGTAGGGGAGTAGAAGTACACCATGTACCTCTGAACTGTAGTGGAGTAGAAGAACAAAGTAGCAAAACATTGAAATACTTAAATAAACTACAAATATCTCAAAATTGTGCCCAAGTATAGTACTTGTTGAGTTTATGAACTTAGTTACTTTACACCATCTGGTTATAAAGATAGAAAGACTTAAGCCTTGCACAGAGGCATGAAAATACATTTTCAAAATGCTCAACAGTGCTGCCAAAATTATAAACTGACTGCTACACAATTTAAAATAAATGCTTTTATATATTTCTATTAGATGTGACTCTTTGGCGTTTCTGTTATTATTAACACTGCTGCTTTAGTTGTTCGGCTAATATCCTCTGTTATTCCTCATTTTAAAGCCGATATTCTGTGGGGTGTGGGTGCCGGGGGCTCGGATCCTTGTCACCTTTTTCATACCTGATGAGTTTGCATCCCTGTATGTTAAAAAGCCTCAGTCACCTTAATTCATGTAATAAAAACATCTCAGGTCAGTAACACTCAAAGCTAAATGTGCAATACCATGTTCAGCTATGTTACTATTTATAATGTTATTGTTGTTACATCAGAAGATGTACATATTGGAATGATTTCTTAACTTACAGTAGGCTATTTTTTACAATGTGTGTTGGAAGGATTTATTAAATTACTATGAATATTGTCATTGTTGAAGGCTTTTAGAGAAGGGTGAACTATAAGCCTGAATTACATAACACTTTATACCTAAAAACATAAAAGCCACAATAAATAAATCACAATTATTGTAGTTATTTTTACCTCCCGTATTGCTTTCAAGCTTTTATGGTGTTGTTACTTCACTAGCTGTAAGCTTGTCACATACATTCTATGGTCACTCAGAGTAACCTACAGTTAATTTAGCTGCTGGAGAAGAAAGATCAGGGGTGGAGGGGGGGAGAGAGCTGTGGTTGATGGGCCATTAGTTGTGTAAATACACAGCTGAGAGCTGCCTTTCCATTCAGACTGTTTAAAAAACGGTAACAACGGACTATTTTTCTTAGCGGATGCATGTCAATTTAAATCAATACATACAACTATTTTTTAAATCAATAAAAACATTTTCTAAATCCATAAAAGCATTTCAATTAATACTGGGAGTCATGTCGTTACTTTGTTGAGAATGTGGCCATGTAATAAGCGGGATAATTTGCAGCGACATGTTCCTTATGGGGAAAATAGCACCCGTCATGCAGATCAGGATCCCTCCGCTACACTTTGGGATCCTGATCTGCCGACGAGGCTCCATTAAAATATAAATATTTTTGGTGAATCAATGAATTTAGGCACGTTAATAACGTTTTAATGAAGTTGAATACAGTATATTCATATGTGTCAGTGATTTCATGTCAATTCGGCGAACATAAACATAAATGATCGTGGTGAAGATGATGATTAAATTAGGATTAAAAATTGAGAGCCAGGCTACATTTCCTCCTGTTCGTTTTTTTAGACTAAACAACATTATTTTGTTAAATAACAACATGGTGATGTTTTGTAAATGATTACATGTCTCTTATTTAGCACAGAGTATGATATCCGTGACATATGGATCTTAACAAAGTTCCGCTGTACATCCAGCGTACTGTATCTGACTTTATTTCACATGAGCTCCAGTGTGGAACCCCACTGCACCCCCTGGTGGTCAATGATCCATTGCAGCTGGCTTCATTATAATTTCATTTATCTATCACGGGGGCGGTCTCAAGTCAAGCTGGAGGTTTTCCCTTGAGCGAGGGCAGATCACGTACCAATCACGGCCCTCGCGTTTCAAACTGTCTGAAATGAATCGCTACATCTGTAACTAGTAGGCTACTCTAACGTATTATTTTTTGAATTCAGTGACTCAGTTACCGTTACTACATGGTGCGTTACTCCGTTCTTTTTTTTATATAGTCTCGGCTCCCAGACGTTGGTGAGCGGCGCCAACAGCGAGGCGAATAGACATGAGAACTGTACTTAAGTACAGTACTTGAGTAAATGTACTTATATATACTTATATACTTCCTATGTCACATGCGGAGACGCGCTGTGGGCTACTTTGTGTTTACTAACAAGACTATCATGGCAGTGGCAGAGCTCAAGTCGAGTTTCTCCGCCTGGAGATATTCTCACTATTTCACTTTTGTCGAGCACAAAGAAAAGATTGTTTTAGTTAAATGTAAGTTGTGTCTTGGCGGGTCAAAGATCCTATCTACTGCCCAAAACAGCCATTCAAATCTGTTGAAACATCTGCAGAAACAACATGCTGGGACGAAGCTAGGAGCTAAGACCACAGACCCAGACTCATCCGACGCCACTCCACCTCCACCTAAGCAACAGCGGCTGGATTTTAACCGAGGGACTGCAAGCCAGGGAAAAGTTGATAAAGCCATTGCACGGTATGTTGTAGAACACATGCAGGCTATTTCTACTATTTCTATTGCTATTTCTTAATCAACAGATTGTATTGTTCTCCAATGCAATAACAGTACTTAAATGAAGGCTATAAGGGCCTTAATGGAAGCCCTTTTTTAAAGTAACTAATGCGTTACACTAAAAAGTAATGCGTTACTGTTCACAGTAACACATTACTTTTTAGTTTAGGTAATAAAAAGTAATGCGTTACTGTTCACAGTAACGCATTACTTTTTAGTTTAGGTGATCAGTAAAGTAACTGAGTTACTTTTGAAATGAAGTAACTAGTAATGGTAACTAGTTACTAGTTTTCAGTAAATAGCACAACACTGCCGGTGGATATCGAATTTATGGCTTTCCAAAATGTTCCAGGATTATTCAGGTTCTTTGTGGTAACTGACAGATAATACTTAGACTTAGCACTTTTTATTTGTGATGTGAAGCTATTTCTTAGCTGCCTAAAATGCAGCCATTCTACCTCTGAGCCTGATTTCCTAGCCTTTGCCCAGGCCTTGTTTCTCTCATGTCGGAGACTAGATAATTCAGCAGAAAACCGAGGATTGTCTCATCCCTTCACTCTAAATGTACGCAGGGGTGCATGTCAATCAATCAATGTTTATTTATATAGCCCAATATCACAAATGTTACATTTGTCTCAGTGGACTTCACAGTTTGTACAGAATATCAGTATGACAATACGACACCCTCTGTCCTTAGACCCTCACATCGTACAAGGAAAAACTTCCAGAGAAAACCCACAGTTTAAAGGGAAAAATGTGAGAAACCTCAGGGAGAGCAATAGAGGAGGGATCCCTCTCCCAGGACGGACAGACGTGCAATAGATGCCATGTGTAAATTGAAAAGATAATACATTTGCAACATAGGTAGTCCAAATGTTTGGAAATGCATGTGTGTATAATAGGAAGATGAATCCACGAGGATATCCATCCAGGACTTATGATCCAGGACTACAGCCACGACTCAAGATCCAGGACTCGCGATCCATGACACAGGACTGCAGGATCATCCATGACTCCGGATCCCGGCGTATATAGACACCAAAAAGAAAGAAATTTGGGGAAGCTGGGTTAATCGGAACATGAGAGTACACAGGTATAGACAGAGAGAAGGAAGAAGTAAGATGTCCCCCGACAAACTAAGCCTATATCAGCAAAACTAGGGGCTGAATCTAATCAGCCCTAACTATAAGCTTTATCAAAAAGGAAGGTCTTAAGCGCACTCTTAAAAATGGATAGGCTTTCTTCCGCCCGAACACAAACTGGAAGCTGTTTCCACAAAAGTGGAGCTTGATAAGAAAAGGCTCTGGCTCCCATTGTACTTTTAGAGACTCTAGGAACAACCAACAACCCTGCATTCTTGGAACGCAATGCCCTAGTAGGACAGTAGGATACAATGAGTTCTTTAAGGTAAGATGGCACCTGCCCATTAAGGGCTTTGTTGGTGAGAAGAATAATTTTAAATTCTATCCTGTGTTCTATAGGGAGCCAGTATAAGGCAGCCAGAACAGGAGTAATGTGGTCCCTTTTCCTAACTCTGGTTAGTACACGAGCTGCAGCATTTTGAATCAGCTGAAGCGACTTGACTAACTTCTTGGTACACCCTGATAATAAGGAGTTACAATAATCCAACCTTGAAGTAACAAATGCATGGACTAGTTTCTCTGCATCGTTTTGAGGCAAGATATGCCTGATTTTTGCAATGTTACGTAGATGGAAGTAGGCGGTCCTTGAAATAGATTTTATGTGGGCATTAAAGGATCAATCCTGATCAAATATAACACCAAGATTCCTTACAGTCTCACTGGAGGCCAAATCAATGCCATCCATAGTTAGTATATCTTTAGATAATTTGTTTTGTAGATTCTTTGGGCCAAGTACAATAACTTCAGTTTTGGTCGTGTTTAACATCAAAAAATGTAAGGTCATCCACGTTTTTAAGTCCTTGAGGCAGTCTTGAATTTTATTTAGATGATTAATTTCATCAGGCTTGATTGATAAATATAGTTGAGTATCATCCACATAACAATGAAAGTTTACAGAATGATTCCTTATAATATTGCCTAACGGAAGCATATATACTGTGAACAAAATAGGTCCGAGCACTGAGCCCTGTGGCACTCCATGGCTAACTTTGGTTTGCGTGGAAGATTCATCGTTGATACGTACAAACTGAGAGTGTTCAGATAGATAGGACCTAAACCAGCCTAAAGCAGTTCCCTGTATGCCAACTAAGTGCTCTAGTCTTTGCAATAGGATATCATGGTCGATAGTATCAAATGCAGCACTGAGATCGAGCAAAACAAGAATAGAGACAAGTCCCTTGTCTGAGGCTATTAGAATGTCATTTGTGACTTTAACCAGAGCTGTCTTTGTGCTATGATGTGTTCTAAAGCCAGAATGAAAATCTTCAAATAAATCATAGGTTTTTAAGTAATCACACAGCTGTTTTGCGACTGCTTTCTCAAGAATTTTTGAGAGGAACGGAAGATTAGAAATAGGTCTATGGTTGGCTAAAACCTCTGGATCGAGGTTGTGCTTTTTAAGAAGCGGTTTTATCACTGCTACTTTGAATGATTGTTGAACATAGCCTGATAATAAAGACATATTCATAATATTTAATAAAGAAGTGCTAATTAATGGAAAAACTTCCTTCAACAGCTTAGTTGGAATTGGTTCTAAGATACACGTTGATGGTTTAGAAGAGAGAATCATTGAATTTAATTGTTCAAGGTTTATGGCTGAAAAGCATTCTAGTTTACTATCTAGTGTAATATTAGAACTTACGTTTTACGGGAGCTGTTGATAATACTATACTGGTCAAAGGCAAGAGGTCATTAATTTTGTTCTAAGAGTAACAATTTTATCGTTAAAAAAGCACATAAAATCATTACTACTGAGTGCTATGGGAATAGAAGGCTCAATCGAGCTGTGGCTCTCTGTCAGCCTGGCGACAGTGCTGAAAAGAAATCTTGCATTATTCTTATTCTCATCTATTAATGAAGAGTAGTAGGTTGCTCTCGCTTTAGTGCTTTCTTATATTCAAATTAAACGAGATTCTTGAAATTTAGTGGAACGCCATATCCTTTCAAGTTGTCTCGACTTTTGCTTTATTTTGCGGGTTTCGGCATTATGCCATGGAGCTAATCTATGTTGTTTTATTTTCTTCTTTTTCAAAGGAGCAACAGAGTCTAATTTTATTTGCGGCGCATCTGTAGCACTATCAACAACATGATCAATTTGGGGTGGTATACATTTTGTATAAGTTTCCTCCCTTACATGCAGACATGCTATCGAGTTAAGTATTGGTGGAATCTCTTCCTTAAATTTGGCTATAGCACTAACAGATAGGTTTCTAGATAGATGTCTATCTATAATTTCCATAAAACCAAGATAAAAATAAGACCATGCAGTTTCTACATCAGCACACAGATCGATTTTACCCCAATCCAAATCAAACAGATCATGTACAAAACCCTGCTCCACAAAATGTTTTTTGTCTCTCTTACTGATAATGCAAGGTTTACCCTTTAGGACTTTTGTATCCCTAATTGTGGCTAAAACACAGTGATCACTCACATCATTAGCAAATACTCCCACAGATGAGTATTTATGGGGAACATTAGTTAAAATGAGATCAATTAGGGAGGATTTCTTTGGGGACTTAATGTTAGGGCGAGTAGGACTGTCTATAATCTGAGTAACATTCAGAGAGATACAAAGGTTTTTAAAATCCTCTGACACAGAAGTTAACCAGTCCCAATTAAAATCACCAAGCAGCGCTATTTCCTTGTAGTCAAGTTGAGATAAAAGTTTTGCCAAAGAAGATAAAGAGTCCTTGACAGCTGAGGGGGGTCTGTAGCAGCCCACCACCATGACCTGTTGACCCTTTGCTACTTCGATATTTAAGGCTAAACATTCTAGTTGTTTACTAATAGATTTGGAAACCATGTTGGTTACACAAAACTTATTTTTAACATAAATGGCAACGCCACCACCTTTTTTAGGACGGTCGGTACGATATACACTATAACCATTTAAGTAGATGTCAGAGGCCAAAATAGATTTATCTAGCCACGTTTCTGATAAGACAATGACATCAGCATCAGTCGAGCTCACCCAAATGCGGACAAAATGTAACTTAGGTAACAGACTGCGCGCATTTAAGTGAATGAATCCCAACCCAGATCTAGAATTAAAATCAGCAGGAGTCGCTATCTGACTACTACTGCTACTGGGCGGTCCAGGGTTTAGTTGTACATTCCCTGATAGTAATAATAGCAAAAAAAACAAGCGCCTTTTCCTCTTAACCGACACACATACATTGTCATCTGCTATAAAGTCACCAGTAAACTCCGCGAAAGTGAGATTAGAGCTCAAGAAGCAGTCCTGAAGAACCATCATGGCAGGCAAGTGAGAAAGACAAACATTTGTCGAACTGAATGTCTATGACAAGGCAACCAGTAATTGTTTGTGTAACACATCCAAGCCTTTGCAGGGGATGTCCACTGCGGGCGGTAGAACAGACCTGAATCCAGTCGACTTCTCAGGATGACGAGCGAACTTCTCATTGTCCAAAATAGCAGGCATAGCAGAATCACGATCTGGGCCATTTTCCCAGACCAGCACAGCATCTGGATAGGCACGCAAGCAGGACCGAAACGTGGTGGCGCTCCGGCCTCTCTGCGATATTCCCGTGGTAAAACCTCCTCGGCACCGTAGAGGACGACAGGTGGAGCAGGTGGATACAGGCCTCCGCTACAGCAGGTGTAAAGCAGGCCGCAGCCCGAACGCGAAGCCGCTCCGGTCTCTCCGTTACGTCCCCGGGGCAAAATCTTGCCAGGACAGCAGCACACGACAAGTGGAAGCAGGTCCCCGCCACAGCACAACTGGACAGGTGGAAAAAGAAGGCCCCAGCCCGAGCAACAACGTGCAGCCGCTCCATCTCTCCGTGACTTGGTGCACAGGTAAACCTCCTCTCCACGCCGACAGAAGAGAGGCAGCCCTGCCCCTCACTTTCCACGCTCCGTGAGGCGGATGAGAAAATGCGCTCCGGTCGCTCTGATCGACGAGTGTTGAGTGTTCCACCTGGAGTAAATTCACAAGCTACCCTGCAGTATACAAATGGCGTGTTCATACCGGAGTAGTTCCCACATTAGTTCATCAGAACTCAGATATATTTGCGTTCACACCAAAAAGCCCCCTGAACTAAATTAGTTAATCAGAACCATTTTTACCCCCTTTTCAGTCCCTGCTAGAGAGCAGGGACTTTTGTCTGAGAAAAAGGTTCGTATTTCTGATCAAATAAAAGACAACAACAACAAGAGTGGTAACGGTCGGAAGACCAGCAAGTGGTAAAAGAGAACCTACATGGCGATTAAACAGATCCTGTATCTTGCTTATTTCTCCTCTGACACTTTATCTTTGCAGTGACCTGTGTAGCATCCTATGCATCACATATAAGTGATTACCATTGTTGTGAGTGTTGTGAGTTCAATATTTTTTATTAATTATAGTAAGGGAACATCTTAGGAGTTAGTGTAGTGAGTTTCAGAGCAGTGTAATAATTGTTTGACCTAAGACTAAATGTTTTTATGAATGTCCTCTGAGGAGGACATGGGGATTTGCTAACTTTTTATTTCCTCCATTTTACACAACACAAAATGGAGTCCACTATGGGCCAAAACACATAGGTTTCTGTAGGGTTCATGGCAGACGGATGCAGTTGCTCTCAGGAAGATATATAATAAAGGTGTGTTAACTGCTGAGCCTATTTACTGTGCATACGACACACCTGGCACAGTTTGTTATTACATTGCCACACTGTTTTGATACAGACATTTTATCTTTGCACTAAGGTATTACTGCACTATTGTAATTTTAAATAACTCAGTTACAAAGCTGTATAACACGAGCACCAAAACCACAACTTCAGTCAACTCCATCAGAGCCGATAAGTATATTGATCGATTTATACCTAGAGTTCTGTGTTAAGTGCGTTAGCATTTTTTCACTCAGGGCTTATTTAGATGCTTCTTGTGAGACTTGTGTTTTGTTTCGGTAAAAGTGGTTCATATCATCAGTTAGCTGAGTTTCTTCCCATTAAGTGAGTATGACACATTAATAGATTATTCAATTTTAAGAAGTCCTGAGACACAGTTTCGTGAAAAAAACAGGGGAAAAAACCCCATAGCCCCTGCCGGCGGGGTCTATGGGGCTTAACAGGTTAACACCTTAGTCCCGTCTCGTCAACGAAAACTAAATACACATTTCGTCAGTTTTTATTATCAAGAACCTATTTTTAGCTCGTCAACATCTCGTCTTAGTCATATTAAAAAGGTCGTTGACGGAATTAACACTGGAAGAAACTCAGCTATCAGACAATATTAACAGTTTTTTGCCAAACGAAACAGAAGTATAACACTAAGCATTTAAATTAGCACGAAGCAATAAATAACTCACGGTAGAGTCATTCCTACCATTCGGTGCCATTTAGGTCCCCAACACATTATATCATATATTTTGCATTTAAAAGGTCTAATGCTTATTTTTTTTATATAATAGAATATAATTGGGAGGGATGAAACCCTCTAGGTTGGTTTTACATGTTTATTCCCCTCTACTATAAAACAACAATGTTATTTACCCAGGATATTCAAAATTCTAAATAATTACTCTGATTTTAGCACGAGTAGGCCAAATAGCTGTGTCCCAAATCGTGTTTGCTCAACTTCTGTAACAGATATAAACAAAGAAATCAAACAAATTCTACATTTTTGTCACTGTTGTATAACCCTTTTATTAATACTCCTCACCAACATTTTTAATTTATGTTGTTAATTAATTTTTATTGATAAAAAAGTGTGTGTCCCCTGTTTGAACGTCCCCCCTGTTACTCTGATTGAAATCCCTCTGGACACGCCCCTTTACTATTCTATTATTTGTATGACTCAAGAAGAAGGATACATTTTGAGCGGGAAAATCATCTTCAAGAAGCAGAGTTTTTAACATGGCCACCCTGTTATGCTTGTTTTTAGTGGAAACTGATAAAAATGTTTACATTTAGAAAATCTGTTGAATATATCTATCAAATATCTTTCTCTGTTGTCACCAAGTGCTAGATTGATTATCATCACACATGTAGCAATAGCCAAGTTTAGCATAAAATGTCCACCCTGTTACCGTCCACCCTTTTACTATTTTTCACAGTAAAAGGGTGGACACACAGTAACAGGGGATGTTGAAAGGCTAGATGATTAACTATTTCCAGCGTGTTGTTATGTATTGTTTGTTTAATATGCATATATTTTATAATGGCAAACTGGATTGTCCATGCTATGGGCGGAAGGAGGTGAGCTTGGTAGAAGAGCCGATTCAAGAATGCACCAGAGAACCAACCCGGCCTGAGGTCCTCACTAAAGAAGAAATTGGGAAGTGGTGCATCATTAAGTATGATGGTGAAACCTTCCCAGGAATCATCCTGGAGGTGGAAGAAGACCTGAAGATAAAGTGTATGCATAGGAATGACATTAACAAATTTGACTGGCCCAGTCCAAGTAAAAGACATCAGTTGGTACAGATATGACCAGATTGAATGCCTAAATACAGAGCCACAACCAATCAATAAGAGGTCTGTCCAGCTGGAAAAGTCTGTTTGGAATTTCTTAGAGAAGCACCTGAGTTGCTGGCTACTGGAATAGATGGTTGATGTATAGATGGAGAATGTTGGTACTACATATGTAACTGCTGAATATGTTCATGAATATTCTATTGGGTGGACTTTTATGGTTGAAGTTTGGAGTGTGTGTGTATTTGTCAGGGCCTGGGGGATGCGGGGCGGGTGGGCTGTTATTGTTGATTATAATAATTCTTGTTAGTAATCTTGGTAAAATGAAATGTAATTAAATAATATATAATATAAAATGTTAACACCATTAATTAAATGTAATGTTTAAGGATGTATGTTCTTAATTAAATATTTTATTTTATTCACTGATGTGAAGTCCCCCCTGTGACGTCCTGTTTCTTTTGTGTCCACCCTATTACCTGTGTGTCTTTTTATAATAATTAAATGATATGAACAAATATTACCCGTGTCTTTGTAGTCCTTTGCACAAATACATTTACTAAAACATGCGGCCACATTCCATTTAAATTATTTTTTATTCTAAAACAAATGGGTTGAACTTACTTGTTCTCAAAATAGAACATGTATTTTTCTAAATAATGCTTTTTAAAAAAAAAAAAAAATTAAATTATTTTTGAGAGGTTAAGTAAGGAATATTTCAGTTGTTAGATAATTAACATGTATAATGATTGTGTAGTCAAAACACTTTTTAATAGACATGAGAATGTCTGTGACAGGCTGGACGTTTTGCCTCGTTTGCTAAATTAGGTCAACCAACAACCAACAACCAATCACATTAATCTCCCGTCCCGGACCCACAAGCACGCGGTTTGATTGGCTAGCACTTGTACTGGCATATGATTTATTTGTCGATATTTACAGTGTTGCTGCCCATAGTGATAGCCCTATAGTTTAAATATACTAACCCAAAATAAACATATGGACATGGGTTACTATTTAAAAAAATGTGAAAATCTATTTAGGAATCCATCCATGTGAACATATTTTAATTCGGGGTGGACCTCAAATCCTCTAGGGGGGTCCCGCTAAGAATTTTTAAAAATGTTTTAAGTTAAATGCATCAATCTGATGCATTTTGAGGGGAAAGTAAAGACACTAGATCTATGGAAACACCCATGAAACAGAACCGTATACATTTAAATAATCATACAATCATAAGAACATGGCCATAACCAATAACATACCGTATCCAATATGAAAAAACATTGAAACTTGTTTAATTATTTGTTTTTGGTTCATTTATAGTTGTGAGTGTGTCCGGGCTCCTGAACCAGCCTCACCTGTCTCCCTCCTCTCCCTCCTCTCCCCCCTGCTCCTCTTTGAGGCAGCAGCAAAGACTAGTTTTAGCTCTCAACAAGTTTTAAAAGATTATCTTACCTTTTTTCACCTAGTTAACTTTAATTTTTATTATTCATGCATATTTTACTAATCACTCCCCCCTCAAATGGAAATAATGTGTTTACATAAGTGGTGACCAAACCGTTTGAGACCCACTGAGGTAACTTAGACTAAGTTAACTATCTAAAGACTCAGAGAGTCCTTTACCTCACCTGAGCTGTAGTTATCAGTCTCTCAGTCTGACAGCAGAGGACTCTCCCTCCACCTTGTTGTTGAAACAGCTCATTATATCCGTTAGCGCAGCTAGCTAGCACCAGATGCTAACAACAACAATACACGTAACCATACACCCTCCCGAGCTTGAATGACACACAGAGACCAATCGAGGGCTTTAGTGTATGCAGTGCATGACATTAAGGATTAGCTTAATTTGGCCCTGTGGGCCATCTAAGCTAATTTACAGATGGCCCTGAGCCCAATAGAGATTGCCCTGAAAAAAGCGCGCAGACAAAAAGACGCACGAAGGGTTTGGGGGGTCTCCCCCTAGAACATTTAGATTTTTGCAGGTCTTAGATGCTGTCTGGTGCATTCTCTAGACTGAATTATAAGATGAACCACCACAATATTACAATTTCAATTGTATTCTTCATTTCACTTGTTTGTGTTTGCTCGCTTGCATGCCCTGCATCGTTATAATAAATACTTAAAGAGCCTGTGACACGAACCCAACAACTGTTGTGCAATGAAATAGTGGGCTACTAGTAATCTCGAACCGTCAGTTTAAAAAAGAAAAAGCGATACCCTTCCGATAAATATCAATAATTTCGAACATCGCGGGAAAATTCCTTCGACTCATTTTGAGGTTTTGGGGGAAGGCGGAAGTGACGTCAATGCGGGAACGCTTCACTGTGCGGCGAGAGAGCCAAACACGGACAAAGTGTGTTGTCATGCGTAGAAATGGTGAATTACTGAGTTTAGGCACGTTAATAACGTTTTAATGAAGTTGACTACAGTATATTCATATTTGTCAGTGCTTTCATGTCAATTCGGCAAACATAAACATAAATGATCGTGGTGAAGATGATGATTAAATTAGGATTAAAAATCGGTAGTGAGAGCTGCTGAATTTCCTCCCGTCGGATGTGATATAAAAACAAATCGATTATTTTTGTAAACTCAAGTGGATGAAACTACATTTATTAGTGCTTTCATGTCAATTCGGCGAACATATGACACATTAAATGATCGTGAGGATGATGATTTAAAAATCTTTTGTTTGAGCCGGTCTGCATTTCCTGATGAGAAAACAAACCTTAGCTTTTTGTAGTTGCAGTCAGTGGTGTAGTGGGCGTTGGACGCGGGGGTACGCCGTACCCCCACTTATTTGAAGCATGATTTCTTTTTTTAATAGTCTAATACATCTAAAATCATTGCGGGTACAAGCGGCCGAGATGGGTTTTCTCCGCAGGGTGGCTGGTGTCTCCCTTAGGGATAAGGTGAGAAGTTCGGTCATCCGGGAGGGACTCGGAGTTGAACCGCTCCTCCTTCGCGTCGAAAGGAGCCAGTTGAGGTTGTTCGGGCACCTAGTTAGGATGCCACCTGGGCGCCTCCCTAGGGAGGTGTTCCAGGCACGTCCAGCTGGGAAGAGACCAAGGGGTAGACCTAGAACCAGATGGAGGGATTATATCTCTTCGCTGGCCTGGGAGCGCCTTGGGATCCCCCAGTCAGAGCTGGTTGATGTGGCCAGGGAAAAGAAAGTTTGGGGCTCTCTGCTGGAACTGTTACCTCCGCGACCCGACCACGGATAAGCGGGAGAAGATGGATGGATGGATGTGTGAGGGGCAGAACTGTGTGTGTAGGGTGACCAGGTGTCCCGCACTGTGCGGGACTGCACACACAGCATTTTTATTATTTGTCCCGCGTCCCACACATTGAGATTATGTCCCGCATTTGAGTGATAGTCGCGCAGAAAGGCCGGATCGGTTCGCTGACAGCCGGCACCGCCCTTTATTATTATATTGTCTAAACGGCATCATGTAAATTGCGCTGACAGGCGACACAGAGGTCCCCAAGCCCCCCCCCCCCCCGTTGACAGTTCACAAGCGCGTCCATAGTGTCTCCCGTCCACCCACCACCCCGTCCACCCAGTAAAAACATCCCCATTACACCACTGGTTGTAGTAGTACACCAACATGGATTAAACGTGTGTTTTTTTTTACCACAATGTTGGGGAAATTAATGGATAAAATGCACGGATTATTATTATTATTAATATTATTATTATTATTATTATTATTCCCACTCCGATCGGGACACTAGGTCCACCGTTTCCCCGCAGCGAGGCTCCCCCCGTTGACAGTTTACGTGGGCTGGGCTGGGTGCAGTGGCGGACTGGCCATCGGGACGAATCCCGATGGGCCGGTACCGAAGTGGGCCGGTCGGATAAGTCACTAGCACATCCCCAACTCCCCCCGTTGACAATTTACATGTACCGAAGTGGGCCGGTCGAGAGTCCCGGGCTGATTTTTAGTCCCAGTCCACCACTGGCTACATGACCGTATGATCGCCCATATTGACGCACCTAATTCCTAAACTTCTAACAGATACAAAATAAACCGATCCTTCAGCCTCATATGAGCTCTCAGACACGTTCAAAATTAAACTGTCATCGCTGTCTGAGCTTGCTGCTGTGTGCGCCATCGTGCGTTTACATGCAGATGCTGGGATCCTGAACGGTGCAGCTGGAGCGCTGTGCCCACATTGACGTCACCCATAATTTGGCGGGACTTGAAGAATCCCCGAGAAGATCCAGGAAATGGTCAACATTGAAGGGCAGATTAATGGTTATCAAAGTACAAATATCCAAAATCAGTTCAGTAACGGTTTTCAAGGGGACAATATTTACTCAAATTGATGGGTTTGGATGATGGGGTAAAATCGTGTCACAGGCTCTTTAAGTTGTTGGTCAAGACACTTTCCATCTGATGAAGGCAAATGTCTTCCCAGATGTAAAAAAGTAGAAAACATTACATGCAGTTATAACTGCCAAAACAAACATTATTTACGCTATTATGGCCCCTGTTAAAAATGTTTGTAATGTTATCTACTGTAAGTTGGTCGAAGGAATGCCTCCTCATCCAGAAGCTGACCGAGCAGACCCGAGCAGCCGAGTGCTTCCGCAAAGCACACACAATGGCGACGTCAGAGTTCCCGTTAGCAAGCAAATCTAAATCTCTTCGGTCAAAATGTCTGGTCAAAATCATTTCCCTTTAGCACAATACCGCTTCAGTTGCGCCACTTATGTGACAGACAAGAAGAGTATGTGACAGACAAGAGTAGTCAATTCTAATGTGTAACACTTAATGTGGAGAAAGAGATGTGCTGTATGGGTTGATTGTGGGTTGATCTGTTGCTAATGCCTCGGGGTTCCGGTGGGCATGTAAACAAATGCATAATGCTGCGCTATACTTTGTGGCCTCACCCAGTTGCATAGCGACACTTATTGTTTAGGTTACGGTGTCTTTTAATAAGTAGGTAGTCATATCATTAGCTAAAACTAGCTGGATCTGATCGATATGGACATAAACGCGAGTTAAGTCTAATCTGACGGGAGAGAGAGATCAGCTGCTGCTGACGAGTCGACACGCAGCTCTGCATGATCACATGCAGCGGTGAGCGGAACAAAACACACACTTCAGGTTAGAATATCACACGTAGCTATTTTAATTACCTCTCAAACTACCTAAACTAGTTATAGGTATGTTTAGTTTTACTGTCGGGTCACTCATTACTGGATCCGCGAGCTGCATGATACTGGTATAATAGATTGCCCGATCGCGCAACCAGCAGGTGAGGCTTCATGGCCCGAGCTAAATACTAGATGGCCCCGGGCCATCGGGCAGTCTTTAATGTCGAGCCCCGGTATGAAAGTGGCCATGTTGGCAGGCCACATCAGGTAGACAGCCAGTCACCCTCTGTGAGGCAGAACCACATTTGCACAGCGTTGCGTTCACAATATATACATTAAAAAAAAATCCTCGGGCAAGCAGGACACTTAACAGGCCAGGCCATCGGGAAACCTTCTTTTACCGTTTCTCTGGAACCCATTGGTCGATTTTGGTGATTGACATCTCTTTTTGACCGTTAGAGCCAAAATAATCGAAGGGGAATTTCCACATACACACACATGATTTAAAAAATAGAAGGTGGGGGCTTTGCATATGCAGGTTTGTAACAGAGTGAGGCTATCTCTCGCTCTGACATCTGGAAATGGAAAAGCAGGTTTATTGCTTATGGATTATCAGAAATAATTTAAAAGGGACACAGACACATTGGATTAACCTATGGATTAATTTCAGCAGCGTTTTTATCGTTTTAATGCCATTGAAGAGCACTTTTGACCAGACAACGACAAAGGTGAGCCATTTTGCCGTTTCTAGCTACCTACCTAGCGCCACATGTTTTGATGTCTGTTCTGTTAATATATTCGAGTTCTTATGGAGTGATGATGTATGTAACGATCTATTCTGTGTCATCTCACGACAAGATCGATTGGGTTGGACGTGCATCTACGATAAGTAATAAGGGGGTTATGAGTGAGTTTCACAGGTGTATCATTGCTTTGAGAAAAAAGATGAGATCATTTACCCCTTTTAGAAGTGAAAATATAGTCATTTGTTCTGGGAATGTCATTTCAATCAATCAATCAATGTTTATTTATATAGCCCAATATCATAAATGTTACGTTTGTCTCAGTGGACTTCACAGTTTGTACAGAATATCAGTATGACAATACGACACCCTCTGTCCTTAGACCCTCACATCGTACAAGGAAAAACGTCCCAAAAAAAGGAAAAACCCCACAGTTTAAAGGGGAAATGGGAGAAACCTCAGGGAGAGCAACAGAGGAGGGATCCCTCTCCCAGGACGGACAGACGTGCAATGGATGCCGTGTGCATGGGCGTAATTTCCACTGGGGACAGGGGGGACATGTCCCCCCCACTTTTCAAAATCCAGTTTGTGTCCCCCCCACTTTCCAAATGTGTTTTTTTTTTATGCAAGTGGTCATCGTCACGGAGGAGCGTCTGTTTGTGTGTGTGGCAGGAGCGCAGTTTGTGTGAGAGAGAGAGAGAGAGAGAGAGAGAGAGAGACAGAGAGAGACAGAGAGAGTTACAGGGGTTGTTGTTAGTATCTGGTGCTAGCTCGGAGCTAACGGAGATTAGAAGCTTTTTCAACAATAAGGAGAGGGAGAGTCCTCTCCTGTCGGACTGAGAGGCTGAG
The DNA here is from genome assembly GCF_949606895.1 of Notothenia rossii. NCBI lineage: Eukaryota > Metazoa > Chordata > Actinopteri > Perciformes > Nototheniidae > Notothenia > Notothenia rossii. The sequence continues at coordinate 34,520,673 of NC_136905.1, forward strand.
ATAACGTCAGCTCAGGGAGGTAAAGGACTCGCTGAGTGATTGTACATTTTAGTTATCTCAGTGGGTCTCAAACGGTTTGGTCTAAACTAATATTTCCATCTATTTAATATAGTTGTTCAAAATAAGTAAAAAAATAATTCCAATGTCAGTAAAAAAAAAAAAACACAGTTTGAATGGGAAGTGATTAGTAAAATATGCATAAATAAAAAGAAAGAATGCAGACTTGGTAAGATAAAGATAGGAGAGAGGAGTATATCAATGATGTGTTATTGGTTGTGAGCATATTCTCATGGTTTTTGGAGTGTTGAAATATATACAGTTTTGTTTCATATGAGTGTTGAGAGTTGTATCCATAAATCTCTTAATTTGTGCACCAGATTGATGCTTTAACTTCAATTTAAAAAAACAAATCTTACCGGGGACCCCCCTATAGGATGTGAGGTAATCACAAATAAAACAGGTTCATGGATAGATAAGTTTGCACACTCATTATATACACTACACATTTTTCTTGGATTGGTTAACACCATAGTCCCTAATATATATTTGTAGAAAGGCAGGAAATGGAATTAAATAGAGAACAATGTTTCATTGCGGTGGACCCCCTGTTTTGTGTCCCCACCACTTCTCAAACCAAAGTTTCACCCTTGGCCGTGTGTAAATCGAAAAGACAATACATTTACAACATAGGTAGACCAAATGTTTGGAAATGCATGTGTCTATAATAAGAAGATGAATCCACGAGGATGTCAACAATCCTGTGGGAGCCATCAGGGAAGTAGTATGATGAAAGTCAGGCAGGACTACAGTGTCGAAATCCAGGACTCAGGATCAGCCACGACTCAGGATCCCAGCGTAGATCAGGGGCGGACTGGCCATCGGGACGTTCGGGACGAACCCCAATGGGCCGGTACTGAAGTGGGCCGGTCCGACGATTTGGGCCGGCCGGTAACCGGCCAGGGCTCGACGTTATAAATGGCCCGCTGGCCCGGAAGCACTATTTAGACACCCCGGGCCAGCATAACGTACTTTCCACTTGCCCGCTCAGGCCACAAAAAATATTGCTTTAAAAAAATTATCCTGTGGTATTGGTATTTTGACTAGCAATTTTGTTCAATTGTTTCGTTTATTAACACTACAATATAGCGTTCCGTGAGTTGGTTGTCGTTGTTGGGTTAAAAGCAAACAGCTGTTTGCTGCGGAGCGCAGCACGAGCAGGCCCTTCACTACAGACTATCGCGTCACCTAACCATTCGCCAAAATGTTTTTAATGCCAGCGATAACCGGCCAAGCGCCGGGCAAAAAACAATCTTCAAATAAAAGAAAGTCACCGGAGGAGTTAAAGGAGAGTGACAGGGAGCATGAGAAGAAGAGGGAGAGAAAGTTTCAGCCAGCTTGATCGATGGAGTTGGCTTCTAGTGGTGCAGTGACGCGTCCTAAAACCCTTTTTATAATCTATCGATTAGATTTATGATTCGAAAATTATAAAAGTAGGGTAGACATGTGGAGATTATCCGGCTGAACAAAATGTGCATTTATCAAACAGGTTTGGTTTCCACAGACCTTATTTCCAGCTATTTTCCAAAACCCTGTGGAGAAATCCCATTGCTTTTTGTCGAGGGAACCAGCAGCTTACTTCCTGGTTTTAGGACGCGTCACTGGCTGCACCTCTCAATATGATGCTAATATAAACAAGGTCTTCTGTCGGCTCTGTACATCAATGCCGACATATGCTGACAAGTAAGTGAAGAGTAGACAATATAAAGGTATTGACGAAATGTCCCAGCAGTTTAGGATAATGAAGTTTCTAATCAAATCAATTACATAGCCATTACATGTCTAACTCCTAATGACAGGAAGGTAGAAAGTGCATTATACAAATAATAATACTCATAATAATAGCAGAATTCTTTTAACAATGACCACAATATCATTATTTTAATAAACCAAATATGAACAATTGAGGGAAAAGGAGGAAGAACTGATGATTAAAATGTTGTAGTACAAGTAGTAATGTGGGCTATTAGTGCATACATTACTATTGCAACAAATGTGTTAATTTTCTCCATTATTAGTCGATTTTTTTTTGGACGAATGCTCTGGGCCAGTGGTTAAAATGGTGGGGCCAGTGATAATAAAAGTCCAAGGGCCGGTGGACTTACCCTTAATGTCTACCTCTGCGGTAAATCACTAGCCCCCCCCTCTGATACAGTACATAGCTTGACATGTTCTTTCTTCAGTGTTTACCGCTAGAACAGTGCCGTTGTATGTATTAAATATATAACAACTTTACTTTAAGTCCCTCTCGTAGACATCCTGCTGAATACACAGACACACAGCTGCGGGAGGGGTTCAACGTAAACCCAGCCCACATTTTATTAATGTCGTCATGAGCACAGTAAATCTGGATCAGCTCCGTTGTACCCCCGTTTTTAGAGATGTGGATACGGAGGAAAAAAGAGAGGGTTGTATTGTCTGGCACTTTGTGAGTCTTCTTACACACCGGGGACACATTTTTATGTATAAAAGACATCAAAAAGTGCATTATGCATAATAGGTGACCTTTAAGGTAATTGGTTTATAGTTAGGCTGACTCCTTCTAAGTTACAAAACTATTTAATTTCTGCTTTTACCAAATAAAAATCAATCACGCAAAGTTAGAATCTACCTTTTTTCCAACCCACTTTGAGATTTAACCACGCCGACTTCCGCCCACTGCGTCAACGTTTTCATCATGCGGAAGTGCCCGTAGTTCAAATTTAAACTGGGTTAGAAAAACGACGGACGCGTCTGAGTGGATCCTGTTGTTAGTGAGTACCGTGAGATGCTGGTGATTTGGTCGGCAAGACACAATACCCACGCTCATACCTGTAACAGGACAGAAATATACTTTGTTACCGATAGAAAGACACCATAGTAGTCACTAATATTCTGGTGTGAGCACAGCTCCGAGTTGGATTCTGCTCTGCCTTTTTGATTTTCCATCTCCTAAATGTGTTGAAGAACTTCCAGTGCTCTGGAAAATTTGTGTGCTAAGTGAACAAACAGACATTGATTCAATTCCAGAGTCATATAAGCTAAAACATGATCCTAAGAGGGGCTGAGGCAGAGGGATCTGGGGTCAGATAGGGATCATTGAGTACATTTCAGTCCACTCAGTGTGTACTTTTTGTTTGGGTCCATGTTTTTCTCTTTTTAGGAACTGATGCTTGAGCAGGAAATTGATTTAGAAGAGTGTCAATCTTTTATAAGAGAATATATTTTTTCTAAAATGATCTATAAGCAATTATTAAGCTTTTTTGACAACATTTAGCCACATTCCTATCTGTTAAAGGTCCCATGTTTTGGCCATTTCTACTGATCATAATTCCATTGTTGAGGTCTACTAGAATAGATTTACACTGTCCAATGTTCCAAAATCACATTGGTTTTCTCATACAGCTTCTCTGTATAGAGTGCCACAGTGCCATTATAAATCTATCGATTAGATTTATGATTCGAAAATTATAAAAGTAGGGTAGACAAGTGGATATTATCCAGCTGAACAAAATGTGATCAGTCTCTTCAATTTGTGTCAACTACAGACCTTATTTCGAGCTATTTTCCATAATCCTATGGAGAAATTGCATTGTTTTGTGTCGAAGGAACCGGAAGTGGTAAAATGCTAACTTATTTCTGGGTTTTAGGACACGTCACTGTGGCACTCTATAGTGTGTGTATTCACTCCTACATGCCTTGTTGGAGCTCCCCCCCCCCTCCCTATGAGCCCACTGTGCTCTGATTGGTCAGCTCGCCCACTCTGTTCTGATGAATCCAGCACCGTTACAGCGGAACATCAGTGATTATATGTTACAATGGCGTTTGTTAGCAACCAGAAAATGACACCAGTAATGACAATGAGAATGCTGCGTGGGGTCTGGGTGCCGTGTTGGCGGGACGTTGCGGGGCTCGCTGGTCCGCCATGTGGGGCTCGAGGAGCGGACAGTGTGAGGTGGATTACTAGTGTCGTTTCCTGGTTGCAGCGTGGGGTCTGCGTGCCATGTTAGCGGGACATTGCAGAGCTAAGCCTGAGCTCCGCGGTGTCCCACTGGCCTGGCACTTTGTCTACATCCAGCATCCAGGGCAACACAGCGGGAAATCCACCTCACACTGTCCGCTCCGGGAGCCTCATGGGCGGACTCCTGAGCTGCTCGGGAGTCCACCCTGGCAGAGGGTGTGCCTATTGTTCTATAGCTGTGTGCCAATTGGTCCAGATTTAATGACGTCATTATGCCCCGGAAGAAAAAAATTGAAAAAGAAAGATCTACAACGAGGCGTTCTGGGGCAGCATAAATATGTCTTTTCTGTGTTAGAGTTTTACTTGCTACAGGGTTTACTTTGAGGGTTTGTGACTTTGCAGACCGTTGCATAAAAAGCTACATAACACCCAAGGGGACAGGTAATAACCAGAAAAGCATATGATGGGACCTTTAATTTAAATTGCCATATATAGACATGTAGTTATCTTTTCCTCTACAGAATCAGCTTTATAACTTTTTCAAATAGCATTGGTAATGTTTGGTTTTATTTCTTTGTGAGAAAAAAAGTAACTTGGTTTGAGCAACAATGTCAAGAGAATACCTAAGTATTTACTTTTTTAAACCTTGCAGATCATCAACTGAACAAATTCTGGATGAGAAATACTTTTACATTAAAATAAAAAGCCTTGTTATAAAGGAATAGCTTTAAAATTCATTTAAAGTCTTATCGGGCTACTTGTCTTTATAAAGAGTGGTATTAAAAAAAAAGAGACAACAATGATCAGAAACTGAAGCTTATTAATTTGTTTTCATTAGATATTCACATTCAGGATAGACTGCTGTTTGCTCATGACTAAAGCCAACTTTTCAAAGATTAAAAATCATTCCAAACAACATTAGGTGGTCCCTGGGTAACTCACATTTAAAGTGGACACACTGTCATGTCTTTATATTGATTAGGCAGAGCTAAGGCCTCCCGCATCTCCATCAATAATTTGACCAGTACTGATCTTCCCATCTCTGACAACCTGGCTTTCACCCAGGACATCCATATTTTTGCCAATTTTAGGGCTTCCCTTAACAACAACAACCACAGAGACATGAATTGCAAATATTATCTGGCCTAATTTGTTGCAAACATATAAATGTACAAAATGTACCACATTATATATTTTAATTGAAGTCCTTCATTCTATGATTTTCATGTCTCATCTCATTACAATGCTAATATTTTTTCAGTTTTAATGGGTTTAGATGCCAATAAAACATGAAGAGCAGCTCATGTGATTACACTCAACATCAGATTAAAGAAGTATAAAGTCCCAGCAAGAAGTCTACGTATCTACTTTCACTCAAAACTCGTCTTCACATGTCAAACCACTGGTTTAAAACACGTAAGCCCTGCCACAAATTTGCACATGAAGTCAGGCTGATAATAGTTTTTTAAACTGCCACCCACAAGATTTCTATGTAAGACTCCTTCAGTCATCCACCTTCTTTTGCACATCTTCTTTTTCCTTCACTGCATGTTTTTCCTTTCTTCACCTCTCCATCCTGTTCTGAATAAATTGCCTCCACTCCTTTTATTTCTCCAATACCTTGTCATCCTTTAGCATTTTCAACTTTTCCTGCCCTATTCACTCCTTCTCATCTTCCTGTGCCACACCCTCACCTCAGCACTTCGTAGAATTCTGTCATATGTCACATCACATTATTCATTTGAATAAAACACAGAGGTTTCAAGCGTTGACACACACCAACCCTAAGGGTAACCTAATATATTTCTTTGTAATTTTAGTATTTTACACTAATCGTCTCTGAAAGGAGCTGAGTAGACAGACACAGAGATCAGACCCTGCGGCTCTTTTCTGTCTAGTCAGCTCAGAGTTGTGTTTGCACAGGGTGTGAAGACACCAGGATAGGAATTGGAAAGACAAGGACACACATTAGTGAATTTTGACGGGTGTCAAATGGAATAATCTGAAGCAGTTGGATGGGCTGGGACACGTCTGAGGGTAGATATAGAGAGATCATGCGGTAACACAATAGGGCTCCAACAAACGACTAATCTGATAATCGACTATTCGGATTATGCCTTGCACAATTTCTGAAATGCTCTTATTTAACCATCAACTTGTAGGTTGTTTTAGGCATGTGGAAACTAACAAAGAAGACAATAAAGAGGAATAATTTATTCAAAAATAAAAAAAGCCCCATGAACAGGTACCAACAGCTTCCGATTGAGTAGCATCCAACCGATCTTTAAAAACATTTAGTGGCACCAGATTGCAGAGTTTCCAATTCAATTGCAGACTATTCTAAGACAGTGGAGCTGCGCATCTAAATGCTATCTTCCCTAAAATAGTCCTAGCCATTGGCGCGGGAAGGGGGGTGCGGAGCTCCCCTGTCTGAATTATTATTTGACGGTTATTGCTGCTCCCGCTGTGCATAATCTGTGTAATATGTAGCCAATAAATTCCACATTGTTGGTAAAATAATATTTTGGCCTGCCCCGAATGTTTTTTTGTGTAGCCCCGGACAATTCTACCTCAATATTATAATACATTAACCGTGCTTTATGAACCTCATCAAGACACTAGAGAGGACGGCAGGAGTGTAATTTCTCGTGTTCAGTAAATGCAACAGACAGAGAGAGAGAGAGAGAGAGAGAGAGAGAGAGAGAGAGAGAGAGAGAGAGAGAGAGAGAGAGAGAGAGAGAGAGAGAGAGATGCCAGCAGGGACTGTGTTGTTTAGATAGTTAACTTTAGTCTAAGTTATCTCAGTGGGTCTCAAACGGTTTGGACACAAATTATTCAAAAGATTATTTCCACGGCACACCTTCATATGATCATTATAGTTATAAGAGAATAAAGGAAAAACAGTTATGAAATACTATATGGCAGTAAAACAAGAATACAGTTTGAAAGGGGAGTGATTTGCAAAATATCCCTAAAGAAAAAGAACTGCTTACAGTTATGTTTCATCTGGGTGTTGAGAGATGTATCCATAGATATCTTAATGTTGCTCTCTAAGTGCACCAGATTGATGCTTTTAACTTCAATATTTAAAAAAAATCTTCCCGGGGGAGCATCCCCCCGGACCCCCCTAGAGGAGGTGAGGTACGCTTCCCACTCGTACAAAATAGCACTTTTTCCCCTGCCTATATGCCGTGAGCTGATTATCGAGCCTTCATTTTAACAGTCGCGGGTGTACTGTGTGTTGCGTGTGGGGAGTGCTTTTGTGCGTGCTCCATAGTGCCCATAATAGTGTTCACTGCAGCACCTCAGAACCCCCACTCAAAATACCTTCCCGCGCCTCTGGTCCTAGCAGTTGGCACATTTAATAAAAACACAGCATGCGATCTCAGGCAGTAGCCATGACTGCTTACAATTATGCACTTACAATTCGCCGTGAGATCAGAGAGCAGATGTAGGATGGAAGTTTCCCTAACATGGCTTTGAATATAAAAATGTACCAGTGACTGAGCCTCCGTAAAGTTAGCGAAGGCAAACCAGCCCTTGCATACAGGGTACAGTGATGCGTTAATGCTTTACAGTTTGTCACAAATCTAAGTGCACTGTGATACGCAGCATCTAACATGACCAGGCAATTGGCAGGTGCATTCATATAAATCAAATCACCATAGTCCAGCACAGGTAAAAAGCTCACAGTGACTAGCCTTTTCCTGGCCTCCAGTGAGAAACAGGACTTGTTCCTGTAGAATAAACCTAGCCTAACCCTCAGTTTTTTAAGCAGGTTATTGACATGACGTTTAAAAGTGAGACAATCATCAAGCCAGATACCAAGGTATTTGTAACAGGTAACCACTTCAAGTTTTATTCCTTGCATAGTTACAATATCTACTATATGAATAATGTTGAAAACAGCTTGCAATTCAACAACAGCCTCCTGAATGGAGGGACCTGCACAGTACATCACAGTATCGTCCACATAAAAATGTAAGGTTGCTCCATCAACATTTTCACCTAAACTATTGATGTAGATGGAGAATAAAAGTGGACCTAAAACAGAACCTTGAGGAACACCATTAGTAATGTTTAACCACTCAGAAGACAGCCCATCAAAATGAACACATTGGGACCTTTCAGAGAGGTAGTTCACAAACCACCCCACTGCATGGCTGGACATGCCTATACTGGCTAGCCTCTGCTTTAAGATGCGATGATCAACGGTATCAAATGCTTTGGACAGGTCAATAAATAGAGCTGCACAACTCTGCTTATTATCTAAAATACTCGCCACATCATTCACCACTTTCATTGTGGCAGTGATGGTGCTCTGTTGATTTCTGAAGCCTGACTGATGTTTAGAGAGGATGTCATTTGTAGATAAAAACTCCTTTACCTGTTCACTCACTAGGCGTTCAAGAACCTTAGCCAGAACTGATAGTTTAGAGATGGGCCTATAATTATTTCATAAAGTGGCCTCCCCACCTTTTAGTAGAGGCAGGACATACGCTGACTTCCATAATTTTGGAATTGTGTTTGTGCTGAGGGAGAGGTTAAAAAGAGTAGTGAGAGGTGGAGCAATTAAATCTGCAGCTATCTTTAAAAAGAAAGGTTCTACGTTGTCCGGGCCAGCCGGTTTCTTAGGATCTAACTTGGTTAAAGCTTCACGAACAACATCAATAGTAAAAGGAGTAAAACTGAAAGGGTTTTCCAAAACACGTTTTTCAGAGTCACAGACTGTGGTGTTCACAGAAGCAGAGTTAGTGACAGAACCAAACAGAGAGCCACAGGACACAAAATGCTCATTAAAACAATTTAACATGGTGGCCCTGTCCGATATAGTACCAGATGCTGTGGTAATGCACGGAGGTAGCTCATTACGGATATCACCGGTGGATATCGATTTTATGGCTTTCCAAAATGTTCCAGGATTATTCAGGTTCTTTGTGGTAACTGACAGATAATACTTAGACTTAGCACTTTTTATTTGTGACGTGAAGCTCTCTCTTAGCTGCCTTAAGCATAGCCATTCTAACTCTGAGCCTGATTTCCTAGCCTTTGCCCAGGCCTTGTTTCTCTCATGCAGGAGACTAGATAATTCAGCAGAAAACCAAGGATTGTCTCATCCCTTCACTCTAAATGTACGCAGGGGTGCATGTCTATCTATAATTTACATAAAACCAAGATAAAAATAAGACCATGCAGTTTCTACATCAGCACACAGATCGATTTTACCCCAATCCAAATCAAACAGATCATGTACAAAACCCTGCTCCACAAAATGTTTTTTGTCTCTCTTACTGATAATGCAAGGTTTGCCCTTTAGGACTTTTGTGTCCCTAATTGTGGCTACAACACAGTGATCACTCAGATCATTTGCAAATACTCCCACAGATGAGTATTTATGGGGAACATTAGATAAAATGAGATCAATTAGGGAGGATTTATTTGAGGACTTAATGTTAGGGCGATTAGGACTGTCTATAATCTGAGTAACATTCAGAGAGATACAAAGGTTTTTAAAATCCTCTGACACAGAAGTTAACCAGTCCCAATTGAAATCACCAAGCAGTACTATTTCCTTGTAGTCAAGTTGAGATAAAAGTTTTGCCAAAGAAGATAAAGAGTCCTTGACAGCTGAGGGGGGTCTGTAGCAGCCCACCACCATGACCTGTTGACCCTTTGCTACTTCGATATTTAAGGCTAAAAATTCGAGTTGTTTACTAATAGATTTGGAAACCATCTTGGTTACACAAAACTTATTTTTCACATAAATGGCAACACCACCACCTTTTTTAGGACGGTCGGTACGATATGCACTATAACCATTTAAGTAGATGTCAGAGGCCAAAATAGATTTATCTAGCCACGTTTCTGATAAGACAATAACATCATCATCAGTCGAGCTCGCCCAAATGCCGACAAAATCTAATTTAGGTAATAGACTGCGCACATTTAAGTGAATGGATCCCAACCCAGATCTAGAATTAAAATCAGCAGGAGTAGCTATCTGACTACTACTGCTACTGGGCGGTCCAGGGTTTAGTTGTACATTCCCTGATAGTAATAATAGCAAAAAAAACAAGCGCCTTTTCCTCTTAACCGACACACATACATTGTCATCTGCTATAAAGTCACCAGTAAACCCCGCGAAAGTGAGATTAGAGCTCAAGAAGCAGTCCTGAAGAACCATCATAGCAGGCAAGTGAGAAAGACTTGTCGAACTGAATGTCCACTGCGGGCGGTAGAACAGACCTGAATTCAGTCGACTTCTCAGGATGACGAGAGAACGTCTCATTGTCCAAAATAGCTAACAGGCATAGCAGAATCACGATAGGGGTAATTTTCCCAGACCAGCACAGCATCCGGATAGGCGCACAAGCAGCCCCAAAACTTGGAGGCGCTCCGGTCTCTCCGCGATGTCCCCGGTGAAGATCCTCCTCAGCACAGCAGTACAGGATAGGCGAAGCAGGTCCAGCCCGAAAAGTATCGGCGCTCCGGTCTCTCCGCGATATCCCCGTGGTAAAACCTCCTCGGCACCGTAGAGCATGACAGGTGGAGCAGGTTAGAGGTAACTCAGTTACCTCTAATCATTAACCCATGTTTGTATAATTTAGTTAACTCTGTGTGTTGCTGCTAGCATACATATGTGGAGATGATCCTGCCGGAAAAAATATGTCAAGTATCGTGAATGTGTGTTTGCCACAGAGCTTATTTTCTGCAATAGAGCCCTTTGCGATACTAACTTCTGGGTTGGCCATCAAAAACACATCATCACTGGACCTCTATAGGCAGGGGTGCACATAACTTTCTCAGTGAGGTACTCCAACTTCTGGCCCCACGCAAAGTTATGCGATTAATATGGGCTCAGAACAGTCTCATAATACACACATGCAAACAGAAGGATTCAAACTTGTATTTCATGATCCGCAAAAGGATTCACACTTGTATTTCCGGATCCACATGTGTTTTTCAATGCATGGAGTCTATTTTTATATAACATTACAAGATTCTTATTATTACATTATTTGCTTATTGTGCTCATTGTATGTGCTGTGACTTTGGAATACATGGACCCAATCACCCCCCCCCCCCCCCCCCCCCCAAGTTTTGATGGGGTGGACAGGACCAAAGGGAAAAGTTACATGAGAAAGTGTTTACCTTGCAATATTGAAAGTAGCAAGGTCGAGTGCAGAGACTGAGAGAACACAAAGAGGTAGTCAGAACAGCACATAGTACCGGCCTTCACTTTGTATGGGAGCCGCGCTCCCCCGCAAAGCTAGGAAGCAACACTATGGTTTCCCGCTATGTCTGAATAAACGTTAGAGAAAACAAATTACGTATGACAGAGACAGAGTAGGGAGAGACTTCCACAGGCCGGCCGAATGATGATTGGAGGATCATGTTGCCAAGAGGCTCTATCTGAGTCTGTGCACCAACCAAAGAGAACCAAGTCTAAACCATGGTATCTCTTCAGCTAGTCTTGACCAATCATAAATGTACGGGCAACGCCCTGTGTAATAAAATGTATGCACGCACGAGGTTCGAGGCTCTTGACGGATTTGGTGGTTACAGATTACAGCTTTGCTGCTTGTGATTCCCAAAGACGTGATGAGTCCTTGGCCAAGTAAAATATATCTCTTGCTCTCTTTACAATAAATAGTTAAACTTAGAAGTTGTCTGTCTTTTCTGGAATTCTGAATCCAACAGCACACACAAATGTATTCCGTTTCATATACATGTAAATAAAATCCAAATACAGGAAAAAGTTTTACATATGTATTTTTGATCCTCACATATTTGTTTTCCGTTTAAATCCCCTGAACCTGCAAACACAAACCGCTTTCTGTGCACGAATCGCTGTGCATTCGTGTGTGGGTTTTTTGAGACTCCCCTGACGGTCAGCCGATTCGTACTTGTAATTTTTTCTATCTATAGCCAATCAGATGTCTCCTCAATTCTAAGCCAATCACATGAGCGCGCCCCCACGAGGGTAGATATCTTGCGTTCGGACTGCTTTCAGATTTTTCTGTCATTGTTAAAAAAAATCCGTCATAGACCGAAAATATTCGGTTAACGCGACCTCTGGGGTACAATTAACCCCAGAGGTTGATTAATTTCAACTGCAGGAACCATTCAAATATAACTATTCAGCCTTTTCAGCAAATGATGGGAAACTTTCAACATTTTCAAAATATGTTATACTTTTTAAAATATTCAGCTTTTTAAAGTCTTTTTTTAATATGGAAGTTTTTGCAATGAGCTGTAACAATTAACACACACACACACACACACACACACACACACACACACACACACACACACACACACACACACACACACACACACACACACACACACACACACACACACACACACACACACACACACACACACACACACACACACTATCTCTCTCTCTCACACACACAGACACAAACACTCTGTCTCTCACACACAGACACACACTCTCTCTCACACACACACACACTCTCTCTCACACTGACTCACACCGATGATGATGAATGATCAAGAGAAGAGAGAGAGGGCGATCAAGAGAAGAGAGAGAGGGCGATCAAGAGAAGAGAGGGAGGGCGATCAAGAGAAGAGAGAGAGAACAGAGAGAAGGTGATCAAGAGAAGAGAGAGAGGGCGATCAAGAGAAGAGAGAGAGATCGATCAAGAGAAGAGAGAGAGTAATGTAATGTTTTTGTGATGCTTTGGCAACATTGTTTAATTTAACTTTCATGCCAATAAAGCCCCTTTGAATTTGAATTGAATTGAATTGAATTGAGTAATGTAACCTCCTAATGCAGTGGTTCTAAAAGTGGGGGGCGCGCCCCCCCTGGTGGGCGCAGAGGCATGCCAGGGGGGGGGCGAGAGAGCAGGAGGAAAAATGGTTATAAAAAAATAAAATAAAAGATAAAAATAAAAAATAAAATAAAAATCATAATTTGAAAAATTATTGATTCGAAAATAATATGATGCAGTACAGTACTATTACGTCTGGGTCTCTGTTTCATTAAAGCTCGGCTCTGTGTGTGTGTGTGGAACGAGCCATTTTGTGTGCGCGTGAGAGAGAGAGAGCGCACCGGTACTGGAGATCGTTGTTGTTAGCTTCTGGTGCTAGCGAGCTACGCTAACGGATATAAGGAGTTTTTTCAACAACAAAGTGGAGGAGAGTCCTCTCCTGTCAGACTGAGAGCTAAAGGACTCTCTCAGTGTTATCTCAGTGGGTCTCAAATGTTTTGGTCACCATTAATGTAAATAATTATTTCCGAGGCACACGTTTATATGATCATTATAGTTATAAAAAAATAAGAGAATAAATGAAAAACAGGTATGAAATACTATATGACAGTAAAACAAGAATAAAGTTTAAAAGGGTGATTTGTAAATTATCCATCAAGAAAAAGTAATTCTGTTTACATTTCTGTTTCATATGGGTGTTGAGAGATGTATCCATAGATCTCTTCCTTTCGCTCTCAAAGTGCACCAGATTGATGCTTTTAACTTCAATATTTAAAAATAAATCTTCCCGGGGAAGCTTGCCCCCGGACCCCCCTATGTGACGTCCACACATCACCTATAAAAATAGCACTTTATCCCTGCTTACACCTATATGCCGTGAGCTGAATATCGAGCCTTCATTGTAACAGTCGCGGGTACGTTGTGTATTTGCGTGGGGATTGTTGCAGTAGAAAATTCCACTGTAGCGACCGGTACATTAATGGGAAACCCTAAATGTTTGAGCAACCTCTATGAAACGTCAAGCTACCCCACAGCACCCCCAAAATAAATCTCTGGCGCCGCCACTGAGCCTGATTATTCGCTTTGGGGGGGCCCAACTTTTTTTTTTCTCCAAAGGGGGGGCCTGACAGAAAAAGTTTGAGAACCACTGTCCTAATGTAATGTATAACTCCTATGAAAATGTTGAAAAAGTGCTCAAACTTCACATGTGTGCTAACAGTTCAGCCGTGAAGACATATACGGGAAAGTTTTGAGATTTCTTCAAATGCCGTTGCCATGGCAACACAATGCTCACCATGAAACACGGTTTTCTCATAACTTCAGTGAAAATGCTCAAAATGGCCCAAAACTTCACAGATTTAGTAACGATGCAGCCATCAACACATCTAAGCGTATTATGGGATGTCATCAAATGCCGTTGGCATGGCGACAGATCACTCACCATCAACCCAGCTAGCGGGGAACGTTCTCACAACTTTGGCTAACGTTACCAATTGGTTCTAATAAGGTTTTAAAGAAACATTTTAATCTGATGTTCAAAGAACCTTTGCAATTATGTCCCGCCCACACCAGAGGAGAATTCATTTCTACCACATGGACAGGACTACAAAGCAACTTTTGCTCCATAAAGGTAAGATAATGATGTAACTCAAATTATTTACATTAAATTAAACATTCAGAAATGAGACAAATTGACATTTACCACATCTCATTATTTTAATTCTGCCATTATTTTAAGCACATTTTCTTTGTGAATGCCATACAAACAAAATATAACGTTAGAGACCCCAGTGAATAAATGTGTAGGAAAATGATGTAAACACTAGATTTTCAAAAAAATAGACATAAATATACACTACACTGACATCTGGCGTCGTTTTTGTAAGACATTTTTAATTCCATATTAAAGACCACCCGCGTGTGACGTCACATGAACGTATTAATAAACATGGATCACAAATCACAATGCTAGTTTTGACACAGAAGAGGTTGATAATTTATATTTGTATGCATATGACGGACCACATCCTTATAATTATGAGCCTGCTAGGCGGCCAATAGACCATGATAATATAGCGACGTTACTGGCAGGACTGTTGATACTGATCCATAACAGAAACTAATGCGCAAGTATCAGCCGTATCTTGCGTTACATAATGCAACGCCACACTACGTACGGTGCTGTTTACCGGAGGGGAGAGAGAGAGCAGCGAAGGGGGGGGGGAGAGATGTAATACGGTTTCCTGATAAACGTTTTGTTTGATAGGCTTCAGCTGTGGAGAGTATATGCTGCAGGGAGGTGGATGCACCTCGCACAACGCACCCAGGAACGAAATCTAGCTCCGGTCCTTTTCCTGTTAGGGAAACTGTGTACTCGATATCCTGACAGGCTAGAGTTTGTGCAACCTGCACAAACTCCAGCTCACCATGATTACAAATGGTGAAATGCAATGTAAAATGACCGAAAAAATACCAGCTCACTAAATCACAACCGCTCAAACCAACTACAAACTACTACCGCGGATTGGGCAGAGAAGGAGTCCGAGAAAGTTGCTCCCCCATGTGACGTAATTTGACGCGATTGACGTATAACGTTTTTAAAAAAGCAGTCTTTAGTAGCAGAGCTCAAAACTGCTCCTTTCCGTCTGAATTCCTGCCCTTATGTCTTGTAAAACATATCAAATCCTGCATTAACTTATTTAATTGTAATTTCCAGGCAAGGTTAAGCATAAATCTAGAAAAGAAAAACCTGTAAGTTGCTCTTTAAATAACGGTGTCATCAAAATAATTAAAGACAAGTTAAAGAAACTAAAACCTAGTTATAATTCTGCCCTCTGAGCCGCAGAGTTCCTCATGACTTGGCCTTCACGAAAAGTTAACTTTTGAGTTTGAGTTTTGTGTTTGAGTAATTAATGTGATACGCCATAAGTGTCAGCTAACTCGATTTCAAGTTAGTGTGTTACTCGGCTGGGTCTGGGTATACAACTACTGGCCTGATTCTTATTTTACACCTTGTCCCAATTGCATCCACATGTCCTGGCTGCATGGAATTGCAAGCTGCTGGGGGTTTGTTTTTTATTATGATTTGGGAAATAGCCAAAATTGGTGAGTAATAGGGAAGAGACGACACAACAACACAATTCCAAGTATCCACTGATGCTTCGGAGAAAGATGTCACATTGCTTGCTACGCCTGCAACCTGTCCAGACAACCTCATTGATTATAATAGACGCATTCAGTTATTTTGGTTAACACGCTCACTACATTTGCTGTTAGGACAAGGTGTTAGAAAATACTACAGATTAATTTGACCTTCTCTTAGTTGAACAAAAGGAACACGGAGGGAACAGAAAATCACTGTAATATGAGCCTTATCCTATAAGGTCATACATTTTCTGTATTGTTTCTCTTTTCAGATTAATTTTCTTTGTCTCTTGGGAGGTAAAACTCCAGGTGACACAGTGAGGAGGATTATGAGACAAATTGGGACAAATGGCCTGTGGGCCAACTACAGTTTAAAGCAGGGGTCACCAACCTTTTTGTCACCGAGGGCTACTTCAAGGGTACTGAGTAATACGAAGGGCTACTTGTTTGATACAAACTTCCTGAATAACATAATTGCACGGTTCACCTTTAATGATAATATTATTATTAATAATAATCAGAATACATATTAATTTACTGTATGTGAAGGACTGTCTGATCACATGTTAATATTAATTATTCCTCACAATAATTATTAACAATGATTTACCATTGCTATAGCAACCCCATTGTTTTTTTATGAAAATGTATCTATATTTATACACATTCTCGCGAGATCTATCAGGGGTAGTTGTAATGCTGCGTTCACACCGGACGCGACTTCGCTCTAATCGCTCGAGTTTCACCGCTGCTGCCAGCTGTGTTTACTCGCATCATTCAAACAAGACGCGCTGGCTCGGGAGCTACAACTAAAACAAACTGAACATATTTTACCGTGATTGTAATACACGTTTCTAAATGATGCCGAAGTAACAACATACTGATACCGTTTAGTAAAAACCATGAATTAATGCTTGACAAGTCTGCAGACAAGACAGCAGGCGAAAAACCTTTTAAAATGCTTGTTTTCTGAATGGAGATTGGGTCGACCAGGCTAAGCTAACGTTGTATATGCTCATTCCACACTCATAACAACGGCCTACAGACATAAATAAACCAGCGACTGTATTCGCCATGACACAGACAGTGTGGTTTGTACTTGTTTAACTTTTGTCCAGTTTCTGAAAAGATATGAGGAGCTGTGATCTCTGTTTGCTAACTGCTAACAGCTAACTGCTGATGTTTTCTGGTTGAACGTCAGTGGCAGGCTGAGATCCTCACCACTGCTGTGTGTGTGTGTGTGTGTGTGTGTGTGTGTGTGTGTGTGTGTGTGTGTGTGTGTGTGTGTGTGTGTGTGTGTGTGTGTGTGTGTGTGTGTGTGTGTGTGTGTGTGTGTGGTGATGAGGCCCATGATCGTAGCTGCTCATGCTAGCTTGTCTCAGCTAAAGGTGGAACGGAGATTTGGTGCGTGGAGTTCAACTCTGAACCTATCTGGGGTCAGAGTTCAATTTCACGCACCAAATCTCCATTTCACTTACATATGTACATACAAAATGTGTGCTTTTAAAATGTTATATTCAATATTGTCATTTTAAAAATTAAAAATGTATTCAATAATTTTTTTAGACGGAGCTCCATGGTGACTTGTGCTATTTTTAGAACATGCACGCGGGCAACCAATTTCCCCCCTGCGGGCGACTTAGTGCCCGCGGGCACCGCGTTGGCTACCCCTGGTTTAAAGGGTCGCAAGGGGAAGACAAAGTTTGAGGACCTGGCAACAGTATGTATCCGGTCATAGTGCGTAAGTTTGTTTTTAATGTTTCTAGTGATCTCACAACAATCTTTTGACCCAACAAAGATCTTATTGTTATTATAGAACTTGAAGAGATATGTGGGTTGATCTTCAAATATTCAAACTACTACGCTACAACTACTAATTAATTGAAATAATTCTATTAATCAGCTACTTCAAGCATTGCTTTATATGCATATAAAGCAGTGGTATTTCCACCGCTGCTTCAAGTATTTCAAATTAATGCTTCCGCAAACTTTAACTACTCCCTCAATAACTTAAAGTCTTTCTTCAGTTACATCAAGTAGGCCTACTGCTTTAAATACGTTCAACTTTTCAAGCTGAAGCAAGCACACACATTTTCTTCAGAAAATGTTGCCTTTTCCAATTCTTTTTTTTTGTCTTTGTCTTTCTTTATCTTTAGAGGCCTGTAGCAAGAACCACCCCAACATACAAAATAAGACTGTGGAAGACTGTGTGGCAGACACATGGTGCATTTGCATTATGGCCGTATGAGTGCATTGAGACAATGAATAGGACGTATAAAACGAATTTGCATGCCAATATTCACTCACATGCACTTATAATTGCACTAAAGTATGTAGGCCCACAGTATTCATAATATCATATTTGTAAAATATCAGAAAAAAAGCACACTGTTTTTCTGACTCGTATGTAGTTTATAACTGTTAGATATGCTATCTGGCTGTGTGTGGTTTGTGAGGGCTGCGTCTAAACAGTTTCCGCTGTTTAAAAAAAAAAAAAAACTTCTGTTAAATCAGGAATGATTCTCATTTTAATTTACACTTTTTTCATAATGCAGGTTGAAGGCGGACCATCCGTCTATCTGCCAGAGGAAATTGCAGCAGCACCTGAGGGGAGCACCGAGCTGTTGTCACAGACCGTCATCTGAATAGATCAAGATTAACGATGACAAGTTTTTGTTTTTCGTTTGAAACGTTTGTGAGGCAGCATTTGTTTTTATGTTTATCATGAACTGAACATTGTAATGATGCTTTCAACTGCGTCATTTTAATATTATGTTAACTGAAATTGCTGAGTACGCACAATGAATAAATGAATGAAAAAAAGTAATTATGTTGAATACTTTTTAAGATTGATGTATTATCATCCTTTTACATGTGTTAGTAGTCAAATTCCAATAGTGAAGTAAGTTATCAAAAATAATCCTAGTGCACAGCTAGCAGGGAATGTTCTCACAACTTTGGCTAACGTTACCTAGAGGTTCTAATAATGTTTTAAAGAAACGTTTTAATCTGATGTTCAAAGAACCTTTTGAGGATGTTTAATATTTCAAATAATGTTCCTCTGAGGTTTAAGGTTAATTAAGACATACTGTAACGTTTTGCCTGCAACATTCTGAGGATGTGTTTTGGACGTTGTTGAGGTAACACATTACAGATGTTCTTTTATAAAACATTCCCTCAATGTTACATGATAACCAAAGAAGAACATTTTGAAAGCAACATTTGGATAATGTTTTCAGGAGGTTATTATTTTTTTATGAAATGTTCCTGTGATGCGAAACATTAACAGGGTCATGGTCAATGTCAGATTTTTTTGTAGTGCGCTTTAAAAAACAAACTTGCTGCATTTGTTTGAAAAGGATGTTTAAAAGAAATCTGATGTCACCACATTTGAGTTTTTAGAAAAAAACAAGCACGTAATTCATGATATTGCATGTTTGCGTAGGCATGTCTGAGTTCCCAGCTAGACATTGTTGGTTCTAAAAACATTCTGAGAATGTTACCATTCATTGTTCTAGGAATGGTTTTCATCGAGATCATCATTTTATTTTGGTTCCTAGAATGTACTGAAAGGTAGGATAACGTTCTCTAAAAACATTCTTAAAATGTTTGGTGATAACATTGTTCGAGCATTATAACCCAAGTGTTTTTGTTGTTTATGCACATATCTCTATTGTCATATGGATCGAATAACACAGAGACAAAACAGACATATAGAAGAATGGACCGACTATCACTGCCCGTCCCTGAAACCCCTGTTAGTGGGTTTTAGTAAATTGTTACCACAGAACATTTGCATACTTTTTTAACATAAACCATGTTATCCTTCTCTAAAATAATAACATTCTGGCAACATAAAAAATCTAACTTGCAGCTGAAAATGTTTTAAGAACAGTAGGGCATAATGTTCTAACAATGTCAGCAAAAATATTTTAAGAATGTTTTTAGAGAACGTTATCCTACCTTTCAGAAGAACATTCTCTGAACCAAAATAAAAGCTTCTGCTGAAAACGTTTTAAGAACAGTAGGGCATAATGCTCTAACAATGTTTTCAAAAACATTTTAAGAAGGTTATCACCAAACATTTTAAGAATGTTTTTAGAGAACGTTATCCTACCTTTCAGAAGAACATTCTGGGAACCAAAATAAAAGCTTCTGCTGAAAACGTTTTAAGAATAGGAGGGCATAATGTTCTAACACTGTTATCACCAAACATTTTAACAATGTTTTTAGAGAACGTTATCCTACCTTTCAGAAGAACGTTCTGGGAACCAAACCAAAAATTCCCGCTGAAAACCTTCCTAGAACAATGACTGTAACATTCTCAGAATGTTTTTAGAACCAAAAATCTCTAGCTGGGAAGTTAGTTCAAAAGTTTCCAGTTCAAATATTCTTCTGCTTTCCCAAGCCTTTTTACTTTCTTTTCTCATCTTAATACAAATTCATTCACTACTACTTACATCTGATATTTAACTCCTTCAGCCTATTTTCAGCTGCAGAAACCATTCAACTATTACATTATTCAGCTATTTCAGGATATCAAGGCTATACATGTTGTTGTTTATACCTTTTTTTAAACCTTTTATTTTCAATATTAAGCTTTTTCTGCTTTTTTGTAGCTAAAAGCAGCTACCATTCAGCTAATAACATATTCAGCTTTTTCTGCATTTTCAGCTAAATTCAGCCATAAATGTTCACAGTTTACAGCATTCGCAGACATGAAGAGCCTTCAAATCAGCCAATACTTTAGCTCTCCATAACTTAAGCTTACTTTCAGCTACAGAAACCATTCAAATATTAAACTATTCAGCCTTTTCAGCAATCAATGGCTAACTTTCAGCTTTTTCAAAATATTTCATACTTTTTGAAATATTCAGCTTTTAAACTCTTTTTTTTAACATTGAAGTCAATGGGAAATGCCTTCAAATCCACTTTTCCTACACTTTGCGCCAAATGCTTCTTCCACATAATTTCAGCCAGACACTTCATTCTAACTTTCAAATTATCACAATATCTTCAGCTATTCAATTCCTATTCAGATTTTTGATATCTTTTAAACTTTTTGAGATATTGAATTTAGTTTGGAGCTTGGTAGAGAGGCCTTTTTCAGATTTTAACATTAGAGTGGATGGGAGCAGCTCGTTAAGTCTAGAGTGCTTTGATCTCAAAACAGAGTGCAGCAGTGCTTGAAATTCTCCCCCAAAAATGTTTTAAACTTGCCATAATTCCCAAACCCTACACTCCTCAGACATATATTTTCATGAAAAACGTAGGAAAACCTTTCCTAGGTTGGAAAATAAAAAAAAATAAGAAAAAAAATTAAACAAAATGCCTCCTGAGGGCATGAAGAGACAACAAGTCCAGCTAGCTCCCAATTGATTCCCATGTTAAATTGTTCCAGATCTTACTTCAGAGCAGAGAGAAGTACACTTTAGATAAACTGCTCCCATCTCCACATTTACCACACAAAACCCAAAAAACAAACATATTTCAGTTCATTGGGGTTCCCTGATACTCACGGTCTGCTCATTTTTTTATAAGACCCGTAGTTTTTGAACAGGTGGCAAAATTGTCAGATATAATCCCACACACACACACACACACACACACACACACACACACACACACACACACACACACACACACACACACACACACACACACACACACACACACACACACACACACACACACACACACACACACACACACACACACACACACACACACACACACACACACACACACACACACACACACACACACACACACACACACACACACGTGAGTCACATCATCCGATCAGAGCAGACACCATGGAAACCTTTGATCTCTGGGTTTACACACACAGGTGTTTGTAAACATTCAATCACTACTACTTACATTTGATATCTTTATATATTTAACTCCTTCAGCCTAATTTCAGCAGCAGGAACCATTCAAATATTAAACTATTCAGCCTTTTCCGCACACGATGGGAAACTTTCAACTTTTTCAAAATATGTTGTACTTTTTTAAATATTCAGCTTTTTAAAGTCTTTTTTTAACATGGACGTTTTTAATAACAACTCATATTTCTCGCATCAAATTACATCAAAACGCATTTTAATGGCCAAACTAACTTTAAAATAGGGATTTTCCACCGAGAATAAAACGAAGTTTGGCCATGTTTTTCTTTCTGCAGGGAGAAAATTGAAGATCACGTGACATAGACGCCAGCCATTGGAATGAATGGAATGCAGTTGGAGGTCAACCAATCACAGAGCTTGAGAACTAATCACGCGGTTTGTCAAACAGAGCACATGGTGTAGTCCTAAACGATAGCTGGGGATTCTGGGTAGTGTAGTGTCTTCTGCCATCCTTTACTCTGAAAAAATATTTGTTTCTCTGAATCGAAGGGGAAAAATACAAAAGCATTGCACACAATTTAAACCAATCAATGTTGTGTAATTAACAAGGATAATCTGGTGTTTTTAAGTCGATGAGTAGTGAAGATATCACTGTAAAATCAATCGACAGTAAGGGGAATACTTACTTCCGGGTGTATAATTCTCCGTTATCCAATGGGAATGGACGCTCATATTGCCTTTAAGGGCAGCCGACACAAACGAATGCCGTGCTTCCATGAGCATCAAATCCCGCCTTAGATGGGAATACATTGCAATCAGTTGAAAGCTATTTGCGTCCCTTTATGAAGCTGAAGGAGTCTAGGAGCGTCACACGCCACGGGACCCTGACCAAGCGTCGTTCCTGGACATTTATGGAGTGAGAGTGTGTTGTCACTGAAGTCAAATGTTCTGACATCTCCACTCTGCGATGCTCCTCCGAGCAGGAGACAGTTAGGAGTAATGAACTCAACGCTGTCTTCTCGGCTCTGTGTTCTGGCGTCAATTGGTCTTTCATTCGTAAGATTGGCTGCCATGTAGAGAGTTGTTTGGAATTCAATCCAACTTGGCCTCAACTCTCCTCCCAGACTCTGCAGTGCTCTCTTGATGATGCGCACAGCAGCTCCTGCAGCACCGTTCTGGTGTGGAGAATCTGCTGGATGAATTTTCGTTGTCCATTCTGTGCCATTCTTGGCAGCTCTCTCTTCTAGTTTAGCTTTGTCAAGATTGGCAAGGAATCGGTACTGTTATTCTAGGACTGGCTTAGCCCCTACGAAGTTAGTACCTGGATCTGACCAGATCTTCTTTGAATGACCTCGTAGTGCTGTGAACCTCCGGTAGGCGAACTGGAAACTTTCAGTGGATTGAGAGTTCACCAGCTCTGTATGAATAACTCTGGAAGCCACGCAACAAAACACAACTCCCCAAACCTTCAGTGACACTCTTTTCTTGACATCATCCTTGACTTGGTATGGTCCGAAGAGGTCTACTGTTGTGTATTCGAAGTGGGCGGCTGGTTCTGTCCTCTCTGGAGGTAGATCACCCATTATTTGCTGGGATCTTTTTGCTTTAATTTTTCTGCA
The DNA here is from genome assembly GCF_949606895.1 of Notothenia rossii. Lineage (NCBI taxonomy): Eukaryota > Metazoa > Chordata > Actinopteri > Perciformes > Nototheniidae > Notothenia > Notothenia rossii. Next base: position 34,544,023 of record NC_136905.1, read on the forward strand.
GAGCATTCAGTTTTTGACCAATTTCTGAGCAATCCTCCGACCCTTCACGACCCATGCTCTCCTCCTCATCTTGAGCAAGGTTCCGGCCACTCCATCGTGGTTCTCCTCGTGGGCTTCTCGTGCTAACAGCGTTGATACCCAGGCTTCATACGACAAGATAGGGACAGAGACTTTATCTTCATTGAAGATCTGCACGCGACCCCCACAGACCAACAAGCCAGTCTCTGTGTCTCTGTACACAACCAGCCTGTCTGTGGTGGTACTTGGGAAGGATGGACCTTGCTGTGCCGCAAGAAATATGTCTCTTAGGGCGTCTTCTCTCTCTTTCACTGAGATGACTTGTGAGGACAACACTGCCTCCCACTTTGGACTGTTTGCAGTTTGCTGTTTCCCTCTAATGAACTTCTTCGCTGCTCTCCAAATCCAAGCAACTGTCTTGACGAGTGGACTTAGGTTGCTGAACCGCTTGACGTTCACAAGGTTTAGGACAGCTGATCCTGCTGGTGGCCTTTTTGGGTGTGTTCCTGATCTAGCTTTAGTTCTGATGGGTTTTGTGTGTTGACATCCTTTGGATCTGATGGCACTTGTGCCTTGGCCTTGGCTCTGGTTAGTGCTGCAACAAACACTTTCTTTTGCAATTTGTTGACACTGTCTCTGGCAGCTGTCACCAAATCTTTGGCAGATTTAATTGGCCATTCATCCACTGGTAACTTCAAGAACGTTGGTCCGTTCTGCCATTCTGAACTTTCATCCAGGTCTTGAGGACTGGCCCCTCTGGTTATGAGGTCAGAAATATTAAGAGGACCAGGAACCCACCACCAGTCTTGGATCGCTGTTGTGTTCTGGATCTCTCTGATTCTGTTTGCAAAGAATCTCTGATAACCATAGCTCTCTCTCTGGATTGCACCGAGGACTGTTTGGCTATCAATCACATGGAACCACTTTCCAACTTGGATCTGGCTGTGCTGCTCAAAGTACTTTTTAAGACGTGAGGCAGACACTGCTCCGCACATCTCTGCCTTGACAGCATCACATTTGTGGTCTAAAGGAGTTAGTTTTGCCTTGGACTCCACCAAAGTGATGAATGGGCCCTGGTCGGTGTTCCACCGGAGGTACATCACAGCGCCGTAGGCATGCTCGCTTCCATCGGAGAATGTTATTGCCCAAGGTTTTCCAATGAAGCTTGGAGGCGTTATGGCCCTGGTGAATGTAACCTGCCCGAGTTGCACATACTCTTCAAAGAGTCGGATTGCATCTTCTCTGAGGCTGTCTGACAATGCTGTATCCCAGGTCTCTTTGACAGGGCAGTTGTCGCTCTTTGCCTCCTGGAATGCTCTCCGCAAAAGGATGGCACCCTTCTGCTTGGCAGGAGTTACCAGGCCAACTGGATCATATAACCCTGAGACTTGACTCAGGAGGTTCCTTCTTGTCAAAGGGTTTGCGCTCTTACTTGGTCTAGTAGAAGGTCTTGGCTAAGTCGCATCTTCTTCTTTCTCTTTGAGAAGTTAATGGATGGCATGAATCTTGTCTTCTTCCACAAGGTAGCCTAGGCCAAGCGCTTTGTTATCTTCATCCCTCATTTGATTCGGGAGGACCATGTAATTAACTTTGGTCTTCATTGGTTTGTTGTTGTTCCCCTTCCTCCCACTTTGTTATGAGAAGACCCAAGGCTTCAACAGGAAACCTCCAGCTTTCAGGATTTGCTCCACGTTTGCTGTGATGGTTTTCAGCTTCTTGAAGTTGTTGTGAGACGTGAGGATGTCGTCAACGTAGCTATCATTTTGTAGTACCCCTCGCTCCTCTTCAAGGTGGGCGAAAGGAGGTTGGCTGTTTCTCGCATTGCGAGCTGTGCAATGCATCCTGCAGGCTTGTCACCAATATTGGTGATTGCGTACTCCTCCAACTCTTTGTCCTCAGAATCCCGCCAGAGGAACCTGTGGAGGTGCATCTCTCTATCTTCCAACCAGGAAAATGTACAATTCTGTATTGTACATTTTCCTGATGTCGCCTAAGGCAGTGTTGGTTCCCCCTCTGAACCTCAGGAGGACAGCACGTATCTGGTTAAGGACGTCTGGCCCTTTCATCAGCAAGTTGTTCATGCTGGTGCTTCTGAACTTTTGACTGCTGTTCCAGACGAATCTTACTGCGGTTGTTGTAGAGTGTGGCTTTGGTGCAATAAGGTGACTCACGAACCATACTGGTCCTTTCAAGGTCATGATCTGCTCTTTAGTCAACTTGATTGCAGCTCCTCTATCGACCATGTCATGCACTTGAGCTTTGTAGGCAGACTTCCACTCTGGTGCTTTGGCTAGCTGCTTCTCTGTTCTTAGGAATGTTGCTTCAACTGCACCTCTGTTGTTCGCAGTGAGGCCAGATCCTCTAGCCAGGGATACTTTGCATGCCAATGTGGTTCTCTGCTGTGATCATCACTCATGACATAGGTGAGTCCATCCTTTACCACCTCAAGCTCCCTTTCCTCTGCAAGGGTCATTTCTTTACCACCGGGCTGGCAGTTTCCGCACCGGCAGCCTCTACATCTGGGCTTGCATGCTGCACCAATGCTGTCCCATTGCCACCATTTCAGAAAACTCTCTTTGCTGGTCGAAGCAGTAGATCCCTGTATTTCAGCTGCTTCCTTGCTTGAGGGGTTTTGTTCTGGAATGGGGTTAGTGAGCTCTTCTTATTTCACAGCTGCTGCTCTCATTGATCTTGCAAAGTGCGTCTTTGACATGTGGGCTGACACTTCAACCTCCTCAAACAGTTTGGGGTGGGTTCCTCCAACTGTTTTCCCGAGTGGTCCGTCCCACAGTACGAGGTCTCCCATAACTCTGATCCTCTGAGGAGCTAGCTGGCCCTCTCTGTAGCTAATGAGAAGCTCGACTTCTTTGGGCCTCTCAAGCTCATCAAGAGGTATGTCTGGGAAGAATGGCTGCAGTTGCTCAGGTGTCACACTTTTGTGGACGTCTGCAATGTTGTCAAGCCCATAGCAAACCAATTGATGTGCTCTCAGTGTGCCCTTGGGGGTGGATACACGGAATTTTGAGGAGATAGCGCTTTGTCTTAAAAACGTTAAGTTATCAGGATAACCACAACATAATACAAAACAAAACTGATGGTTTCACTGTGACTATGACTGCCTCTTTCGAGCAATTCCACGATTGCGAACAAAGTCTCTTACATTTTCTGCTGTTCGTTCATCAAGCACTTTGCCTTCAACCAGCTTGCAGTGCTGGCACTCGGATTCGGTTGCCAGATTTCCTTTGGCAATATGACGCTTCATTCCGCCAACTCCGTGTACAACGAGCATGATATCTTCACCATTGAGATCCAGGCGGCTCGCCGCTCTTTGAGTGATGTAATTTGTGTCAGATGCTAAGTCGATGAGTGTTCCGACTTTCTGTCCGGCGTTAGCTGTGACGACGAGTAACATCATGATCACTGGAAGCTCTTGCATTCCACTCTTTTCAAGTACACTGAATAAACTGCAACGATTGTGTCATTTAATCAAAGTACATTTTTAAATTGGTCTAATTAAGAATCATGGTTTCCGTTTTTGACATGATTATTTCTGTTTGCCCAGAAGCAAAACACCCCCCCCCCCCCGCCTGAAATAACTTAAAAACAATATTTAACCTAAATCGTTATTTTCACTTCAAAGCATGTCACATGACCATGTGACGTACAAAGCAAGATGACTTCAAGATTTGCTGCAGCCGCCATTACACCGCTACCCACTGTCTGTGAGAGTGTCTGACCATACTTGCCAACCCTCCCGATTTTCACGGGAGACTCCCGATTTCACTGCCCTCTCCCGGGGTCATATTTCTCCCGCATTTCTCCCGATTTCTGACAAAATCAGATTTACTCAGGGCTGTTTCCACTCGGACTTTAATACAGCTACACCATTGCTTGGTTTCCATGGTAGTGCGTCTCTTTAGTAGCGCGCACAACTGAAAGTCTGAGAGGGTGAGGCAGATAGTCACAGAAAACTGAACAAGAATCGACGACTCTACCCTCTGCTCACTCCTTTCCTGTAAAATACACGTCCAGCCCACACATATATTCCATCAAGGATGGTGCTACAGGCCGCAAGGCAGTGCACTTACAACTACAATAAGCATGTTAATAAGGATGTCTATCTAAGGATAGAGGGTGTCGTTTTTTCTCATACTGATATTCTGAACAATCCGTGCTGCTGTATTAGCTGTAAAGTGTCTCTACTGTAGGCTATTTTTATTATATGTACAGCACTTTGGCTCGACCAAAAATCTTTTATAAATGTGTTGTATAAATAAAACTTAATTTGATTTAATGTTAATCTAATACAGCTCCGGCGATCCACTAGCACCCCCCCCCCCCCTCCCCCCGGTTTTGAAATGCACCCGATTTCTGGGGTCTCAAGGTTGGCAAGTATGTGTCTGACCCAAAAACTCTTTTAAATAATGTAAGGATTTGAAATGGTTGTTTTTTTTGTTTTAAGCTATGTTTAAATGTTTATCTATTTAGTGTTGTGTCAAGATAAACAACTAATTTACCATATGTCTTTGTATTTGGCTATGTGTTAGCAAAGTCTAACCACGTGTAACAGTTTCTTTTAAGGATGGCTTAACCAGATAATTTTCATACATTTATCATGCAAGTGGCGATTTTTTGTTGTGTCGGTTTGACTAGTGAAAAGTTGAAATAGTCGCAAATGTTATATTGGTTTCACATAAGGTATTTTATATGGGGCTATGGTTTAGCAAGTTTAGCTACGTGTTAGCTAGTTTTTAAGCTAACCAGGTCATTTTCATAAATGTATCATGCATGGGGTGAACTTCTGTTGTGTCAGTTTGACTAGTCGAAAGGTTGAATTTTTGCGAACGTTATTTATTTTTATATATACGTTATATATATACCGGTTGACGAGAAAAGTCAGCCAGTCTGCTCTGGGTGTGGTCTGATGATGTCCCGGACGGGCTGGTGTGCTCCGACACACACACACACGCACGCAGAGCTGGCAGGTGAGGCAAAGTGGGGAGAAGAAAGTAAAGGTCCCTGAAAAGACTTTATGAATTTGGTGACTGAAATGCATATAACTGAGTGGCATGGGCCTTTGGAGTAAAACGAGAGTCTTTAATTCAATTTGTTTATGAACAGGGGCTGGGGCCGTCGGGGGCTAAACAGAGCACATAGTACAACGCTAACTTAATCAGCATCGCATGTCTTCATTAAAAAATGCATTTAAAATGCGTGCTTCGCTCATAAAAAACACTGCAGCATATTAAATACACTAACAGCCAGATCCCAACCAGCGTTAGAGATGTTTATACTTTTGGCGAGCCGTTATTAAAGCTCCGGGACCGCTATAGTTATGTGGTTGAAGGTGTATCTCTGCTCTGCAGCAACCCGCACTCGGACCACGCCGCTCCGGAGAGGGGACTGTAAACAGTGGGTAGGGGGAAACAACCCGAATCTCCTTGTAACACGCTGCCCGTCTTGTTGACCATGCAGGAAAAAGAAAATATGGCCGACCTTCGTTTTATTCTCGGTGTAAAATGTCTATTTTAAGGTTAGTTTGGCCATTAAAATGCGTTTTGAAGAAATATGAGTTATTTCAGATTATGTGTGCAGTGGATGTACATGATCTTTAGTTTGCTAGTTATTACGAAGATTACGTCAGGAAATTGTGTCCATACAACGTTTTCATTGTTACCAAGGTGGTTGCTAGGGACGCTGCTATCGATATTATTTCTGTTATGTTGTGTAACTGTTTAATGGTGTTATCTTTATTGCTACCCCCTTCCCCGTCAATTTATAGTGTTGGTCCACAGCGCAAACGTATTAGTTTAACAAAATCTGCATCTAAAATTGTGGCATAGATACGTTATTTTCCCCTGTGCAATTCTCCAACCCAGTCTCACATCTCACATCTCACATCACATCGTCATAAACAAATACCGGAAACAGGCCTAGGCAAGATCCTCAGCTCGGTGATTTGTATGGTTTAGCCGCAATGCACATTGGGATATGGTGTTTATGCCATGTGAAATCCGAAAACATTTAAAAAAATTAAAATAATACTTTATTCCGAGTGTGCTTGCTTTTCTCTTTGAAAGTCGTCACATAACGGCATTGTAATACACGGTTCGGCTGCATTAAATATTACATATCTGCCGTAGTTCTCTATTTATAGAGTCCAGTGCTTTCTCCCCTCAGCGCAGCTGAAAAGGTACTTTACATTTAAATACTACTTGATTTGATCTATTTACATACCGACATCTTTCTTTGGGCTGTGTGTGTGTATGCAGTAGTCTGAATATCATATGGTTTATAGAGACAATGGTATGTGAGGACATTGTCTTCAAACGCTTTTCAAAGTGTAAGTCATGACTGTAACTCATACGTGCACTGCCTGCATGTGATCTGTATGTTAAGTTGTTCAGTAAGTAATGGTAAATGTAATTTATGACAAGATATAATATACATTATATATTTAACAACAAAAACATTTGTGTGTTAAGCAGAAACGGTGTCATCCACAGTGAGTGAGACTGCTCCTCCCTATGAAGGTAAGGCCAGTTTGGTTGTTGAACTCGGAAAAGGCATTGAAATAAGCTTATAAATAAGATACAAAACAGTGTTAAGACCTAGCCGAGACAGTTTTGACCTTCGAAAATTGATTGATTAGTTCACTTTTTGGGAGTGGTCAATTATTATTACTATAATGCATTTCCAGCCTAGGACTTTTTAAATGTCTAACCCAGGGGTCGGCAACCCGCGGCCCACGGGCCGCATGCGGCCCTTTAAGCCCTCTGCTCTGGCTCCCTTGAGCTGAGACAAAAATAAGAAGGAAATAAAATAAAAGTATTTGTAGGACTATTTATATTTTGTTGCATGGTTGAAAATGTTTCGTATCTTGTATTTTGAGGTGATACTGTGACACATTAATAAAAAACAAAACGGTTTTAAATAGGTCAACTAAAATATGCGTCACATCCTGCTACGGTCCCGCGTGAGCGCCTTTTCCTGCGGGTGAATAGAGAACCGCAGTGACGCGTCGTAAAACCCGGAAATAAGTTAGCATTTTTAGCACTTCCGGTTCCTTCCTCAAAAAGCAATGCATTTTTTCCATAGGGTTATGGAAAATAGCTCGAAATAAGGTCTGTGGTTGACACAAATTTAAGAGATAAATCACGTTTTGTTCTACGACATTAAATACATCAGCAGTGACCCCACTGGGGATCTTTGAAGAGTTTACGTGTCTGAAAAACGATGGTTGTTACCGAGTGGCTGAATAGGACTACAGAAATTGTCGAGGCCGTTGTACGTCATTACGCCGAACACGTAAACACTCCAGCTAAGTTTGTTTTCCTGTGTTCTGCTTGAAAGCAAGTACCTTTAGTATCTGTATATCTATATCTGACCATTAGAATCTGTATTTTTGAAATTGTCGTTTTTAACACCATAGTTTTACAAATTATAGAATAATTAATTACCAGTGTTTTCCAATTTTACTCGGCAGTTCGTTTCGTTAGCTAACGTTAGCTAAAGCTAGCGCTACTAATTAGCTACGCAATGGTTTGTTGCTTTGCTCCGGGTTGCAGCCACAGGTCTTCGCATGAAACGTGCTCGTTCTATCGTTTCCCGGCCAATGTTTTCCAAAGGAGAGTCTGGATTCGTGCTATGAGGTAAGCTGACGTTACATTTTTGTCCATGTCACTGTGAAATGTAAATGATGGGTAGTGACTGTATCGCCGTTTTAGAGATGGCGCTGCTGAAAAGACCGCAACATAAGTAAAGATAATGAATAAATCCTATTAAAACCTGTGTGGCTTATATGATAAGTCTAATTAGTACAAGCAGCATAACGTTTCACCATGTAACTATAGATTGTAGTCAGGGAAATCAGTTTGACATATTGAACTAATAACAAATCACCTCTGGCTGGCAGAGAACTCTCTGCTCCTTAGCTTCTCTTGGACGTAAAATCATGAGTACATTTTACATTTATATTTGATTTAATATTTAATATTCCATCCCTCACATACTTTTGTATATATAATAACTAGGGCCGGGACTCGATTAAAAAAATTAATCTAATTAATTACAGGCTTTGTAATTAATTAATCGCAATTAATCGCATTTTTAATCACATATAAATATTTGACCTGAGAACAGTGAGAAGCAATTCTTTTCACATGGATTTTAGTATACCATTGAATAATGACTGAATACATAAGCTTAAGCAACAAAACATTGTTTATTTTTTTCAATGTGGTCCTTAACAAAGACCAACAGAAAAGTGCAATTTTTGCCATAAAGTGTAGCAATAGCATATTTAGGAATATAGTACATTTCAGAGATTCAGGTGGCCTATAGGTAGGTAGACCTTCTGTAAACTATAACACTTTGTTTTTTAAGTAAAACACAATACTTTCAAGTACATTCAGAACATTGGAAACCCTGACTATTAGAAAACATCTCTCTGTTGCTTCAGAGGCCATAACAGACTTTGTTGATTTACCAACAGTTGATTTAAAAAATCTAATCAATTTCAGTCCAACTCTCTCAATAACCTTGGCCAAAACAATAAACAGTTCAACATAAAGTGCCATTTGCACCAACAACGTAATAAATAGTTCAACATAAAGTGTACCATTTAAAATCAAATAAAAAAGTGCCAGTGATTGACCTCAATCCCTCCTATTCTTCCAATATCCTGATGAAAAATAAAATCTCTCTGTTGCATAGGCCACTGTTTGATCAACGCGAATTGGGTGTGGGTCCTTGTACTCCGAGTCGGGCTAACGTCCACGCTAGCTGCTATATGTTTTGCATTGAGGTGATACTTGAGGCTTGATGTGCTGCGGTGATATGCAAATTCCTTTTTGCATAATTTGCAAACAACCGTGCTCTTATCGATGCTTCCATCCGTCCGTTTTTTAAAACAAAATGTCCCATCCACGGGGCCAACCAAAGCGGTCTCATCAGCTTCTTCGTTCACGTTTGACTATTGTTCACTGTGGTTTGTTGTTGTTTGAAGTCATGAACGTTAGTTGGTGCTCCAGTATAATCGGTACCCCTGAAACTCATCCAGTGAGAAACGTTCCGCGGTGCAAAAATAAGTGCGATTAAAATGCGTTAATTTTTTTAACGCGTTCATTTTTGTGTAATTAATTAATCTTAATTAACGCGTTAAAGTCCCGGCCCTAATAATAACTTATATTTTCTTTTTCTTTTTATGCTGCTGCAACACAAACATTTCCCAAATTGGGATCAATAAAGTAATATATTATCTTAATTAAGAAATATAAATATTATAATTAGTGTAGCAGCTGACACATATTTTCAGTATGGATTAATCTACCATTTATTTCTTTAGTTCAATTTTGGTCTATAAAAATGTCAAAATAGTGAAAATGTTCACGAGACTTCAAAGTGCAAGGTTATATATTTAGGTGTTTTGCTTTAGACTATGTACTGTATGTCTTAATGCTCTTATATGTGACGGTGTGACTTCGATGAAACTAATATTTTATATCTTCCCGACAGACGAGCTGACAGGAAGCCCAATGCCTGTTCCCGCATCTGCAGCTGTCATTTTCTTTTACAAAAGAGAAAAAGGCCTGTTTCATTTGAAGCACAGAATGTAGAAGAGCATTCCTACTGTCTGAGAGGGATAATTGATGGAATGGAGGAAGAAGCTACGTGTCTAATGACTGAGGAGGAAGCAGGTCCATCAACACAGGCGGCTGCTAATGAAGATCCTCAACCACTATCTGAGAATGCCGAGGAGCAAGCAACCACGGTAGAAGAAAAACTTCAATCTCAGCAAAGACACATAATGCAACTAGAGATCCAGCTAGAGGAGTCCAAGGCAAAGCAGAGTTACTGCCGTGACAAGTATTCTGCCTCTCAGCTGAGTGAAAAGGTTCTTCGGATGGAGACAGGATTGCCAGATAGAGACACATTCAGTGCTGTGTGTGAGTATGTTGCTCGTTTTGAGGGTTCCATTACATACCCAGAAGGTTGGTTCCCCAAAGCACTGAGTCTTGAAGACCAAGTTTTCATGACCCTCATGAAACTGCTTCATAATTACACACACCTTCATCTGGCTGCACTCTTTCACTGTGGTGAAAGCACTGTCAGAAATGTGATTGTAACATTTATAGAAGTTCTCCACAAATTACTTTTTAAGGACATAATGAGTACTGTCCCAGCCGGGAGAAAAATAAAACCAGCTTGCCTTCTTCATTTCGGCACATCCAAAACTGCAGAATGATAGTGGATTGTACGGACATCAAAATTGCTATCCCCAAGCAAATGGATATCCAGAAAGAGACCTACTCTGCTTACCGTGGCATGCACTCCTTCAAACTACTGCTCGGGGTAGCACCAAATGCTGTGATCACATACTGCAGCAAACTATACCCAGGATCAACAAGTGACAAAGAGATAGTAGGGGATTCTGGTGTTCTTCAGCATTTCAAACCTGGAGATCCGATATTGGCTGACAAGGGATTCTTAATCCAGAACATTCTTCCTGAAGGAGTCACTGTCAACATTCCCCCATTCCTCTGTCACGGCCAACTGACACGCAGCGAAACACAGGCTACAAAGCTTTTCGCACAAAATAGGATTCACGTCGAGAGAGCAAATGCTCGTTTGAAAGAATTTAAGATCCTAAAGTTCATTCCATCTCACCTGAGGCCCTTCGCAGATAAACTGGTGCAGGTATGTTGCGCACGAGTGAACTTCCAACGTCCTCTCATAAAAGAGGTGGCAGAAAAATAGTGTCTTTTCACATGTAAACACATATGTTTCATACACATCTTTTCAAATCTGTAAGCCCCCCTCCCCCCCTCTCAATCAACTTCCTCTTGACTGACTTTTCTGTTTATTTTATTTTACTATATTTATGTGTTTGCCTGTCCTTGTTTGTCTACCCTCCCTCATACTGTAAAGCGTCTTTGAGTTGTAGAAAAGCGCTATATAAATAAAATGTATTATTATTATACTTTGTTTTACATTTTGAGTTCATCATTACACTCAAACTGTCCTTTCATTGGGTGCATTTTATTTCTTTTATTTAGATTCTGCTGTTTAATCAATCCAGAAACATGTTTCATACTTTGTTTTACATTTTGAGTTCATCATTAAACTCAAACAATGTCTTTAAACTGGGTGCATTGTATTTCTTTTATTTAGGTTCTGTTTAATACACATGTTAATTTGACTCAGATGTGCTGATAATATCTGCAAATATAAATCTTTAAACTGTCTTTTTACCTTTAAAAGTCTGGCCTCTCGGGGTAGGCTCATGTTTGTTTTCTGTCTTTCTCTATCAAAAACGTTACTCCAAAGAATGGTTTGTGATTTGGGATTCAGAGGCAGGCTTGAATCAAGAAACCACAATAGTTTTCTGCATGGACTGCCTTTTTTTATTAAGAAATATTATTTTGTAAATATGTTATTCTCTGTAGTCAGAAACCTAACACTCTAACAACCACAACATTACAAAGGTGAGTAAATGTACATTTAAAAACTATTCACAATTTCTTAAAATTACTATATTTGAAAATGATAGATTTATGATCTTTTTCATCGAACATATGAACGACTCAAACAAGGATCGCAGCAGCTACAAGAAAGATCTTCAAAGGGGAACCATAACATCCTGAAGCTGAGTTTTCTCTAAAAGATTTTTTTTAATTTTAACAGCAGTGCTCTCTGAACTCAGAACAAGTAAATTAATATGCCTTTTTGTTTTTCTGTCTTTTTCAGAAAATAACCACAACAGTGACAACGGTGATTATTCCGGCATTGCCAGCTTTGGAAGCATGTGGGCCTTGAAAAAGTCCTCAAGAGCCAACAGGTTAGGCTGCCAATTGTCATCTCGGGCTATCGGAATGATGACACTGTCTTTCGTAGTCCAGACCACAAAGTAGCAAGTCTCTCTTGCAGTGAGGTGAAGCTGACCTTGCACTTGGTGCCAGTAAGGATGTTCCTCACGCAGGCTGAATGTTTCTCCTTCCTTACTGACACAGAAGCCCTTGATTTGCAATGCTTCACTAATTGTCATTTCCCTGGCTCCGTAGGGACACTTTACCTCCAGCACAGCGGAAGACCCTACCAGACCATCTGGAGATGCCCCCAACACTCCTGATTGGGAGAGCCACAAACCTGACTCATGGACCTGCATCTGGGTTGCAGTGGTGAATGCCCTGACGCCCTCACATTCATTCATTTTCCCCCACTGTACAGACAAAACACCATCAAGGGCCTGTTGTTGCCCTAGGCAATTAAGGGAAGCAGTCACACGCTTTGACCTCAGGACAGCTCCAAAGTTGCTGGCAGTCAACCTTCCTTTCCTGAACAAATGCCAGTTTGGGTTGGTTCGCTGACCAGTGGTAGCCACCTGAATTGCCCTCTGTTGCTCCTCAGACAATGCCATGCTTGCCACAATTGCCTCAGGTCCTTGATGCCCAACAGATTTGAGAATTTCGGGAACAGTAAGTTTTTCCAAGCTGTAGTGTTCCTCTTCTGGCTCAGGGGAGAGAAGCCAAGAAATTCCTGAGAACCTGCCCCCGAGTCTGTCCCTCAGCCAGTCACGATCTTTGGAGGTGGGCTCTCTTGTCAGTAGGTTGAATGAGTTATTGGTTGGAGGATATAGCTCCTCCACTGAATGTGTACGTTTAGCTGCCTTTGGTTTCTTCCACTGACAGGGGGTGTCAGTGCAGCTGAAATCGTGGATGGCAAAGATGGATAATGCAGCCGCATGACTGCATTTCCATTCTCCACGTGGGCATTCACATTTTGTGGAGAGAATTCCCTCTTCTCCTGTAGACACCTGTGGTGGTGGGATTGTTTTATTATTTAAAATATATTTACATTTGTAATGCCTTCCCAATTATCCCTTTAATTGTTTATAGCCTACTGTATGTTTATTTCATGAATATTTCTGTGTTTTTTGGTGTGTAATATTTGTAATATAGATTTCATGTGACACATAAAATGGATTTGTTGATGGGAATTAATGCCACTAATGTGAATAAATTAACTCTAGGTTAATGGTACTCTCGCTATCACTACTCACCGACACTATAAACCTTGTCCCTCATGCTAGCCCTGACAACACCGGTAAGCACACCTTCATCTAGGCTGCACTGTTGTATGTGTCCTGACTTGTAGTGGTTCTCTCCTCTATCTACACTCTTCTTGTCATCTTTGTAAAATGATATCAGACTGGTAATTGACACAGCCATGACTTCTAGTGAAATTCAGTGTGGCTCAAATGAAAAGCTTTGTTAAAATATGCAAGTGCGCGAAAGTCAGTTGAAACGATCTTAAGTTGGTGTGACGTTGAAGTCGTGCGACCCTGCTGCTGTACTTTTTTGTAGTTCGTTTATAGCATAACGTTAGCATTTTGCTTCTGGCGACTAGATTTATTATTCAAAAATGATAAAAGTAGGGTTGACATGTGGATATTATCCGGCTGAACAAAACTTGATCCATCTCTTAAATATGTGTCAACCACAGACCTTATTTCGAGCTATTTTCCAAAATCCTATGGAGAAATTGCATTGCGTTTTAGACGAAGGAACCGGAAGGAGTTTACTTCCGGGTTTAAGGACGCGTCACTGCGGCTCTCTATAACCTGACCCCCGGCTCGATGAGCGAACTATGGATAAATCAAAGAAAAGTACCGGAGGAACACAGGATTTAATTCTGTGTGGACAGAGTTATATGCTTTCACAGCAAACGATGCTGGTTTACCGGTATGTTTGATATGTGGAGAGAAGTTGTCAAAGGTGCTGCAGCCTTTACGTATCGAGGAACAACAAGGGAGAGGAAGACAGCTGACGATCTTCAGTCATAATTCAATGGGGTATGTAATTTATTTCAGAAAACACTTTTTGTTATATTCCATGGAATGCTCTTAACATCCCGATAGCAATGAATATATTAAATGCTTTGACAATAAATACATACAAAAATTCATCTCTGGAAGCCGTAGCGCTGTAAAAAGCACGATCAGTCATCTGAGCCGGCCCGGCTAAAATAACCGGATGGCCTACCTGCCTGTCAGCCTGTCAGCCTTCCATCTGTGCACACATTTATCTCGTGCCCTCATTGTTCATGTGCGTGTTCGTGTGTATTGGAGGAGGGGCTCTGTGAGGAAGTCTGAAGGAAGAGGCATATTTTTTCCGGTTGTGTATTTTCAAATTCTAGCGCACTCGAGCTGGTTTCTCCATTCTTACCTCTTCCCTACCTTTAACTATTTTTAGGGTGCAGCTATATGTTTTATTTATTTCAAAGTGGGCCCATTTTAATCATATTTTTTTTCCTTCAAATGTGCAGAGGACTCCCCAAGTTCTGTGTTTAATTTATTTTAAAGTAGGCCTGTGTATTATTTTTAATTCTCCTTATAGGAGTTCTTTGTTTCTTATTAGAGGTTAACAGTTTTATATAATGTAATAAATAGCCTAATAAATGCAAAAAAACTGTAGTTTTTGTCTGATATAACAATAAATACAACTTTATTAGCTATCAAGCTATGAAATATGTTTTGCGGCTCCAGACAAAAAGATGTTTGGGAAAAAGGAGCAAAATGGCTCTTTTGGTCAAAAAGGTTGCAGACCCCAACCCATCATTCTACCCCTGCTGTCCAAAAAGATAGGAGGTATGAATATATGACCCTTAATTAATTTATTAAAAGACAGTGGCAAAAAAAGGGTAGCACTTCTGTTTGGAACAGTAACCTTTTTTCTGATATAACAAATACAGCACATGTGCAAGACCTTTATAAAGATTTCTCAATAGTCACTTTACTTATTGGATTGCTGTCCTAAAGTTAAGGCCAGAAGGCAGGCAGGAAGAGGATGGCATGTATGTGCTACTCGTATCCAATTTTCAGATAAAAAGCAGATGTTATTACAGTTATTTCCAACTAAAATATGACTGCCTAGTACATTTCACATTTGATTCTACTGATTTTTGTTTTACTTGTATATCTTTCAGGAAAGGATCATGAAAATGCCAGAAGAACAATCAAAATACTGTGGGCCAAGGATGAGGTTGCCGCAGTAATGCGGCATTTTAAGCGTCATATTGCCAAAGGAAATCTGGCAACCAAAACCGAGTGCCAGCACTGCAAACTGGTTGAAGGCAAAGTGCTTGATGAACGAACAGCACAAAATGTCTATCTGTCTGTGTAACTGTTTGTCTGTCTGTAAGCTGTCTCTCTGTCTGTTGATCTGTGTCTCTCCGTCTGTGTAGCTGTCTGTAAGCTGTCTTTCTGTCTGTCGATCTGTATGTCTCTGTCTGTGTAGCTGTTTGTCTGTCTGTAAATTGTCTGTCTGTCGATCTGTATGTCTCTGCCTGTGTTGCTGTTTGACTTTAATGTGTTTAAACAAATGTATTGGTTTGATAAGAGTTAATACTACTTTATTTTATAATTAAAATGACTGCTCCCATAATGCTGTCCTGTCAGGTTGTGTATGTATGTACATTTGGAGGGTTGTGGGAGTGGCCTTATCGTCCCTTTAAAGACCCCATAGTGTTTTTTTGGTCCTTATAAGTCACACTTTTGTCAAAAGACAAATGTCTGTGTATACCACAATATAAGTAGGTGGTGTGTGTAACCGTTCTAAAGGGTGTATCAATTCAATTCAATACCTTTATTTATTCAGGTGAAAACCCATTGAGATCATTGACCTCTTTTTCAATGGTGACCTGCTGCAAGTAGGTTCCAACATGAATACAAACATGACAGAAAAACAAAGAGGACATTATATGGCATATTTACATTGACTACAGTTTGTATAGCTAGTAGCATTTACAGATACCAACAGTTTCCGATTGGATAGCATCTATCCTTGCTTTAAAAACATGTAATAGAACCAAACTGCTCAACTTCCATTCCTTTTGCAGACTGTTCCAAGTTAGCAGAGCTGCGCATCTAAAAGCTGTATTCCCTAAGACAGTCCTAGTAGTTGGCACATTTAATACAACCACAGCATTCGATCTCAGGCAGTAGCCATTTACAATACGCCGTGAGATCAGGGAGCAGATGTAGGATGGAAGTTTCCCTAACATTGCTTTGTAAATAAAAAGATACCAGTGATTGAGCCGCCGTACAGTTAGTGAAAGCAAACCTGCCCTTGCATACAGGGTACAATGATGGGTTAATGCTTTACAGTTTGTCGCAAATCTCAGTGCACTGTGATAGGCGGCATCTAACTTGATCAGGTAATTGGCCGGTGCGTTCATATAAAACAGATCACCATAGTCCAGCACAGGTAAAAAGGTCACAGTGACTAGCCTTTTCCTGGCCTCAAGTGAGAAACAGGACTTGTTTCTGTAGAAGAAGCCTAGCCTAACCCTCAGTTTTTTTAGCAGGTTATTGACATGCAGTTTCAAAGAGAGACAGTCATCAAGCCAGATACCAAGGTATTTGTAACAGGTTACCACTTCAAGTTTTATTCCTTGTGTAGTTACAATATCTAAAACAGGCTCTGGTGTCTTTTTAGCTTTTGAAAAGAGCATTACCTTGGTTTTATCCACATTTAAAAGAAGCTTTAGTTCAGAGAGCTGAGTCTGAACAGTGTTAAAAACAGCCTGTAATTTAACAACCGCCTCCTTAATGGAGGGACCTGCACAGTACATCACGGTATCATCCGCATACAAATGTAAAGTAGCTTCATCCACATTATCACCTAAGCTGTTGATATATATGGAGAATAAAAGTGGACCTAAAACAGAACCTTGTGGTACACCATTAGCAATGTTTAACCACTCAGAAGACAGCCCATCAAAATTAACACATTGGGACCTTTCAGAAAGGTAGTTTACAAACCACCCCACTGCATGGCTGGATATGCCAATACTGAGTAGCCTCTGCTTCAAGATGCGATGATCAACGGTGTCAAACGCTTTGGAAAGGTCAATAAACAGAGCTGCACCACTCTGCTTATTATCTAAAATACTAGTAATGTCATTCACCACTTTCATTGTCCGCAGTGATGGTGCTATGTTTCTTTCTGAAGCCTGACTGATGTTTAGACAGGATATCATTTTTACATAAAAAGTCCTTTACTTGCTCACTCACTAGTCGTTCGAGCACTTTAGCCAGAACTGACAATTTAGAGATTGGCCTATAGTTATTTAAAATAGTTGCCTCCCCTCCTTTCAGTAAAGGCAAGACATAAGCAGACTTCCATACTTTTGGAATTGTATTTGTGCTGAGGGAGAGGTTAAAAAGAGAAGTAAGAGATGGAGCAATAAAATCTGCAGCTATCTTTAAAAAGAAAGATTCTACGTTGTCCGGGCCAGCCGGTTTCCTAGGATCTAACTTGGATAATGCTTCATGAACAACACCAACAGTAAAAGGAGTAAAACTGAAAGGGTTTTCCAGACCACATTGTTCAGAGTCAGGGATTGGAGTGTTCACAGAAGCACAGTCAGTGAAAGAATCAAACAGAGAGCCACAAGACACAAAATGCTTATTAAAGCAATCAGCTATCCAAAGTGAGCTGATTTTTGACCCAACTCCCATAGCTGTAGGACCTCAGGAAAGGGTAGCCCATCTAAACCACCACCGGGCCGGTTTAGTGGAAAAGTCCGTCTATTGCATAAAAAACTGTAGGGGTGTGTGTGTGTGTGTGTGTGTGTGTGTGTGTGTGTGTGTGTGTGTGTGTGTGTGTGTGTGTGTGTGTGTGTGTGTGTGTGTGTGTGTGTGTGTGTGTGTGTGTGTGTGTGTGTGTGTGTGTTTTGCCACCTGTTCAAAAACTATTGCTCCTATAAAAAAATTACCAGACCGTGAGCATCAGGGAACCCCAATGAACTGAAATATGTTGTTTTATGGGGTTTTGGGTTTGAAATGTGGAGATGGGAGCAGTTTGTCTAAAGTGTGCTTCTCCCTGCTCTGAAAAAAGATCCGGAACAATTTAACATGGGAATCAATTGGGAGCTAGCTGGACTTTTTCTCTCTTCATGCCCTCAAGAGGCATTTTGTTTAATAGTTTTTCTTATTTTTATTTTATTTTCCAACCTAGGAGAGGTTTTCCTACGTTTTTCATGAAAAAATATGTCTGAGGAGTGTAGGGTTTGGGAATTATGGCAAGTTTAAAATATTTTTGGGGGAGAATTTCAGGCACTGCTGCACTCTGTTTTGAGATCAAAGCATTCTAGACTTAACGAGCTGCTCCATCCACTCTAATGTTAAAATCTGAAAAAGGCCTCTCTACCAAGCTCCAAACTAAATTCAATATCTCAAAAAGTTTAAAAGATATCAAACATCTGAATAAGAATTGAATAGCTGAAGGTCTTGTGATCATTTGAAAGCTGGAATGAAGTGTCTAGCTGAAAGTATGTGGAATGAGTAGCTTTTGGCGCAAGGTGTAGGAAAACAGGATTTGAAGGCATCTCCCATTGACTTCAATGTTAAAAAAAGAGTTTAAAAAGCTGAATATTTCAATAAGTATAAAATATTTTTTAAAAGTTGAAGGTTTCCCATCCTGAACAGGCGGAATAGTTTAATATTTCAATGGTTTCTGTAGCTGAAAATAAGCTGAAGTTATGGAGTGCCAAAGTATTGGCTGAAATAAGTTTAAGTTTAAGGGGAAGAATAAAGATTTGAAGAACTATAGTGGAACTATAGTGTGAATGCTGTAAACAGCATTCACACTAAATATAGACAATAATACAAAAAAAAAGACAAAAAAAAAATATATATATATATATAGGGAATCCCTTTCCCATGCCATCCCGTCCCTCCCCCTTCCCACCCATCTTTTTGTATTATTATACAGTTTTTTGTCCACCCATTGAGAATATCCAAGTGTTCAAAGTGAAATTGAAGTGAACAAATATCGAGTAGAATTAATGTTGTGTGTTTTATCCTCTGAACGGAACTCATTCCCGGTAAAAACTGGTTGTTGGTTCCGGTGCGCGCCCAATTAGTAACGTGAGAGAGCTCCCTGCAAATGATGCTCTCATCTAGCAGCGATCCAGGGCCAGGCTCTCCGACTCCGGAGACCTTGCTCCACGGCGCTAGCAGTGCTCCCGGTCGTCAGCATGAAGCAGGTGTAGGCCTACCCGCTGATCTGTCTGCACTTGATACACAACCAAAACTGAAGAAGTTCCCCTACACTATTAATCATGGAAAAGCAAGGTGCTTCTCATCGAGGTGGTATGAAGATTTTCCCTGGGTGGAATACAGCGCAAGTAAGGACGCGCTTTTCTGTAAAATGTGCAGACATTTTCCCAGCCCAGGAGCTGAAGGTGCATTTACGAGGGATGGATATGTAGACTGGAAGTACCTGCGTAACTCGTTGGAGAGACATAAAAAAAGCGAGGACTACTGCAAGTCCATGAGCAAGTTTGAATGCTACAGCCTATTGTTGCTGTTACCAAGTGCAATAAAAAGAGTTACCTAACGATTGTAAATAACCCAATTTGTGTTCTGTGAAACTGAAAAGGATATTACATTGTTTTTGTTACTTTCGTTGCAGTTGTATATGTCTTAAATGTAATTTAATTTCTCAGCAACTCTGCAGAATCCTATGGGTGACGTCATGGACACTACGTCCATTTATATATATAGTCTATGGTAGTGCCACACAGCAATCTAAGGGTGCATTTACACCTAATAGTCCGCTCTCTGGTGCGCACCAGACCACAGTTTGTTACATTGATTCATTTTTCAGAAGGTTCGGTTTGCGTTCACACGGGCAAAACTCAAATGGACTATAAACTTTAAACACAAGTCATGTGCTCGGAAATGCTGTTCAACCATTGGTCAGACATTAAGGGGGTAAAAACGCAAATCCCGGCAATTTCTAGCGGAGCCTCCGCCATGGAGCATCGGCACTTTCGGCAGGTTATTCTCATGCTGCTGTTAATCTGGAGATCAACAGACACTAGCGACCCGAGCATATGATTATATAATCAGACAACGTCCGTTAAAAAACATTATTACATGGCTTTGTTGAATACTCGATTCTGATTGGTAAATTCAGAACACGTGACACGTTGTTAATCCAGAACAGACTGGAACAGACAGACCAAGGATTTATCAAGGATTTATTGACCGTTGTTAAGGACGCTCACATCTGCACAAAGAAGTCAGTTCGATTTAACTGTAACAGTTTGGCTGAAAAGCAATGCTGCACCGCTGCACATTATCCATGAGAGACATTCTGCAGTAAGGAGGGGCGTTTCACTGACGACAGGTGTTCTTACTTTTATGTAGCTGACGGAAAAATTTTACTTTACACGACACTGTTCAACACTTAATTCTGCTTTATTCTTTAACTAAACAACCGCGGATGTCTTGAAAGACTCTTTCGCTAAAGATTTTTGAAGATATCCGCGTTCTTGTGACACGTAAATACTGCGCTTCCTATATTTTGGTGCGGACTGCGTTCACACCAGCAATGAACCGCTCCAGGTTCTCACAGAAGGGTTTGTTCATATATCATTCATAGCCTGAATTATATAACATCTTATACCTAAAAACATGGCGAAGATTGATATTTTAGGGCTGTTGACAGTATTTTCTGATTTATGGAGTGATAAAAAGATATCCAAAATCCCATCTGTAAAAACTTTAGATTCTAGTAGGAGTACAATATGAAACAAGAATTTTTAACCTGGCTTTATCGAATGTTTAGATTTGTGTTCCTGAAATGTATAAAAATATGTGCATATTTAATGTGTTATGGCTCATTTGCATATTTAAACATGCTATTTCAGAGAACCTGTAATACAAAAAACAATTATCTTAATGAAAGTAATTAAATGGAAACATTTATAGCTGATATCTTTAAGTTAAAAAAATTACCCTATTCACCTGTAGTGTCTTGCCTTAAAGGAGTATATTTGTGTTATGGAAAATATTTGAGCTAAAAAACTGAGACCATATTTTGTGCTGGTTAATAACTACAGTTGTGTTGAATTAAGGAAAGATGGTCATTGATATTTCAGTGTTATATTGAACCATTTTATTCTGAAGTTCTCAGCTAAAAGGTGAGATCCTACTGCCGGTGTTCCAGTTTAACTATTTTTTTAGATCAACTGGTTTATGATCAAATGTGTCGGGGGGGTGGCCTTCGACTGAAATACACATTTCGATCGCTTCTTCTGTCGTTTACATTTATCTTTTGGTATATTTGGCTCGGTAGGAAGACTTTGATGCACATTCAGTACCAGTGTGTGAGGTTGAGGTTATGATGGCGATATCCGGACGCGTACAGCGAGGACTTTATTGTTTTCAAACAGCGTAGTAAAGGTCAGTCATCAGATATGTCTTTAGAGAAAAAGAGAACATTATTTCACTGTAAAATGCAACGCAAGTGAAATTCTCATGACACTTTTGACTCAGTGAACAATTTTGAATAGGACTACAAGTATGAGGGGCCGCTATGGACATTATTCAGAAATACCGTTCACATACACATGTGAAACACTCTCACACACACAACTAAAACCAACATAATTTACAAACATATGTAAAAATCTCTCATATACACATATGAAACGCTCTCACACACACATGAAATCCAAACTTATTCACATATACAGTACATGTCAAACGCACTCATATACACATGTGATACGCGCACACACACACACACACACACACACACACACACACACACACACACACACACACACACACACACACACACACACACACACACACACACACACACACACACACACACACACACACACACACACACACACACACACACACACACACACACACACGAAACGCTCTCCCACAAATATGGGATAGTGTGTTTTATATGTGTGTGTGTGAGAGCGTTTCAGGTGTGTGTGTGAGTGCGTATCACATGTGTATATGACTGCGTTTGACATGTATATGTGAATGACTTTGGATTTCATGTGTGTGCGAGCGTTTCATATGTGTATATGAGAAAGTTCTAATTATAGTTTAATAATACTCTAGCACATGACATGTACATAAGCTAATTATTTCCCAGAGGCTGCGCCCAAGCAGAGATTTTAAACAAGGCAAATCCACCCCCCCCCCCCCCCCCCTCCCCCCTATTTTCAAATCGACAGTGACAGCACAGTCACTGCTAACCTGCTAACCATTCAGTGTTCTGTAGCCGGTCAATGTCTTCCCCATCGCCCATGTCGTCGCCATCATCCTCGCCACTTGATGTCCCAGACGGCTCAAATCTGTAGGGTTCAATGATGTCCTGCGCTTCCTCATCGTCACTTCCATCTTCTGTGCCACTTTCTTCATCTATCCTGTCCAAAAAGCTGTCAAAATCAATCATTTCTCTCGCACTTGTATCACTTTCCAAAGTCTCCGCCATGTTTACAATCACAACTGGGCCCATCTTGTGACGTCACAGCCACTATCGTCTGCAATTTCCGGTTGGCTCAGACGGCCGTTATTATTAAAATTAATAATTAATAAATAAATAAATAATCAAAAATTATTTTAGCCATGAACAGGCAAAACGATATGTAAGGAACGAAACTGCCATTTGATTTTGGCGCAAAAACATGCACTTCACGGGCACTTTAAGTTCCATTAAGAAGTGGGAGTTGCCTTGATTGAGGACCCGCCATAGTTCATCCATTAGCTAAGACAACGAGAGAGAAAATATATAGGAGAAACTTTCAAATCTACCTTCCAAGGGTTAGTAATTCGTCTCATAATTTAATTTCCAAAAAAAGATTCATATGGGTATAATGTGATTGAAATGGTCACTTAAAAAAAATATTACAGTGCACATAGAAATACGTATGTCTGATGCACACACTATTTTTAAATACGTATTGTGGACCAATACTACGAACAAAATAATGTTGTGTGTATCAGAAGCACATTTGTGAAATTTGTTATTTTTAAATAAGTGGAGGGTTTTTATATATCTATTCAGAATAAATATGTGTATTCAATCAGCATATTTTAGTCATTTATTTATGAATAATGAGACAGATCTGATTTAATTGTCATACCATTTCTCATTTCAAATTTGGTCTAACGTTAACCGAATTAGGAAGCATAGTTGTACATAAAACGAAAACATTTGCTTCCATGATCCAGTTCTCCAAAGCAAGGATAAGCTTTACGAATCTTGGAAGGCCTGTCCTGCTCCTTTGTAACATCAGAGTCAATGAAGGCCCTTCTCGCTTGGATTTCGAGGTCCAGGAGCTGAGCAACATCCATCTTGTTTGATCTTTCTGTACTTACCACATAACTGTTCAGCCTCCAGGGCGCTGCATCGAGATGGTGGTGATCTCTCCAAGATCAAGGTTGATGCGATGGATTCATCAGTCTCATCAGTGGACGTCTCATGGCTGCTCTGAAAGCTTAAACTCCTAGGCCTCTTTCTTGAAGGAGTTGAACCCTGCTTCTTTTTGGGGGTTGTCACATTCTGGATCCTTTTCAAAAGCTGCTTTTTCACAGTTTCCTTACAAGACACACACACAACAGGTTGTGTTATAACTCACATTAAACAAACTTGTATCAAACTAAATACACCACACAAGCAGTTGCACAGAGCTCTTATGGAACTGGATAAAACACATCACTCCCAGTTTGATAGGCAAATGATTACAGTGCTTTGTCTGAACCATGAGTTGAAAACTTGAATAGTGACATACCCACTCAGCTCTACTGGTTTGAGATCTGTCCCGAAGCATCGGGTAGCAGAGTCCTGCATCGGGTCGGGTATCCGCGGGTACCCGACGGGTGACCCGCAAAAAAGGTGATTTGCGGGTGGTATTTTTTCAAACGCTTTTTTCCGGGTTCGGTTCTGGGTAAAACAAAGATGATGCGGGTCGGGTTGCGGGTGTTGCATAATAAATATATTTAAATTATAATAATTTAGTTTAATGTTTCAATCCTCAGACCTCTCCCCCGCGGGACCGAGCATAATCATAACCTCTGCAGCGCATCTATCTGCTGCTGAGCGCGCCACATTCGAAATGGCTGAGGTGAAGCTCTCTAGCTGAGAATACAGCATTTTCAATAACTCTTCCTCAAGAGCGAAATCCAACGTCTGGGAGGCTTTTGGTGTCGTCCTAGATGGAGAAAATAACCAACATCCCAGGCTTTTTGAGCCAAATATGCAACTGCGTGTGTTAATAATTGCACGTTTTCACTGCTTATATATATGCGGGTTCGGGTCGGGTTGCGGATCTTGTGCCGGCGGGTCGGGTCGGGTTGCGGAACTAATTGGCAATATGTGCGGGTAGCGGGGCGGGTTCGGTATTGCACGCCGCGGGTGCGGGGCGGGAGCGGGTCTTGAAAATCAGACCCGTGCAGGACTCTGTCGGGTAGTACTCGATTAGACGCTTCGCCATTACAGTGAGTTCACGGCTGCTCTTTTAATGGAAATCATGCTTGTGACTGTATTCCTGATCAATCGACAGCGAAGATCTTTGGAAAGGACGTAGTCTCCTTCTTCTCCAGCACGGTGCTTTTCAGAAAAGGTGCTTTGTGATTGCTCCAATTCTGCGTCTGTGTATAAGACATACAGTGGACTAGGAAGCTGTACGGTTCTGCTGGCACCATGTTGGGGTTGTGGGCTTTGAGAGGGGAAGGAGGGTGGAGAAAAGACAGGGGATAGAGAGGGGTTGGCAGGAGGGAAACAAGGAAGGTTGGGGGGTGGGAATAGGGCTGAAATCACAAGTCCCATGAGAGGTACTCGGTCTACACAGGCCTCTCTCCTGGCCCTGTATAAAAGATGCATATATATATATATATATATAAATAATGGTATTTACAATGAAAAGAGCACTACACTGTGACAAAAAAAAAATCAACACAACCAAAAAACTCCACTTCTTCAAATAGCTGCATGATGACTAGGAAAGGCTTACTTGGTAACAGGTTTAAAGTCCCTCAAATGTGAGAATCTGGAATTACCTCATTATCATCATGAGTGAGTCTCCAAATGGTTCTTCTTCTTCTGAAGTGCTCAGGCCCGGGAACGAGATCACGCAAGTCCTCCATAGATAGGCTGGGCAGCATGTCTCTGCTTATATTAGCAGCTGAAAACAGATTTAACCACACAGTTAATAATAAGGTAAAAAGCAACTAATAACATATTTATCTAAATACATAAAATGAAAGAGTAATGTACATTTCTGGCTGGCTTCACAAGATTTTATTTAACATTAAAACATGAATTGCACTTACTTACAATTTAAATTAAAAAAAATTGCTGTTACAATAGCCCGCACTATCATTCAACAACGCATCGTGAAATGCTGTCTACAACAAAAAAGGGCGCCAAAGATGGCTATGCTAAATACTTTACTGTCAGTTGTGGAAGGCTCATTTGCTTCTTGACATTATTTCTGGCAATAATACAGTATAAATTAAAATGTTAACCACGATTTGTCATTTGTGCAGTTATTAACAGCTTACAGTAGATATTAGCTATGTTAACACTAGATATGTAGCCAGCTAGATTGCTAACTTTGCATGCTAACTTGTTGTCCAACCGATTCAAATAATGTAAAGCTTGCTGGAGAGGTGCAGCATAAAATACACAATTACATTACCTTTTAATGCTGCAGTTGCTATAGCATCCATGTCCGGATATGTGATATTGTTAAATATGTTCTTTATTCTCGCGTCCAGGAGAGAAGCTTTAAAATGAGACTAAATGGAGTCTCTGAAAAGATTCAAATGGGATACTTTAATTAAAAAAGGCGCGGTAGTGTTAGAGACAGAATATTGTTCCGGCAGAAAACAGCTGTGATCTGGTTCTCCTGAGCAAGAAGAAGACCGCGGATCTCTCCTCCGGCGCTGCTATATACAGGACTGTCTCAGAAAATTAGAATATTGTGATAAAGTTCTTTATTTTCTGTAATGCAATTAAAAAAACAAAAATGTCATACATTCTGGATTCATTACAAATCAACTGAAATATTGCAAGCCTTTTATTATTTTAATATTGCTGATTATGGCATACAGCTTAAGAAAACTCAAAAATCCTATCTCAAAAAATTAGAATAGTTCCTCAGACCAAGTAAAAAAAAATAGATTTATAACAGCAAAACACAATCAAACATTTGAAAATGTCCATTAATGCACTCAGTACTTGGTAGGGAATCCTTTTGCACGGATTACTGCATCAATGCGGCGTGGCATGGAGGCAATCAGCCTGTGGCATTGCTGAGGTGTTATGGATGCCCAGGATGCTTCAATAGCGGCCTTTAGCTCATTAGCATTGTTGGGTCTGGTGTCTTTCAGCTTCTTCTTCACAATACCCCACATATTCTCTATGGGGTTCAGGTCAGGGGAATTTGCAGGCCAATCGAGGACAGTAATGCCATGGTCAGTACACCAGTTACTGGTGGTTTTGGCACTGTGGGCAGGTGCCAGATCATGCTGGAAAATGAATTCCTCATCTCCATAGAGCTTTTCAGCAGACGGAAGCATGTAGTGCTCTAAAATCTCTTGGTACACAGCTGCATTTACTCTGGGCTTGATGAAACACAGTGGACCAACACCAGCAGCTGACATGGCTCCCCAAACCATCGCTGACTGTGGGAACTTCACACTGGATTTCAAGCAACTTGGATTTTGCTCCTCTCCAGCCTTTCTCCAGACTCTGGCGCCTTGACTTCCAAATGAAATACAAAACTTGCTTTCGTCTGAAAAGAGGACTTTGGACCACTGTGCAACTGTCCAGTGCTTCTTTTCCTTAGCCCAAGTCAGACGCCTCTTCCGTTGTCTTGAGTTCAGAAGTGGCTTGACCATGGGAATACGGCTATTGTAGCCCATTTCCCGCACACGTCTGTGAACAGTGACTTTTGATACCTGGACTCCAGCTTCAGTCCACTGTCTTTGAAGCTCCCCCAAATTCTGGAAGCGACTCTTCTTCACAATGCTGTTAAGGCTGCGGTCATCTCTCTTGGTTGTGCAGCGTTTCCTGCCACATTTCCCCCTTCCAACAGACTTTTTGTGGATGTGCTTTGAAACTGCACTCTGTGAACAGCTTGCTCTTTGAGAAATTTCTTTTTGTGTCTTACCCTCCTGATGGAGGGTGTCAATGACGGTCCTCTGGACAGCAGTCAGATCAGCAGTCTTCCCCATACTTGTGATTTAGTTTACTGAACCAAGCTGAGTGTTTTTCAAGGCTCAGGAAACCCTTGCAGGTGTTTCGAGTTAATTAGACGATTCAAGTGATTCGTTGAACACCCTACTAGTATACTTTTTCATGATATTCTAATATTTAGAGATAGGATATTTGAGTTTTCTTAAGCTGTATGCCATAATCAGCAATATTAAAACAATAAAAGGCTTGCAATATTTCAGTTGATTTGTAATGAATCCAGAATGTATGACTTTTTTTTTTTTTTTTTTTAAATTGCATTACAGAAAATAAAGAACTTTATCACAATATTCTAATTTTCTGAGACAGTCCTGTATATCCTCTGCTGGCTCCTCCCCGCCAGCCGGCTCACCTCGTCTCCAATGTCCGTTATTGCATTTAAACAGAGGATAGGTTATTTTCACATTCAATATATGCTTAACACGCCGTTTCTCCTCATATTCTCTTTCATCACTTTTCATTTAACACATTCTAAACGCTGTAATCAATACTCTAAACAATACTTCTCGGCTCGTTTGGTTTCCGGTCATTCCGGATGTTGTCACATGCTACTCTCGTCTGTAAACAATAATGTATTCAAATAAACTGTACTTTCATTTAATATTCAACATGGTAGTATCTCGACATCTATCGTTGTAGTGTTAAATCAGTAGGTTTCGGTTTTCACCACACCACGTCATTTCGCTTCTCAATTCACCTCTTTAGGAAATCGTATATTAGCCACATGCTACCCGTAGATGAAGGATTTTCAGAATAAAAGCTTAACTGCTTGTGCACAAGAATTTCTGGTTTTTCAGTATAAAAGAGCGTTTAAACTGACAGTATGTTTAAGCTACATTATACCATCAAAACATTGATTTTAATTTCTAACAGTCCCTCCTTACACACCTAAAAGGTGTGTATAATACTGAAATCAATGAGTTCTTCATCTGAACTTCGCATAGTACATATCTCATATTACAAACATACAATCTAAATGGAATGGTTCAATAGGCTTAACTTTACAAAAATACAAAATAAATTATTTGCCTGGTTCAAACCTAAAAGTTGTCCCTTGTGTATAACTTCTAGTGTTTGCATTCAATATCATTCTTCAAAATAGCAGCAATGGCTTGGTATCAGAACATTTCTTCCTCCCTCCTTTCACAGAAACCGTTCTCATACCACACTCAGTGTTAAGGCACTTGTTTTTACAAAGTGAAAAGAAACAAACCATTTTAGAATAGCAATGATTTATACAACATGAAATCTACCATATTAGAATAGTATAAAATAATAAAGTCAAATAAAATGGACTATCTTAGAATCGTGTAAAATTAATTGGAATAATAAAAATATACTATCTTGGAATAGTATGAAGTAAATTGAAATGGATTCACTCCATTTTAATTTTGCTCACTTCTTCACATGATTTCATCATTTAAAGAATCACATCGGCTGGACATTCATTGATCAATCTCATCTCCGAACATCCATATCATTTAAACTAACTCATCATTGTCATCCACATCTGTATACGGGGTGGGTCGTCTTGTTCTGCTAGCATTTGTAACTGTCTCCTCCTGAGAAATTTACCCTCCCTCCTTTCATACCATTTAAGGTATGAAAGTAATATGTTCTCTAGAAGGGGCCGTTGTACGTTCTACTCTGGGGTACGGCATTCTAGACAGTCATTTCTGGGAGAAGATTTTGGTCAGTTACAACAGTTGTAGAGTTTCATCACTTAAAAGTTCCTTCTCATTACCTTTGGGTGGTCTGTTCTAATGCTGTGATAAAGTCCCTGAAATGGTGTGAAAACTTGTGGAATATCAATAACTCATTATACCAATTTATTTTCAATTCTGTTCTACTTAAATAGCCTATGCTAACCCCTTTTACAGTGTGTGGAACCTTGGGTGCCCGAGCATGTGATAATTACTCCCTCCTTTAACAAGGATTTTAAAAACAGAAGTCATTTCATTAATGGTTTGTAGTTTAATTCAGGAATTTACATTAATGGCAGATATGTTTCTCCTTTAAATAACATCTCTAAATGTCAGGTCATCTGGTGAATGGATGACCTTTAGGAGCTGGTGGCGCTTGTCTTTTAAAACTCATACTCTGGTGCCGTGCGCTCCCTCTGAAGCTGCAAGTAAGATTTAAAACATCTGCAGGGTGGGTTGAGCGACCCCTTCTCCCTAAACGATGTTTGTTGTAACAAATATGCACCATCACAATGAGTGCTCCAAGGCCCTGCATGTATTGCTCCCAACTACATTAGTTTTTTTTTAAATTAAACTTTGCTTTCGCTCTTTGCCCAGTGTCATTTTAAAACTCTACATCTTGGACGAAAAACAAATGTTATTTCCACCTTAATCTTCCCTCCTGAGGTAATAACCATGCTACAATGGAGAAATCAATACTCTAGATTGGAATACCATCTTTGGCTTGGTACTAGCTCTACCTTTAACATTTTCCATACAAATAAAGATTTGTCTGCTTTTATAGAGTGGTTACTAAAACCATCCCTTTAAACTGTAGGTCTATACTGTAACAAATTAAATCTTACCCAAATTCACACATGAATAAAAAACTCTTAAAGAATAATTTGTTCATATGATGAAAAGATTGAATAATATGTTCTACCCTCAGTGTGTTTTTAGGGTTATTTAATAGTTTCCTCTTTCTTTCTTTATAAATTCACCAATTGATTAATTCATGGCTAATAAATCTTTTTCTTTACGTATTTCTCGTTGGTGAATAAGTGTGTTTATGTGTAAACTCACAAACTCCCGTTTTCCTTCTCTCCCCCTCTGGTTGTCAAGCCACGACCCCCTCACATTCTGCCGGACCATGCCAACTCCTCCGTTCTTTCCTCTCCTCCGTCCACCTTCTCCTCAGTCCATCTGCTCTTGGAACCTTCCGCTGTAACTCTTTTCAGTGTCCCATCTGCTTTGCTTTTCATCTCCTCCTTTACAGTCTCTACTGGTTGCTTGGAGGGCGTATTCCGCTCTCATGTCCCACACTCTGCTCTTGTGCCCAAATCTTGTGGCTCAGCTTGGAACTTCATGTCCTGTGGGGGACCGATGAGAGTGTGCCTTTTTATGTCACCTGGTTTTGGTTCTGGATGCCTCAGGTGGAGATAGTTCTGGATGCAGCGTTGGAGTTGTTGGTTCAGCTCTGGTTCTCTGTCTGTTCTATGGAGGAGGAGGAGTCTTCCGTGGTGAGGTCTTTTGTCTGCTTGGACGATGGGGTCGTAGCGTTCTGACAGGTGGAGAGAGAGAGAGAGAGAGATCTCGGGACGCATTATCTATAGTTAATTCTAACACACTGAGGTAAAATAAATCCAACCTTTTCCACTCTATTTTCCTAATCTTACTATCCATCTTAGTTGTTAAATGTCATCTAAACACAATTCATGTCTACTAATAATTTTACCATATCCCTAAACATTGCCTTCACCCACTGTAACATGTTTATTCCAATTAACTCTTTCAGGAAACCATTTTCTTCTATACATTTAAATACCTACATGTTTCAAGCACCACATATTTCACACACTATAAAAGAACGTCTCCATATTTTCTCCATCACTTTAAATCTCACTGTTATTTAGAACCGTAGTAACTTTTGTGACTGGACATATCTGCAATGTCGCCACTATCTGCTGGGGAATCTTGTTCATAGAGTTTGTACGTACAAAGCTGTACTTGTGGGTTAGTAGCCTGTGTCTAACAATCATTTTCAATAATTGTGCTCAGGTCACCGATCGGTTGTTCATAGCTTAACAGGGGGTGTTTCTGGTACAGACTAAAACATGGATCCAGTGTATTTAGAGATTCCCCTAATCTGTAAATCCCCATCACTTACATATCCCAATCACTTAAACCCATCTCATCATTTGATACAAGAACTGCATATAAGGGGGTGAATAATCTTGATTATAACCGCCTCTTGTTTGGGACCGAGTATTTCTAACTCCTCCTCTTGTTGCTCAGCTGATCTTTTGGCTCTGGGGATAAGTGAAAGTCTCTGAAACCCAGCTGGAGTCTTTTTAGTGATGTGGGCATTCTATGAGTGAACTAATGGATCCATGTCTTACATAATATTGTACTCCCCTTCCAACCAGAAAGGTGCCAAGTGTAATGAGCACAATCAACAATGCTATTCTGACTCTTATCCCTAGGGGACCCCACAATTGGTTTGGCTTTGTTCTCGTCATCATCTCTATTTTATCCCTGGTTGTGTCCGTTACAGAATTTAAATAATGAGTACAAAAACAACATAACAAATTGGACTCTTTTTACAGATGTAAAACAAAAAATAGGTTTTCACATTAATGTACAATCTATAGACAATTTGTCTTTTGAGCTGTTTCTATCTTTATCTTATTTCTATTTATTGTTTTGTTCCAGCTCTGCCAAATCAGTCCTAACTCCCAATAATGTTCTGGAAGTTGCCAGTGAAGGGTGACAATGTGTGAGGTGGTGTCAATTTGCTCCTTTTTCTTTACCTTTAAACCGGAGCGCGTTTGAAGTTCGTTACAACTTTTCACGCTTCCGTCCACCGGGGATCAGCCCACTGTCTTTTGTGAACTTTCACCCTCACCCAATCACCTGGCCGAACAGGAGTCTCTTCTGGTGTCTCGTCTGGTATCTCTGTAGTTTTCCTAGCCTGCTGTGTAGACAAAACTTGCATAATATTACTCAGAGTTCTGACATATTCATCCACTTCTATTTGTCTAATATCTAAAACTGGACCACTCCCTCCTTGGAGAAGGCCCGAGCTTCGGCATACCTCTTGTTGACTACATGTTATTATTTATTAACTACAACGTCACTGAAATCAACATATCTGTATAATCATGACACTCCCTCCTTTGAGCATAAAATGCTCAATTAATATTGCAATGATTACCCTATTCTGAACAGGACATGTAAATCCCATAACGTTGCATTAAAGAAATATAACTTCTCCGTGTACCCACAAGGGGTACAAAAATATCGTATGATTTATGGTTTTCTGATGGTATAAATGCATATTCACTATAAAAAAAAATCAGCAATTAGCACTTCTAATAGTTTACTTGTTTCAATAATGGCTTTTGTAATGGTATTATGCATCATCGTTGCTGCGAAAAACAATACCCCTGGTGTCGCTAATGCGTCTCAATAATTCTAGGATTAGAGGATTGGTTGACACTGCTGAACTAACATATGATAAAATAATATTTCTCCAAACTGGAGGGAAAATATGAACTATTCTCTCAGAGAGCGACCTGCATGAAGGGCTGGTGCCCCTCACTCAAATGAAATATTGCCTTACGCACAACACCACAAATCAGTAAAGTTACTCAAGAATAAATAAATAAAGACTGATTCTTGAAACTGTTGTAAAAACCCTACAACTTCTTCATCAGTGTTATGTTATTTAATCTGCGGCTCACGCCTTAAAACAGATACTTCAGACCGATTATAAAATTGTGTTTATGAGAAAAATGTAATCTGACTCCATAAATCAAATAATTGTTTGATTAAAAACTGCACTTCTGGCTAACAATAAATGAAGTTCCCCTTTAAACACAGCCCCGGTCTTCTGACGGGGTCCATCTATGTACTGGCTGGAAAATGTTTGGCCAGGCTCCGTCACTGTTCTCCCGTTAACAGTCACTCTCTAGTTCAGCTGGGTTCTTGTTGACTTCTTCACTGGTTTGAGACAAGCGACCCTATCGGACACCTCCCTTTGTAGCCAGACTTCACCACCACAGAATCGAGTTTCTGTTTTCAGGTCTGGACAGCTTCACGTCAGGTGTATCGCCGCCCCTTGCATATTTTGGGTGGAAGCCCGTCTTCTTGACCTCACTAGTTGTGTGGACACAATAGTTTTCTGTGTGGGGGAACAACATCACTCGTAATGTATTTTCCTTCTCATAATTACAAAAATAGTCTGCTAAATGTTCTACTCTGCTACTTCTAATCTGTGGATGCTCTGTGTAAATGCAATATTCTACTCACTATCTTTTAAATAACATTCAACCTCTCCCTCCTGTGGTGACATATGTGGCTCTATGTAGCTGGATTTCCAAATAATCTAGTGCTGAAGATGCATCACCTGATGGTCTGGTCCTCTAAGCTTCCTCATTGTTGTGGTTGATACCAGGCTGTCTGCGGCATTTGGTTCATGTTTGGAAATTCTGTACGTCTTTGACATCTCTGGGTTGCTTGGTATTTCATATCATTGTAAATGAGATGTTGTCTCCATTCTTCAATGGGTATAGCGTCTAATGCCACCACATCTCCCAGGCTTGCCTGCACTGATTGGGGAAGGGCGTTAATGACCGCGTTCTTCCACAGCATTACGACAGACGGTGAAACGTCATGTCGTTCTGCAGTGGAGTCCTCCCACACTCCTTCACATCTCTTCAGGAAGGCATACATGTCTTCCCCCGGTTCTTTTCTCAGGCTGTTGAGGGCATGTAAACTCCGTGTTGTTGGGTAGATGTGACGAATAGCAGCCCAATAATTCGACCTGATGTAGTTGAATGGAGTTTCATCTGGGTCATTTGTGCAATTGGCCTCGGAATCTATTGCTCTCACTTCAAGTCGTCTTTCAATCCGTCCGAGCAGGGCCCTCATGTCTCCCAAGCACAGGTGGTCCTGGGCTGTGTATCTCTTCAGATCATTCACCCACTTCTGACCTCCTTTCGTGAGTGGAGGTAGCTTTGACACTAATGCTTTCATGTCCCTTTTGAGTCCATGATTTGTATCGAAATCCTCCTCTTCCAGCCGCTATCAATGGCATGGAGGTATATGCACCAAAACTTCGTTCTTCTTGTTCTCTCTGTTGTCTATCTGCAACAATGTCATTATGGGCTTCAACTGCCTTTCGTCTCTCTTCCATTCCTCTGTTGAGTTCCTTTTTCCTTATTCTGCCGAGTTCTTCCACATGTAAGCTGTTTGTCAATCCTTGGCTGGCATCTTCCAGATGGAGTACCAGACTTGCAACCATAGCTTTTCTTTTTTCAGCTCTGTTCATAGCAATGTTTACAGGTCCATACCAAGAGGGTTGTCCGGCTTTGATCCATGCGTTTTCCTGTTGTAGATATTCAGCATTCTCATGTTCAACTACAGCTTTTCTATGGGCTTCCGTTGGTCCAGGTTGATCATCTGCTGGAATCAATCCTCTCGTTTGCCACTGTTCTAACAGTTTCTCCATTTGGTTCCATGTCCTCTGTCTTTTACTTGAAACTGTTAAAGCATCGGATCTGATTTTTACCCTTTCCTTGATATCTGCAGTTGAGCCTGGCCCTGCGTCTAGTCTCAACTTAGTTTGTTTTGGTGACATGTTCTCTAATTATTTATGAACTTATCAAAGATGAAGCACTAATCTTCTGACTAGCACCTTCGTTGCTGTTCGTCCGAACTTTAACTTTTTTTTTTTTTTTTTTTTTTCTTGCTCAAGGTTTTATTATTTTTATAGATTTTTTTTTTTTTTTAAGTTTAAGGTAAAATATTAATAAAGTTAATTAATATATAAAAAATATGCAAAATTAAAATATGAAATGTTAAAATAAAGTTGTACCGTGTATGGTTTTGACTTTGAAATATGAATTTGGTTCAAATTCACAATGTTATGGTGTTTCCGCTATTTGGGTAATAATTCTGTACTACCACCAGAGTGCGCTATTTTAAATTCCAGCTTAATCCACTAGGGAATAGCTGTTTCAAAACTGACTCGTTTTTAACAAGGAGAAACTTAGTTTCCTCAAAAATATCTTTAAAATAGGAATTTACACTATGGTTAAACAACACAGCACATAACCGCCAAAACACATTTGCAAAGAAGAATATTCACAAAACCGCCAATACACATTTACCAGCAGAAGTACTTCCAATAGTTCTAACTCTAACAAGAAGTATGATGTTCTTTAGAAGATGGAATGCCTAGCCTCAGTGTGTTAAAGCAAACAGAGTACTTCAATTAGCATTTCATGAAATGGTGACTGCCGTGTGGCTCACCGTGAACATGAGGTCAAGACAAGATGGCAACTGGTTTTCCAACCTTTGACCTGAAGAACAAAGGGATTTGAGAAAACACCTGGAGTTGAAATTGGTGAGGTGATATTTTGTCTAGTAAATTCAACACACAACACTGTAGTTTAAAATAACATTTCTATTTAGTTTACAATGATAAATGGGCCTCATACCCTTACGTCATAGCCCTCTACCCATGTACGTAAATGTTTTGACTTTAAGAGTCTGTTTAAATGGGCCTCATACCCTTACGTCATAGCCCTCTACCCATGTACGTAAATGTTTTGACTTTAAGAGTCTGTTTAAATGGGCCTCATACCCTTACCAGGGCTCGAGTTTAAGGACCTCCCGTCGTCCCGGGGCCGAAAAAAATAGTGTCAGGGAGGATAAAAAATAATTTTGGGACGAATTTGGGACGAGAGTTAAAATAAATATACCCTGCTAACTCTACTACAAACGGCGATGAAAATGAAATCGACTGCACGTTGTGTGTAGCACACAATTATTAAACATCCTTGTCAACATAAACACACAAAACATTTAGCAACCCGACACACACACACACACACACACACACACACACACACACACACACACACACACACACACACACACACACACACACACACACACACACACACACACACACACACACACACACACACACACACACACACACACACACACACACACACACACACACACACACACACACACACACACACACACACACACACACACACACACAAACTGTGTCCATGTGCTGTCAGCCAGCCGCACAGCTGGCTGTGCCCGCGAATTCCTGGCCCGCAAATTCGCGGGTCTATCTACAGTAGGCTATGTACTGAGTGTGTGTATTTCGCGGGTTGAGTGATGTAAAATGACAATGGTATCCCGTGGAGGAATTCTGAAATGTTTTACCTTTACATCACAAAAACGCACAGCAGAACCAGACCCTGGAGCGCCGGCCTCTTTATTTACTTACTCCACTTCATCCCCTATGGGTAATAAGGCTGAGAGGAGAACCCTCCATCGTATTTAGTCCTTAGCAATATGCTGCGCCTCTCCCCATGTATGGATGGGTACCGAGCCCCGGTATTAAACGGGCTCCGCCCGGGCCGGAATTATTAAAGACAGTGGTAACGTTAAGCTCCGACGTTATCTGACTTTTTATCGGTACTGGAGACCAAAAAATATAGTTTATTCAATAATAAATGAATATGTAAATCATAACAGTGATTGACAGCTGATAGGAATAATATGATTGTTAATATCATATTAATTTAGACAACATCGATGAGACAGTTACTTAATGTACTTATTGCAGCAGTCTTCATAGATTTGGTACCCCTGCTGATCTAAGAGTGAGACAAACTCATTCAGTTATTGTTCAGTTAAAATTCATTAAATTATGTATGCCACCTTATATATTTATATGTAAGGCTTTACTGATGTGCCACAATAATGTCACCTATGTTATTGAGTTAAAATATTAATATTGTGGCTTTCCAAGTTAACATTGATTGATATGACTGCGATTAAATCAGCATATACTTCTGCCAGGGGATGCCACCCCTCAAATTCTCTTGCCACCCCATGAACATTTGTCTAGATCCGCCCCTGTTGGAAAGCAGGGTATAATGATTTCTTTAACATAATATGGCGCCTGCCCATTAAGGCTAGTTAGTACACGTGCTGCAGCATTTTGAATTAGCTGAAGCGACTTAACTGACTTTTTGGTACACCCTGATAATAAAGAGTTACAATAATCCAGCCTTGAAGTAACAAATGCATGGACTAGTTTCTCTGAATCGTTTTGAGGCAAGATATGCTAGACACACACACACACACACACACACACACACACACACACACACACACACACACACACACACACACACACACACACACACACACACACACACACACACACACACACACACACACACACACACACACACACACACACACACACACACACACACACACACACACACACACACACACACACACACACACACACACACACACACACACACACACACACACACACACACACACACACACACACACACACACACACACACACACACACACACACAAACTGTGTCCATGTGCTGTCAGCCAGCCGCACAGCTGGCTGTGCCCGCGAATTCCTGGCCCGCAAATTCGCGGGTCTATCTACAGTAGGCTATGTACTGAGTGTGTGTATTTCGCGGGTTGAGTGATGTAAAATGACAATGGTATCCCGTGGAGGAATTCTGAAATGTTTTACCTTTACATCACAAAAACGCACAGCAGAACCAGACCCTGGAGCGCCGGCCTCTTTATTTACTTACTCCACTTCATCCCCTATGGGTAATAAGGCTGAGAGGAGAACCCTCCATCGTATTTAGTCCTTAGCAATATGCTGCGCCTCTCCCCATGTATGGATGGGTACCGAGCCCCGGTATTAAACGGGCTCCGCCCGGGCCGGAATTATTAAAGACAGTGGTAACGTTAAGCTCCGACGTTATCTGACTTTTTATCGGTACTGGAGACATTTAAAAAATATATGTCATATGTAGTATTGCTACATAAACATTATATCGCAGTTTTAGTTTATCCAACTCCGTTTCTAATATGCAATAAGACTACAACATGCGTCTATGATGTATTTTCGAGCTTTCCAATCCAGACGAGATCTCTCTCTCCCGTCTGTGTGCGAGGGGGCGGGGCAGTTTGTAAAGGTCTCCTGACTGTGTTACAGACTGTCCTCCTGGTTAGTGGTTACTCTGGGTTCTGTCTTCAGGACAGAGTGTTGGATTTTTTTTGTTAATTGGATGGGACTTGATTTGATTCAATATTAGTAATTTTCTCGTTTGTGTGTTTGTTTAAATATATTTGGCCTTTGTCATGTGATTGACTGATTTACTCAAATAATAAGGTTGATGAATTATCATCTAATGATTTGTATGAGGTTTTATTTATGTTAAAGGTCACTTTGAATGATTTTAACTAATGATAAGTAGTAGAAAAACTAATATTTTAATTTCGGGACGGCTTAGATTGTATTTCGGGACGGTTCCGGGAGGATGGTGAAAAAAGTTAGTCGAGAGCCCTGCCCTTACGTCATAGCCCTCTACCCATGTACGTAAATGTTTTGACTTTAAGAGCCAGTATGGTCATCTCTTCTGTTTAAACACGCTATTTATGGGACAAATAGGACGCTAAGCAAACACAATCAGAAGAATATCGTCTATCTAACGCACGAATGTCGCACTTCCTGCCGTAATCCACAACGCAATGTCTTGAAAAACAGAAATAGAGTAACCACTGAAAGCTTCAAACTCCTCAGGCCTTTTCCTTGAAAAAGGACTTTTTTAAAACAGCCTCACACTGTTGTTACACAAAACACTCACTCCAATAACCTTAGCTTCAAACTTTGGCTGTGTCTTTGCCTCAAGCAGTCCCGACTGCTTAATGGCCTAAAACCATTCACGTAAAACGTAAAACGCAACAAAAGACACATATAGTGATTGGCCTCTAGCCGACATGTACTAACAGACAAACGAATAGCATGCAGGGTTAAATAGAAAAAAAGAAATTGAACTCACCCTGCCTGTAACAAAGCAACGCCACGTCGTATGATACTAATATTTATCAATTTAGGCTTGTTTTAACTTAAATTGCACAGCTATTTTCAGGATCCGCTGGCCGCCGTCAAACACACAGAACTAACATTGTCCTACATTAACTATTGAAGAATTCGATATAACAGGTTTCTCCTTACCTAGTTGATTTGAGCTCTCTGTGTGTTGAACGGATGCCAGCGGGTCCAGCAAGCAGCCTGCTGTAGTCTCTCCCGGTTTTGCGAGATCCTGGCTAGCTCGCCAATTGTTAAATATGTTCTTTATTCTCGCGTCCAGGAGAGAAGCTTTAAAATGAGACTAAATGGAGTCTCTGAAAAGATTCAAATGGGATACTTTAATTAAAAAAGGCGCGGTAGTGTTACAGACAGAATATTGTTCCGGCAGAAAACAGCTGTGATCTGGTTCTCCTGAGCAAGAAGAAGACAGCGGATCTCTCCTCCGGCGCTGCTATATATATCCTCTGCTGGCTCCTCCCCGCCAGCCGGCTCACCTCGTCTCCAATGTCCGTTATTGCATTTAAACAGAGGATAGGTTCTTTTCACATTCAATATATGCTTAACACGCCGTTTCTCCTCATATTCTCTTTCATCACTTTTCATTTAACACATTCTAAACGCTGTAATCAATACTCTAAACAATACTTCTCGGCTCGTTTGGTTTCCGGTCATTCCGGATGTTGTCACATGCTACTCTCGTCTGTAAACAATAATGTATTCAAATAAACTGTACTTTCATTTAATATTCAACATGGTAGTATCTCGACATCTATCGTTGTAGTGTTAAATCAGTAGGTTTCGGTTTTCACCACACCAAGTCATTTCGCTTCTCAATTCACCTCTTTAGGAAATCGTATATTAGCCACATGCTACATGCTAACCGTAGATGAAGGATTTTCAGAATAAAAGCTTAACTGCTTGTGCACAAGAATTTCTGGTTTTTCAGTATAAAAGAGCGTTTAAACTGACGGTATGTTTAAGCTACATTATACCATCAAAACATTGATTTTAATCTCTAACAATATCTCTTTCATTTTCATGGATGGCGTAGTTAAATGTGAAATCACAGAGGTTCAATCTTCTGCCTGAAGGAAAGCTAGACGGCAACCCTGAAGCTAGGTGCAGTGGTGCACCTGACCTAACACACGCCCTTAAAGAGCATCTTGCAGGTTTTTATTTATTCTACATTTATGCTTAAACTTGCTTGAAAATTACAATTAAAAAAGTGAATGCAGGATTTGATATGTTTTACGAGACATAAGGGCAGGAATTCAGAGGGAAAGGAGCAATTTTGAGCTCTGCTCCTAAAAACTGCTTTTTTGTAAGGTCATACGTCAAACGCGTCATATTAAATCACGCAGGGGACACATCTCCGCTCTCTGACCGTGGGTATAGTGGAGTTGCGTTGAGTAGAGCGGTTGTGTTTTAAGGAGCTGGTATTTTTCGGTAGTTTTACATTGTATTTCACAATTTTTAATCATGGTGCAGTATTGTGTTTGTGCAGGTTGCACAAATACCAGCCTGTCAGGACATCGAGCTCACAGTAAAAAGGACCGGAGCTAGCGTTCGTTCCTGGGTGCGTTGTGCATCCACCTCCCTGCAACACCACAGCTTTATCAGGAAACCGTATTACTTCTCTCTCCCCCCCCCCCCCCCTTCGCTGCTCTCTCTCTCTCCCCTCCGGTACACGGCACCGTAAAACATTGCATTAGGTAACGCTGTGGTGGCTGTACTGCTCAAGCCGTCTCCTTTGTGTTTGTTTGTTTCCCCCTGTCTGTGTTGTTTGTGTCACTCCTGGCTCCCGGCTCAACCTCCACTCACCTGCTGCAATCAACTTTGCACCCTCCCCGACTACACACCTGCTTTCCATCAAGCCATTTACAACGACATATCAACGCAGGCTCCACAACCTTTCTCCGCCAGATCGTCAAGTATCAGCCGTATCTCGCGTCTCTCCTCCGGTACACAGCACCGTAGTGTGGAGTTGCATTAGGTAACGCGAGATACGGCTGATACTTGCGCATTAGTTTCTGTTATGGATCAGTATCAACAGTCCTGCCAGTAACGTTACTATATTATCAATGCTACTTTAGTTATAACCTGATATATGATAGCTAACTTTACAATGTTGTGATGTGACGTTAGCTAACATTCTGTAGCTAACGCCGGTCACTCACCAAGATAGCTGCCCAGTTCTCCACTGGTTCTCCTCACACCACAGCTCAATTTCTCTCCGATGGCCGTTACTTCTTCTAATCCTTGGCTGCTCCTGGTCTCTTCGACGCCTAGCAGGCTCATAATTATAAGGTTGTGGTCCGTCATATGCATTCGAATATTCATGTTCATCTTCTTCTGTGTCGAAACTAGCATTGGGATCCATGTTTATAAATACGTTACACCGGACGCTCTCCCCCTTGTGTCCCCCGTGTTACGTCACACGCAGGAGGTCACGTGCCGAGGCTTTTTTATGCGGAAGTGAACATTTCTTACAAAAACGACGCCAGATGTCACTGTAGTGTATATTTCTGTATATTTTTTGGAAAATCTAGTGTATTCATCATTTTCCTACACATTTATTCACAGGTGTCTTTAACCTGGAAGTTGCTCTTTAACGGACCCTTTTCGCGGTTCCCATTGGAAGGTACCATTTCTTAAAAAAAAGAGGGCTGACAGAGATATTGTATATGTTGCAAATATTAGGAATATTAATAACTGATGCAGTCATAGGTAACATTTCAAACATCTGTTTCTAGATGCACATCATTCCACAAGTTATTCCCAGGCATTTTTATTACGTGTATATATATATATAGGAACATGACTCACCGGTCTCCCCCAGCTAGAGAATGTGATAAACAAACTTCATTAGTTATTTTCCAGGGCTAACACATGACATGCGAGATTCGGAGGAGATTTGCGGAGATCTGAATGTCACGTTTTTAGTTTTGTATGTCTAGGTTTGGGTGTATTTTCCTGTTCGGTTCTCTGTCATGTTTTCCTCGTTGTGTATTGTCTGGTCCCTCTCTCTGTGTTGTTCCTCCCTGTCGTTAGTTTGTAATGTTAGGGACCCACAATAGTGCCACTACAAAGTACTACCAATCCAAATTGCCTGAAACGTGCTCCTAACTGTTTTTTGGGTGGTCAATTTTGGCCTCAACACTTAATGAATTTTTCGGATTTATGGGGGATATTTCTCCCCCCCCACACCCCCCACCACCACACACAGAATACACCCCCCCCCCTACAGAGTACCCCCCTCCCTCCCCCATCAAGAAAAAAAGAAAAGGCAAACAGCATAGATTCAACATTGATTCAATGTTGGCATTTCAATCATTAAATTCGACCACAATACAACGTTGATTCAATGACATCTTTTCAACATTTAAGGTTGATCCACCATCAATCTTCAACCTTAACCAAAATCAATTTACCATAATTCAACGTTGATTTAACATCTTTTGCTATCTGGGTCCCCACCTCTGTTCCTTACTTCTTACTTGTACTTTTCTTTCAAATTTAAAGGAGGTTGAGCAAGCATCTTGAGGAACATTCATCATTAACCCCTCCAAAAAATATAGTTTATTCAATAATAAATGAATATGTAAATCATAACAGTGATTGACAGCTGATAGGAATAATATGATTGTTAATATCATATTAATTTAGACAACATCGATGAGACAGTTACTTAATGTACTTATTGCAGCAGTCTTCATAGATTTGGTACCCCTGCTGATCTAAGAGTGAGACAAACTCATTCAGTTATTGTTCAGTTAAAATTCATTAAATTATGTATGCCACCTTATATATTTATATGTAAGGCTTTACTGATGTGCCACAATAATGTCACCTATGTTATTGAGTTAAAATATTAATATTGTGGCTTTCCAAGTTAACATTGATTGATATGACTGCGATTAAATCAGCATATACTTCTGCCAGGGGATGCCACCCCTCAAATTCTCTTGCCACCCCATGAACATTTGTCTAGATCCGCCCCTGTTGGAAAGCAGGGTATAATGATTTCTTTAACATAATATGGCGCCTGCCCATTAAGGCTAGTTAGTACACGTGCTGCAGCATTTTGAATTAGCTGAAGCGACTTAACTGACTTTTTGGTACACCCTGATAATAAAGAGTTACAATAATCCAGCCTTGAAGTAACAAATGCATGGACTAGTTTCTCTGAATCGTTTTGAGGCAAGATATGCTAGATTTTTGCAATTTTACGTAGATGAAAGAAGGCGGCAATTCCGGAATATCAAGTCCATACACCCCTCCTCCCTCTCCTGCCTACTGGCTGACACCATCCCTGACTCCACCGTCACCCAGAATATTTCCCCTACTGACCTGCTCAACACCTACAACAATGCTCTCTCCTCCTGTCTCAACCAACTCGCTCCAATAAAAACCAAGTATGTCTCTTTCACTCACTCGGCCCCCTGGTAGATCTTCTCCGTTGCCTCAAAACTAAAGGTCGCCAGCTCGAAAGACATGCCAAACGAACTGGTCTATCTATCCACAAATACATGTGTAGACTGCACCAACAGCAGTTCAATCAGGAGAGACGTGATGTATGAAATACATGTTTATTACCGGGACGCCTGATATGAGGGAATGGTGATTGACGGATTACT
Organism: Notothenia rossii; assembly: GCF_949606895.1. Taxonomy (NCBI): domain Eukaryota; kingdom Metazoa; phylum Chordata; class Actinopteri; order Perciformes; family Nototheniidae; genus Notothenia; species Notothenia rossii. The sequence goes on from NC_136905.1 coordinate 34,587,401, forward strand.
ACAAGTGAATGAAATGATGTTTGGCGATTAGGCGCCGTTTTGCAGGATGATCATTCAGGAGGGGAAAACCGCTCCGATGAACCCCCCGGAGTCTAGACACTGGTGGTGGTGATAAGTGGTTCGGTCTGGTCTGAAGGGAGAAGTTTTTAGCTTGGCCCTGTATTAGGAGACAGGAGGCGAAGGGGTGGAGGAGGGTTGTGCGTTGACGTCTGAAATGACGACTGACAGAGAGGGAAGAGCAGATTTAAAGGGGTAGCGGGTGCGATGATTGGCTAGCTGGGGAGTAACGCCCCCGATAACTTATTGGGAGAGAGTATTGAAATGACGTGTAACACCAGAGGATTGGTCTTCCTCATTGAACTTGCACTAAGCCTCATTTCAATCAGGAGAGACGTGATGTATGAAATACATGTTTATTACCGGGACGCCTGATATGAGGGAATGGTGATCGACGGATTACTACAAGTGAATGAAATGATGTTTGGCGATTAGGCCCCGGTTTGCAGGATGATCATTCAGGAGGGGAAAACCGCTCCGATGAACCCCCAAATAAAAAACGCCAGAGGTGGGGACTCAAGTCACATGACTTGACTCGAGTCGCATATTTTTTGACTTGAGACTTGCTTGACTAACATTGATAAAGTACTTGACTTGACTTTGACTTGGTATTCATGACTTGAGACTTGACTTAAGTTTGAGACAGATGACTTGAAAGGACTTGACTGTTTAAAATTAAATATTTACGTTTGTTTTTGTAGTGGAATATTACGTTGAAAAACGTGATTATAACGCCATGCGCACAAACCTGGCAACCCACTAGACGGCAGGAGTGTCAGTTAACATGGCAGCGGCTAGCTTTACTCCAAAAATAGTTAAGTTTGGATTCAAGGATTATGTTGTCGATGACGCTAATAAGAAGAGAACAGCGGTATGCAGGGTCTGCAGCATAAAGATCAGTGACAGGACCACCACAACATCCAACTTCATTCGTCACTACAAAAAAAACCCACAGAGAAAGGTAGGCTACGTGACTGTGTTGTGTTAGCTAGAAAGCTAACGTTAAGTTTAAGCTACGTTAGACTTTGTTTCAAATCGATTAAGCAGAGAAGACAAAACGGGGTAAATGGACACTAGAACCGCCAAGGGATTAATTTTGACTAACCCTTATACTGACGGCTGTCAGGAGAGAGAGAGAGAGGAAAAGAGATGCCTCGTTTATTTCCCCTGTGTTATTATCAGAAGTTACTGGAAACTTTTGAATAATGTAGTTCATCTACTTTTAGTAGTTTGTTTAAATGTTTTAATTATGTTGTTTTTGTTTGTAGAAGTGCATCATTCCTTGATTTATTGTAAAATGAATCTGAACTTTTTGATCTGTTATGATGATAAACTGAAGCCATTTCTAAATGAACCCAATTAAGTGAGTTTTAAATCGTCCTGCTTAGTTTATAAGGAAATTATGAAGAGGAACAAATTAAATGGTTTGAAAATGATATCTATGTAGGTGCTGACGCTGTTGGCGGTTCTATTGTTAACAGACATTTTAATTAAATATGTGTAATGGAAAATGCCATATAAGATTTTCTAACCTGGAATTCTGCCTTTTTGAACAGACTTTTTGAGTCCTAGCTATATTGTCTACAGTTCTGGGGTTAATATGAATCTAATATGATTGTCATCGGTCTAAATTAGATTTCAAGTGATTAACTGTGTATGTAATGAAGATCATAGTGTGGGTTGAATCCATTTTCATAACCACTGTCTTTTAACTGATTTAAATGCGGAAACTGGGCTTATTCATCAGAATTTCGTTTGACTTGACTTGCTTGACTCTCACCATAGTGATTTGGGACTTGCTTGATACTTGTAGGTCAAGACTTGAGACTTGCTCATGACTTGCACATGTAGGACCAGTGCATGACATTAAGGATTTTGGGAGATGGCCCTGTGGGCCATCTAAGCTAATTTACAGATGGCCCTGAGCCCAATAGAGATTGCCCTGAAAAATGCGTGCGGACGAAATGGCACGAAGGGTTTGGGGGGCCTCCCCCTAGAACATTAAGATTTGTCCAGGTCTTACTGTAGATGCTGTCTGGTGCCTTCTCTAGACTGAATTATAAGATGAACCACCACAATATTATATTGTAAAATGTCAATGTTATTCTTCATTTCACTTGTTTGTTTGCTCTTGTTTGCTCGCTTGCATGCCCTGCATAGTGTTAAATATGTTCTTTATTCTCGCGTCCACGAGAGAAGCTTTAAAATGAGACTAAATGGAGTCTCTGAGAAGATTCAAATGGGATACTTTAATTAAAAAAGGCGCGGTAGTGTTACAGACAGAATATTGTTCCGGCAGAAAACAGCTGTGATCTGGCTCCTCCCCGCCAGCCAGCTCGCCTCGTCTCTCATGTCCGTTGTTGCATTTAAACAGAGGATTGGTACTTTCCACATTCAATATTATGCTTAAGAAATGGGGCATCGTCCGGGATATCTATTTTCCTGAGCTAAACAAAAAACAACCAATAATTGAGAAGTCATTGTAGGTGTTGTACATTGGCTGAAAAATGGGTTTTGACTTACAGGACTTTATTGAAAGTCCAAGTATTGATAAGTTGTATTCCTGTCGCAAAGATGACATGTTATGTATTGCAGCTCACTTTAACATTTCAGTAGACAAGTATAAAGTAAAAAAAGAGATAAGAGAGAAAATCATGCAAAAACTAGAGGAGTTAAAGATTCTTGTAATCCCAAGCATGTCAATTCAGCCTAAGGCTGATGTATCTATTGATGATGATGATGATAGGGAACGTGTTTTTGGTGCTTTCTTTATAGAACAGAAGAGTCTGGCTGTATTAGCTACACCTAGAATTGACAAGGTAAATCCTGAGGCTCCTCCTCAACGCTTCCTAGGTTTGAGGCTTTCTCTCCGGGTAGCGTTGGTGCAAGTAGTGATGCCAAACTGAAGGTTCGTCTTGCCCGTCTTCAGTTGGAGGCCCAGGAGAAGGAAATGGTGCGTAGAGCGGAATATGAATACAAACTGCAGATTCGCAAGTTAGAGATAGAAGCTGAGAAAGAAATCACGTTAAAACGGCTTGAAGTTGATGCCCTGAGAATCTCTTCAGAGCAGACATTTGAGAGGTCAATACCTTCGCATACAGTCTCTCATACAAAAAGTTTTGATGTTAGTAAAAATATTGCTTTGGTGCCAACTTTTAGAGAGTCAGAAGTTGACTCATATTTTTGTGCTTTTGAGAGGATTGCTACCGCACTAGTCTGGCCTAAAGACATGTGGCCAATCCTACTACAGTGCAAATTAGTAGGTAAAGCTCAGGAAGTGGTATCTTCACTTTCTTTGAAAGAAAGCTTGCAGTACGAAGTGCTTAAAGAGTCGATCTTGCGTGCTTATGAGCTTGTGCCGGAGGCCTACAGACAAAAGTTCAGACACCATAAAAAGTCTGCTACTCAGACATTTGTTGAGTTTGCGCGAGAGAAGGGCATTCTCTTTGATAAATGGTGTGCGGCTAATGAAGTGAAGGATCATTTTGAGAGTCTTCGTCAGTTACTTCTCTTGGAAGATTTTAAGAATTCTTTGCCTGAAAGGATGGTGATATTCTTAAATGAACAGAAGGTCACTTCACTGGCTAAGGCAGCTGTTTTAGCGGATGAATTTATGATTACTCACAAGACTGTGTTTTCTTCACCCTTGCGCCTAGATAAAGCTACAGAGTCGCAAACCGGAAGGACTGATCTTGGCCATACAACTTTTGAAAGGTCTACAGGACCACCATCCCGTCCACGGGGGCCCCGTGAGTGTAACTACTGCCATAAAACAGGACACCTTATTTCAGGGTGTCATTTCTTAAAGCGTAAACAACAATTTTCGCAACGCTTTCAAACGCCAAAAGGCATGGGACTCATTAAAGGAGTTTCCCTATCAGACATAGAAATGTCCCAGGAAGATGATGTACCTGATCCCTGCTTCAAACCCTTTATTTCAAAGGGCTTTGTTTCTTTAACAGGGGATCCTAAAGACCAGCTGCCAGTACAGGTACTTAGGGACACCGGAGGTTCTCAGTCTATTATTAGGGAAGGCATCTTACCTTTAACCTCCAGGTCATCATGTGGATCAAGTGCTGTTGTTCAAGGGGTAGACATGACACTAGTTGCGGCTCCTTTGCACAATGTTTATATTCACTCGTCCCTTGTCAAAGGATTCTTTAAAGTAGCTGTTCTCCCTGCCTTGCCCATCAAAGTTGTTGATTTCATCCTCAGTAATGACTTGGCTGGAGGCAAAGTTAAGCCAGTAACTGAGGTCATTGATTCTCCTGATCTAAGTTTAGACGCAGATAAATCAGCTGAAGTACCTCCCGAAATCTTTCCTGCTTGTGTTGTTAAAAGGGCCCAGTCAAAGAAATATGGAGAGGACTTGTCTGATTCTTTTCTTGCTACAGGGCAGTTTCTTGAAGACATGACTGCGACGGACCGACTGCCAGAGGAGGCCCGGTCTGCTGATGCTGGATCACCCAGTAGCAGCTCAGAGCTTGTACAACTGCCTGCCACTCGGGAATAATTCATGGCAGCCCAGTTAAGTGATGAAACACTTTCTAAATGTCTCTCTTCTGTTATCAGTCAGAAAGAGGCCAAGTCAAAGAAGATGGCCTATATTATGGAAGATGGACTATTGATGCGTCGCTGGATTACTATTAGTGATGCCTGTGAGGAGTCAGACTCCTTTGCAATTTATCAGGTTGTCGTGCCAACAGCCTATCGTTCTCAGGTGATGTCCTTGGCTCATGATCATCCGTGGTCAGGTCACATGGGGGTAACAAAAACGTATGAAAGAGTTTTAAAACACTTATTTTGGCCAGGACTTAAGTCTGATGTAGTTCTTTATTGTCGAACATGTCATGTGTGCCAAGTTGCTGGTAAACCAAATCAGGTGATACACCCTGCTCCTCTCATTCCCATTCCAGTAATGGGAGAGCCATTTGAAAGGGTGATTGTGGATTGTGTGGGACCCTTGCCAAAAACTAAAACTGGAAACCAGTTTCTCTTAACTGTCATGTGTGCCTCCACTAGGTTCCCAGAAGCCATCCCACTATGGAAAATCACTGCCCCGGTCATCACCAAGGCACTTCTGAAGTTTTTCTCCACGTTTGGTCGACCAAAGGTAGTCCAAACAGACCAAGGTACTAACTTCATGTCTAAAGTGTTTGCCCAGGTACTTGCCACCTTAGGGATCAAGCATGTGACATCCAGCCCATATCATCCTGAAAGTCAGGGGGCATTAGAGAGGTTTCACCAGACTATGAAGTGCATGTTAAGAAAACATTGCCACAATTTTCATAAAGATTGGGATGACGGTGTTCCTGTAGTGTTATTTGCCGCCCGTGAAGCTGCTCAGGAGTCACTAGGTTTTAGTCCTGCTGAGCTAGTGTTTGGACATGAAGTCAGAGGTCCTTTAAAAGTTCTTAAAGAGCATTTGATCATGCCAATGAAAAAAGTTTGCAGTATCCCAGAGTATGTCGCCAAACTTAAGGATCGTCTACATCGTGCTTGCTCCTTGGCTAGGGAAGCTCTGACCTCTACCCGGGGGAAAATGAAGAAACGCTACGACCAGAAGGCGCTAACACGCTTGTTTCAGCCAGGTGACAAGGTGTTGGTTCTATTGCCTGTACCTGGTTCTGCTCTGTCTACTAAAGGGGGCCGATAATGTTCTTGCCGATGCACTATCTCGTGCTATGTAAATAGAAAATGTATATTGTCGGGTCCAAACATACTGTTTGGATTTATATGTGTGGGGGTGTTACGTGCCAGGCAGGCTGTACTTGTGGGGTTTTCTTTCCCTCCTGTGTTTCTCTCTTCTCCCTGTCTTCTGCACAGCTAATCAGCAGCTGATCGGAATCTGCCTATGCACCTGAATCTGATGGCTGATTGGATCCCCTCACCCTCAGCTGGCCTATCAGCAGCCAGGGCCGACCATAAACGAGGCACCCAGGAAGTCTTCTCTCTCTCTCACTCTGGGCCTGTTGCTGATGAAGGAGCCTGCAGTGTTTGGCAACTCATGATCTTTGTATTGTCTGACCTTTTTGAAAGTGTGTGTGTTGAGAGGTGGAGGAGTTAGGTAAGTCTGGGGTACCCTGTACATTTCTCACCACGTAGCTAACTAATGTTCAGACACACTAGGTTAGCGGATTGTTGCCACCCCTGTATATTGTTTTGTCAAATTCAAAAGATAAAGATAGGCCTGGTTTTGTTATGCTTGTTTCTTTTGTTTGGCACAATCCTTTGACTCCTCCTCCTCACCAACAGAGTGTTTCAATTATATGTCTGTTCGATTCTGGGTTTACACAAAATAAACCTTTTGTCAACTGTTACACTGACCCCCTCATTTTTATTGGTTGTATGTTATTGTCTCCAGGTCCCCTAGACCTTAGTGGGGACGTAACAACAGTTCTTCATCTGAACTTCGCATAGTACATATCTCCTATTACAAACATGCAATCTAAATGGAATGGTTCAATAGGCTTAACTTTATGAAAATACAAAATAAATTATTTGCCTGTGCTCAAACATAAAAGTGTTCCCTTGTGTATAACTTGTAGTGTTTGCATTCAATATCATTCTTAAAAATAGCAGCAATGGCTTGGTATTAGAACATTTCTTCCTCCCTCCTTTCACAGAAACCGTTCTCATACCACGCTCAGTGTTAAGGCACTTGTTTTTACAAAGTTAAAAGAAACAAACAAATATTAAGTCCCCAAATAAATCCTCCTTAATTGATCTCATTTTAACAAATGTTCCATATAAATACTCATCTGTGGGAGTATTTGCAAATGATGTGAGTGACCACTGTGTTGTAGCCACAATTAGGGACACTAAGGTCCAAAAAGTTAAACCACGCATCATCACAAAGAGAGATAAAAAACACTTAGTGGAGCAGGGTTTTTTACATGATCTGTTTGATTTTGATTGGGGAAAAATCGATCTGTGTGCTGATGTAGAAACTGCATGGTCTTATTTTTATCTTGGTTTTATTAAAATTATAGATAAACATGCACCTCTGCGTAAATTTAGAGTGAAGGGACGAAACAATCCCTGGTTTTCTGCTGAACTGTCCAGTCTCCTTCATGAGAGAAACAATGCCTGGGCAAAGGCTAGGAAATCCGGCTCAGAGGTAGAACGGCTACGCTTTAGGCAGCTAAGGAATAGCTTTACTTCACATGTCAAAAGTGCTAAGTCAAAGTACTATTTGTCAGTTACCACAGAAAACCTGAATAATCCTAGGACATTTTGGAAAGCCATAAAATCGATTTCCACTAGTGATATCCCAAATGAGCTACCTCCGTGCCTCACCACAGCATCTGGCATTATATCAGACAGGGCTACTATGCTAAATTGCTTTAATAAGCATTTTGTCTCTTTTGGCTCTCTGTTTGATTCTGTCACTGACTGTGCTTCTGCTTCTGTGAGCGCTCCAGTCCTTGACTCTGAACAATGTGGTCTGGAAAACCCTTTCAGTTTTACTCCTTTAACTGTTGGTATTGAAGCTTTATCCAAGTTAGATCCTAGGAAACCGGCTGCCCCGGACAACGTAGAACCTTTCTTTTTAAAGATAGCTGCAGATTTTATTGCTCCACCTCTTACTTCTCTTTTTAACCTCTCCCTCAGCACAAATACAATTCCTAAAGTATGGAAGTCTGCTTATGTCCTGCCTCTACTGAAAGGAGGGGAGGCAACTATTTTAAATAACTATAGGCGAATCTCTAAATTGTCAGTTCTGGCTAAGGTGCTCGAACGACTTGTGAGTGAACAAGTAAAGGAGTTTTTATGTATAAATGATATCATTTCTAAACATCAGTCAGGCTTCAGGAAGAAACATAGCACCATCACTGCAACAATGAAAGTGGTACATGATATTACTAGTATGCTAGATAATAAACAGAGTTGTGCAGCTCTGTTTATTGACCTTTCCAAAGCGTTTGACACCGTTGATCATCGCGTTTTAAAACAGAGGCTACTCAGTATTGGCATATCCAGCCATGCAGTGGGGTGGTTTGTGAACTACCTCTCTGAAAGGTCCCAATGTGTTCACTTTGATGGGCTGTCTTCTGAGTGGTTAACCATTGCTAATGGTGTTCCTCAAGGTTCTGTTTTAGGTCCACTTTTATTCTCCATATATATCAACAGTTTAGGTGAAAATGTGGATGAAGCTACTTTACATTTTTATGCGGACGATACGGTGATGTACTGTGCAGGTCCCTCCATTCAGGAGGCGGTTGTTAAATTACAGGCTGTTTTTAACATTATTCAGACTCAGCTCTCTGAACTAAAGCTTCTTTTAAATGTGGATAAAACCAAGATAATGCTCTTTTTTCAAAAGCAAAAAAGACACCAGAGCCTGTTTTAGATATTGTATCAACGCAAGGAACAAAACTTGAAGTTGTTGCCTGTTACAAATACCTTGGTATCTTGCTTGATGACTGTCTCTCTTTTAAACTTCATGTCAATAACCTGCTTAAAAAACTGAGGGTTAGGCTAGGTTTTTTTTTCAGGAATAAGTCCTGTTTCTCGCTTGAGGCCAGGAAAAGGCTAGTCACTGTGACTTTTTTACCTGTGCTGGACTATGGTGATCTGATGTATATGAATGCACCTGCCAACTACCTGAGCAAACTAGATGCTGCGTATCATAGTGCTCTGAGATTTGTCACAAATTGTAAAGCACTTACTCATCACTGTACACTGTATACCAAGGCAGGTTTACCATCACTCACTGTACGGAGGCTCAGTCACTGGTACTGTACACTTTTATCTATAAAGCTATGTTGGGCAAACTCCCGTATTATATCTGTTCATTGATAAAGCAGAAAGTTGCAAGCAGCTATTGTCTGCGATCACAGGATATAGTCTTGTTAGATGTGCCAAGAGTAAGGACTGTCTTAGGGAAGACAGCTTTTATGTGCGCAGCTCCACTTGCTTGGAACAGTCTACAGGCAAAATTGAAATTGAGCATTTTTATTTCTCTGAATGTATTTAAGGCACGTCTAAATGAAATGCTTTCTGACACTCTGGGTATTTGTAAATGTTGAATATGTAAATATGATATCCTCTGTTGTTTGTTTGTTTGTTGTTTTTATGTTTCATGTGGAACTACATTTGTATTTATTTAACCTTTATTTAACCAGATAAAAAGCATTGAGATAAAATCTCATTTACAATGCTGACCTGGCCAAGAACGCAGCAACGTTACACATAACACACATAACACAAACATATAAAATACAGAGAACATAACTAAGAAAACAAAAGACGAAAAAAAGCAGTTACTACATTGTGCACATTAGGACAGTAAGAAAGGCACTACTTATTACTGCAAGAGCAGCTGGTGGTAAGGACTTCTGACAACTTCAATTTAAAACAGGCTATAGAAACAAGTGCCGTCAGTTTGAGGCGTGATTGAAGGTCATTCCAAGACCAAGGACCATAATAAAAGAGACTCCTTTTTCCAGCCTCAGTCCGCACAGCAGGAACCTGGAACCGTATCAAGGCACTGGATCTGAGGTTGTAAAAGTCACGAACTGGAGCAAATCTGGCACATATGTAGAGTGGAAGATTTCCTAAAATGGCTTTATACATTAATAAAAACCAATGCTGCATCCTACGCATAGTGAGTGAGGACCATCCAGTTAGGCTATACAGTGTGCAATGATGAGTCCTATAGGGTGCATTTGATATATAACGCAGTGCAGCATGGTAGAGTGGGTCAAGTTTGGCCAAGACAGTGGGACAGGCAAATCTATAAATGGTGTCACCGTAGTCCAGCTGGGACAGAAATAAGCCAGAGACCAACCTTTTACGGGATGAAGTTGAAAAACAACATTTAAGTCTGTAAAGGAAGCCAAGACTGAATTTCAATTTCTTTGTTAGAACTTCGATATGGTGTTTGAAGTTCAGATTACTGTCCAACCAAAAGCCAAGATATTTGTAGATATCAACAAACTCAACAGAGACGCCATCAAGGGTGTCAATGGAGAGGCAAGAGGACGCTGACTTGGGAGCAAAAAGCATTGCTTTGGTTTTCTTACTGTTCAAAAGCAGTTTGGAATCAAGAAGTGCATGCTGCAGCGTGATAAAATCAGATTTTAAATTGGAAACGGCCATGTCCAGAGAAGGAGCACATGAATATACAATAGTGTCATCAGCATACATATGATAGGTAGAAAATTGCATCTGATTACAAATATTGTTTACATATAATAAAAAGAGCAAAGGCCCCAAAATAGAGCCCTGAGGAACGCCCTTCTCCAAGGTGACAGGGTCAGAGACAGTGCTACCCAACCTGACGCATTGAGTACGGTCGGTTAGATAACTCTGAAACCAGCAAATGGCATTATGACCGAAACGAGACACCAACATAACATTAGACATAATGTGGTGATCTACAGTATCAAATGCTTTGGCTAGGTCAATAAACAATGCAACACAAACAGATTTGTTATCCAAAGCAGCCTTGATATCATCTAAGACTTTCAGACTGGCAGTCACAGTACTGTGCTTTGATCTGAATCCAGATTGCATAGGGTTAAGGATGTTGTGTGAATTTAAAAAAAGTTTTAGCTGAGTAGAAACTAGGGACTCAAGAATCTTTGATAACACAGAAAGATTTGAGATAGGACGATAATTATTTAACTCAGTGGGATCACCAGCTTTCAAGAGGGGCGATACCAGAGCTTGCTTCCACAGAGCTGGCAGTGTGGGAGTGGACAGGGAGAGATTAAAAATATCAGTTACTGGTTGTGCTATAATCTGAGCTGCAATTTTTAAAAAGAATGGGTCGAGGCCGTCAGGCCCGGCAGACTTTTTAGGATCAATTGAGTGCAAACCCTGTAAGACTTCAGAGACCGAGAAAGAAGCAAAATCAAAAACAGGGGAGCTCATCTCTTGACTAGGGCTGTGAGTACGACCATTTAGAGAGTCATGACTTTGCTCATCAAAAATGTGACCAGCCTTTTTGAAGTGAGCATTGAAAGCATTAGACATACCATCTGAATCTGAAATAAAATAATCACTGACCTTCAGTTTTTGTGGGAAACTAGAAACTTTCTTGTTCTGAAGTGATTTAATTGTTTTCCAGAACTTAGAATGGTCATTAAAACAATCAGTGGTTAAGCTCAGATAGCAATCAGCTTTAGCTTTTTTAATAAGGGCTGAACATTTATTTCTGAGGACACGAAAAAGAAGCCAGTCATCACTAGTGTTAGACTTTCTAGCTAAAGACCATCGCTTATTTCGATCATGAATTAGATCAGATAGTTCTCTAGTAAACCATGGAGTGTTCCTATTCTTGACTCTGAATTTTCTAAGGGGGGCATGTCTATTAATAATCGATAAAAAGTGATCAATAAAAAATTGGACGGCAACAGATGGAATTAACGCTATGAAGTGCCATTTAACCTCCGCCAGATCGTGTAGGAAAGCCTGCTCAGAGAAGTGTTTGAAGCAGCGCCTGAGGACAATAAGGCCCTTGGCTTTGGGCAACTTAGTGCTCCTAACGCAAGCAATAGTGCAATGGTCACTGATATCATTAGGAAAAACACCAACAGACACATACTTATGAGCTGCATTTGTTAGAATGACATCTATAAGGGTATCGTTATTGGGTTTGGCAGGGTTTATTCTAGTGGGACTATCAATAAGCTGAGTTAAGTTCAAAGAATCACAAACCTGCTTAAACTGTGAAGATTTATCACTCAACCAGTCCCAATTTAAATCACCCATTAATATGATTTCAGAAGAAAACATAGACAACAATTCAGTAAGTAAAATGATGCAGGTCTCCCTTGTAAATGAGATCGATGATCTCAAGGGACCAATCTGTCTAAATAAAGGTTTGAAATGAAATGAAATGAAACTATTTTAGAATAGCAATGATTTATACAACATGAAATCTACCATATTAGAATAGTATAAAATAATAAAGTCAAATAAAATGGACTATCTTAGAATAGTGTAAAATTAATTGGAATAATACAAATATACTATCTTGGAATAGTATGAAGTAAATTGAAATGGATTCACTCCATATCTAACATAGCCAACTCCTCCGTCTCGTCCACCACCCATCCTTTTCCGGAACCTGCCTACCCTCCTCCTTCAAGGCCCCCTTTTACAGCCTTCAGACAAATTACCTCACTGGACATAGTTGCCCAAGTCACCGGCATGAATACCTCAACTTCCATCCTGGACCCCATGCCCTCCACCCTTGTCAAAGCCTGCCTCCCCCAACTCACTCATCTGATCACCACAGTCATTAACTCCTCTCTGTCCATTGGACTCGTCCCCCCTGCTCTGAAACTCGCTGCTATCACTCCCATACTCAAAAAACCTGGTCTCAACCCTGATTCCCTCAATAACTACCGGCCCATCTCTAACCTCCCATTCCTGTCAAAAATTCTGGAGCGAACTGTTGCCTCCCAACTCAAAACCCATCTGGACTGCAATAGCCTTCATGAACCTTTTCAATCTGGTTTCCATACTCGCCACAGCACAGCATCTGCCTTACTCAAGGTCACCAATGACATTCTCCTCTCTGCTGACTCTGGTTCCCTCTCAATTCTCATTCTCCTTGACCTAACAGCCGCATTTGAAACGATCAATCATTCCATCATTATCAACCACCTCCAGTCTTCCATTGGCATAACCGTTACTGCCCTCTCCTGGTTTAAATCCTATCTCTCTGACAGACATCAATTCATCTCCATTAACAACTCCAAATCCCCCACAGCACCCGTCAATCATGGCCTCCCTCAGGGTTCTGTACTTGCTCCCCTTCTGTTCATTATCTACATCCTCCCAATTGGACAAATCCTCCGTCAACACCAACTCCAGTTCCACTGATATGCTGATGACACGCAGCTCTACCTCTCAACAAAATCTATTTCTCCAACCACACACTCCCAGCTCAGCACCTGCCTTACTGACATTAACATTTGGATGCAAAACAATTTTCTAAAACTTAACTGTAACAAATCGGAACTTATAATCATCGGCCCAAACCCACTTACCCGCTCAACCCAAGATTTTTCTCTTACCATCGATGGCTCCATTGTCAACCCCTCCACTCACATCCGTAACATTGGCATCATCCTCGACCCCACCCTCACTTTCCTCCCTCACGTCAACCAGGTCACAACAAACGCTTTCTTCCATTTAAAGAACATCGCCCGCATCAGACCCTCCCTCTCATCGACCGCTGCTGAAACTCTGATCCATGCCTTTATAACATCCCGACTGGATTACTGCAACAGCATACTTTTTGGATCACCTGCATTCATACTAAAAAAACGTCAATATGTCCAAAACTCAGCTGCACGCTTGCTCACCTCCACCCGACGCTCCGACCACATCACCCCTATCCTACATGACCTCCATTGGCTCCCCATCAAACACCGTATTGACTTTAAAATCTTACTTTTCACCTCAACAACCTTGCCCCCCCCCCACACCTCTGTGACCTCATCCAACGACACACCCCCACTCGTCACCTCAGGTCTGCTGAAGCTAACCTACTGCAGCCCATCACGACAAAGCTCTGGACCTGGGGTGACAGGGCCTTCGCTGCAGCCTCCCCCACACTCTGGAATCCCTCCCCAGCCATGTCAGATCTGCCAACACTCTGACATCATTCAAACAATCCCTCAAAACTCATCTTTTCACTCTTGCCTTCAACTCCTAATTCACTAACCCCTCGCCCTTATTCCACCTAGCTTAGCACGTTTTACTTTTATTGTTATTTTGTTTTACTTGCTTGTAAGCGCTTTGAGCACCAGGAAAAGTGCTTTATAAATGTAATGTATTATTATTATAATGTGGTATATTGACTATATAATGTTTATCATGTTACAAGGCAAACTGGTACTTTTTAGACCTCGGTGAATATGGTCCTGGTTAACATGTTGTAGCGCGCATGCGCAGTCTGAAGGTGAAGTTCAACTTGGAGTAAAGATGTGAACGACATAGCGGTGTCCGTCTCCTTAATACACCACAAGAGCAATCTTTCTAAAGTGAGCAAAGTATACCTGCCAATGTTTTGAAAGGTTCCATGGTAAAGTGTATTACTAACCCAGCCTTTGGTGTTTTTCTTAACTATTGCTGGAAATGTAGACCGAATATGACAGGAAATGGAAACTGCAGAAGCATGGTTGTTGGTTAGGGTCATTGCAGTAGGAAGTTCAACTTTACTTATAGTATCACACGTGGCTGCAATGAAGAAAACCATCCCCCTCCATTCCAGCTTCATCCATGAAGAGTTTAATATCTTCATACTTGATGATAGAGTCGTAGTGAAGGAGTTGCCTTTCCAGGATGACAGGAAATCTTGCCAAAGACGCATTTCCAAGTTTTCCATGCATCCTTTATAAAACTCATGGAGAAAGGGGGGATATTATTCAAAGGTTGGACAGGAAAGATGTTGCTTGTGGAATTATACAAATGGTATAATTGAGAAGTCCAAAGCGGGCTAGTAGCTGGTATTTGGTTTAGTCTGCCAGCATAGACCTGGGCATAGTGATGTGTTGTATTTTCTATGAGGGTAGAGAAGCCTGGAAGGACATTGAGTCCAAACTCATACCTAGATATGTGGTGGAGGTACTTGTACCAGATGTGTTCTCTTCAGAAAGAGGGATGCCAAGGTCTGAAAAATCTGTTGCAAGAGTAATAAGCCCGTGGTGAGACATTTGGAAACCTGGGAAATTTAGAATTTAAAATGTTAAACAAATATTACATCCATTAATTTACAGTTTCACAAAAGTATAGGTAAGACATGTTTCTAACGTCATCTTACCACTTAATATCCTTACATATTTATACAAACAGTGGCCATAAAGGCAGATTTCAATAAGGCTGCAGATGATTTGGCTTTATGTGTGTGTTTAATGGAAACTCTTCAAGTTTCTGTGGGTGAGACAGGAGCCTGCAAAGTTTCCATCTTAAGATATGTTGGACAAATGTGATGCGGTGATTCCTCTGTGGTGATTCAGATCCTCAGCAGCAGGTAATATACAGGAAAAGTTTGTAACTTGGAAAGCAGCTTTTTGTGGTATGCAAAAAATATCTGTTTTTGATGTGCGTATTATAGGTTAAATTGGTTATAGCTGCAAACAGTGATCATCCACATAGACTGCCTTCTGTGTGCTAGGACTACCTTGTTTTTCTCTGTCTGTAGGACTCCCCTTAAAATAAACTGTCATTTAACTCCATCGCCTTTGAGCCCAAGACCAAATGAGATTCTAATATCTCAGGCTCCTTCTAGAAGTACTCATGTATAAAATATAAAAACGATTTAGAAAGGACATAAACCTAATTTAATAAATGTTATCTCAGACATAACGTGTGTTAGTGAGCAACCAGGTAAGTACAGCAGAAGTTAATATATCTCTATGGAAGAAGTAAACATTTTAACTTACAGCAGTGATTTTAGACCACTCTGCCGTGGAACACCAGTTTGCCACAAGAGATCGCCAGGTGTGCCTTGGGAAGTTGTCCAATCCAACTTTATCATTCCAACAAATATTATGAAGTGCTGCAAATAAAATCCAACAGTGCCTTGGTCCCAAGCTACCTTAAATATCATCTCCAAACGAAACACCCTTCACTTCAAAACAAAACACATACTTTTTTGTTTGCTGAGTATATAAACTGATTAACTGTTGTGAGAAAAAACACACAAAGGTGTCTGAGAGAGCTGTCAAAGCTAGCTACTTAGAACTCTGCTCACTGTGTGCGGTGCTGCTGTATTAACATGGCTGTGACCATCTTTCAATGGTGTCCACATTTAGGGTTGGCTTTTCCATCTTCACCACTCACTTGAGCAACTGTTGAATGATAAATCCCGGTATATTTCTAGGAAATAGGGAGAAAATAGACACAGGCTTGTATACTCCATCCAATTACTGAGAGATCAAACCTGCTGCTATGACTAATATTATGAAATGCTGCAAATTAAATCCAACAGTGCCTTGGACCCAAGCTAGATTAAATATCATCTCCAAACGAAACATTCTTCACTTCAAAATAAATAAACAGGGACTTTTTTATTTGCCTGAGTAAACAAACTGATTAACAGGTAACTGTTATGAGAAAAAACACAAAGGTGTCTGAGAGATCTCTCAAAGCTACTTGTGCTGAACTCATAGCCAGATTGAGAGAGTTGTTATTAAATTGTCATTATATATTGTACACTGTATTAGGCTACATTGTGTCTTTTTGTACGTTTTGGGGTTGTTGGTGTGCCGCGGGATTTTTTTTTTTTCTTTTTAATTCTTTATTTATTTGGGGTCCCATTATAGTACAAGTACAGTTTTTCAAATCATATATTTTTAGAAACCCGAAAGTGACAAATGAAATAGCAAACAAAATTAGTCAAAGTATAATAAAAACGAAAAAGTACACAGGGGTTGTTTGAAATAGCAAATGTCTACACATGTACATATGCATACATATCAACATACATATACTGTATATATACATTCATTACACATAAACACATACATGTGACCATACATACACATCTATACATATACATTCAATCGGTGTATAGAAACAGTCAAACAAGGGATGGTCGTCTTTGGGATATGTAAATTCTCCACTTTTTCCATATTTCTTCAAATGTGTTTTCCTGAAGCCTCATTGAGAAGGTAATTCTTTCCATAACATAGATTTCATGGATTTTGTCGTACCAGTTGTCAAGAGAAGGGATATCTGCTTTGAGCCATTTTCTAGTTATTGCTTTTTTTGCTGCAACAGTAAGAATTCCAAATAATTGTTTTGTTTTGGAGTTTATGGGGATTGAGAAGGAGCGGGATTTCTTTAATGTAAAAATGCTATTGCAGCTCAAAAAAGGTTGAAAAACACTGACTAATGGCGCTTTTCCACTGCAGCAGCCGGGTTTGGCCTTGGTAGGCCAGGCTCACTTAAAGCTGCGTTTCCATTACAGTTAGTAACTGGGGTAGTAACTATTGTAACGACGCAGTGTAGGCGGGGCGGTCGGCTGTTCGGCGAGCATAGCTACGCTGCGTAAAATACAGAAGAAGCTAACAGGAGAGTTTGGGAAATCCTACAACGCAGAAGAGACGACAAGATGACTGATCATTTCAAAACGACAACGCTACTAACGTTCGCTAACTAGCAATGTGTGTAGGGTCACGCTCACTATATGGCGAGTGTTTCAAGTATTTAATTAATTTTAGCTACCACTTTTATGTATTAAAATATGTATGCTTTTTTATGTGTATTTCAGAAGTTATACCATTTGCAAAGTCGCCGCCGCAGACCATGTGCAGTGTTTCCCCTACCATTGTCTCCCGCCAACGGAGCCCCGCACCCCCCTGATATTCAATGTTTAAAAAAAAGAAAAAAGATTATAATTTTTTTTGTAATATATATATATAGCACCAAATTGCAACTAATCTATATCAACTGTCACTTTTCACATTGAACATGTGCTCTTTTATTAAATGAACTAAATGCTTTCATTTTAAGTTGGGAGTTTAGTGTTTTTGACCCTCACTGATGCATTAACCAATAACAATAATCCACAGCTCCTCTCTCTGCTCCAGAGAGAATTGAATATTTAGTAAATATTTGAATTTCAAGCACCTCTAAGTAATGCCCCATAATGAGAACATTTGAGAAAATAACAGATCATGAAAAGAAAATCTTTCTAATACATTAAGAAAGTTGTTTTGTGGTCTGTTTTGTTTGTAAAGATCTACTATTAACACAGATGAAATCAGGATAAAAATACTTGTTACAAACAAACTGTTTAATCCTCAAACAAGTGCAAATAACAAAGCAAACTATAAACATAAATACCAAAATGTAAAACACAGCAAAACTATATACATAAATGCAAGTGTAAAAGGCCACTATGGCCAGCTGCAGGTGCCGTTCCTGCTGGGCCAGATTTGCACTGTGCATCTCCCTCAGGACTGTGATGTCCTCGTTTCCTCTTGCCTGGAAGACAATAAGAGAAGATAAACCTTTTTTAATCACCGTCGGGAAATTCAGGTGTCATAGCAGCAACAGCCATACGTTTAAAGTGCAACAATCTAAAACAAAGCACAGTCCAAAATGAATGGAACACAGTGCAGGTGTCTGCTGCACAGTGTTGGGACTAAGACGTTACAAAGTAACTGTAACGCACTACTTTTTCGGTAACTAATAGCGTTACTAATTACCTATTCCCATTAAGTAACGCCGTTATATTTACTGTGATTTAAATGGATGCGTTACTGCGTTACATTATGTGATGGGACTGAACCGAATCTCGCTGCGGAGGTAATTTACAGGCGAATACAGCAATGTCCTCTCACAGCACCATGGAAAAGTGAAAGTAACCAGAGAGGAGTGATGATTGGTTAACGCGGGATAACATTTCAGGGTAAGCCAATCAGAGACAGATTTGGGCGGGTCTTGCCTTATGGGGAAAATACACACACACGAACACTTGCTAATGCTAACCATAGACTGATGCTAATACACACACACATGGCAACGCTCACCACCATCACACACACACACAATGGCAGATGCAAGTATCAGCGAGAGCAGCAGCGCATTTGCAACTTGGAAATATAACCACTATTTTCAATTTGTGGGGTTAAAGGACGCAAAAAATATTAAGGTAAAATGTAAAGTGTGTGCAGGCCAGAAAGCATTGTCCACATCGAATAACAGCAATGCATATCTCCTGAAACACCTAATGTACATGTGAGGAGTTGTCTTTTCTCTTACTGTGCCACAGAACAACATAAAAAATTGTATTTTTATTGTTATTATTTTTAAAGTAAAGTAAAGTAACTTTTTACTAGTTACTTTTATAATTTAGTAACTAATACAGTAACTAGTTACTTATTGAGAGCAGTAACTATAACTATTACTAGTTACTTTTTAAAAGTAACTTGCCCAACAATGCAATGAAGAATATATTAGGATGTCACACATAATTTTAATAGCTACAACATAAATAGTGATTCTTACTACTTTTACTTTTGGTACGTTACTTTACTTGTAACAGAGCATTTCCACACAGTGGTATTGCTTATTTTACTTACTGACGATGATCTTAAGTTTAAAAAAAGTCACAATTCCAGTCGTTTTGCCATGACTATTTTTTTACCTCACACGGCATTTCGTGTTATAGTCACGACATTTAATCTATTGATTCGTGTTCTTTTTTTCGTGTCACACAGAACGATTTTAAAAGCAATTTATTTCTATTGGTAGTATGTTTCGTGCCTGCAACACGTCTTTTTGTCCGGTCGGGTCTTGGAAGACCGGAAGCTGTGTGGTTCATAAAAACATTGTCTTACTCAATATCAAGCCACAATTATTGTTTTTATTTTAAATTGTATAATGTCTGACTTTTTTTGCCTTCTGTGAGGAAAATAAATGGGGCTCAGAGCCTCAGAATACTGAAATCTGTATTTTTTAAATATTTTTTCCTTCTAATTTGTTATTATTTTCTAAATAACACACTGTTATTTACTCAATAATAACACACAATTATCCTTGTTTTTATTTATTGGTTTACTTCAATAATTTCTGGCTTTTTTGGCGTCAGTCAGGAACTGAATTTCAAAATAAAATAACCAGAAACAGATACACACCCACTGAACTGATTACCCAAGATCCTCAGCTATGGTTTAAGCTTGGTGATTGGATTGTTTAGCCGCAATGCACGTTGGGATATGATGTTTATGTGATATGAAATCCGAAAAACATACAAAAAAATAAAAAAAATAATACTTTATTCCGAGTGTGCTTGCTTCTCTCTTTGAAAGTCATCACATAACGGCATTGTAATACACTTCGGCTTCATTAAATATTACACATCTGCCGTTGTTCTTTATTTATAGAGCCCTGATTAGAAGACTTCTAGACAAACTGGAAGAACTGCCGCCGAAACTGAATACGTGACGTGGATCATAAACACATCAGCAATTAATCTTCAATTTCTCTTCACACAATACGTCTCCTTGCAGTATCAACATTAATTCGGCTGACTTTTATATTTGTTCCAATTCGTAGATAGGTTATATTTACACCATAACGGTTAGAATAGTAATAGAATAGTTAGGGGTTTTGGGTGATGGGAGACACATCTATGGAATCACAATTTCAATAGCTTACCATTAAATGACGGATATACCTCTCTGTCTGTGATGTTTTACAAATCAGATATTAATGTGTAGAAGTAAAACATGTGAAATAGTATAGCAATATCCTGTAAAATTATGGGAAAACATGAATAAAACTACACATCTTCAGATGTTATACATGGAAAAGTTATTATGGAATTGTATGCTGTGTGTACCTTGTGTGCACCGCCTAGTGGTTAAAGCACGTTATTGAATTATTTTTTTAATATGTTATATTTGATGAAAAAAATATTAAGTAGAAGGTCAATGATAGAAATATAGAATATGAAAAATCAAGAAGATACTGTAAGTGATCTCTACAATAAAACAGTTTAGTGCCGGATGTACAAAGATATTAATAGGAGGAGGTGCAAAACAGACAAACTAATTAACCTTTATTTAAACATTAAAGAATACTTTAGGTTAAGGTTGTCTTTTAAATAACAAAAAAGCTTTGGGGGTATCAAAAGATAAATATTAAGCCTGACAAAGTACTTAACGTATAATATATTGCTTTCCTGCAATGTTAACTATGTGGAAGCACTTATTTTAACTGATATTATACATATGAATTATATTCTTATAAGATGTATGTAGATAGTATGAGAAGAAATATGCAGAATATGACAGTTTAATGGTGGAGGTAATATTGATAGATATCTTGTAATGCACTGTTGAGGAACCTGCGGCCCAAGTTTTTAATCCATTGCATAACTACACCGTAGTTGTGTATATGATTATGTGAATAAACCTTAGAAAATCTTGAAAGGGATGTGCAAAATAGCCATTATATACAGTGGCACAGTGGATAGAGCCTTGGTGTTGGAATAAGGGGAGCACAGATTCAAACCCCACTGCAATCAGCATGTCGTTTTGTCCCTGGGCAAAACACTTCACCCCAAATTGCTCCTGTGGGGATTGTCCACAGTATTGAGTATGTAAGTGTCAGGGTGCTTGGAAAAGGTAGGACCCAAATGCAGTATTAACAAAAAGCGAGCTTTAATTTACAAAAAAGCAGATGACAAAAGAATGTGGCTGTGGGAACCGGAACTGAAGCCTGGATCTTGGCTGTGTGGGCCAGTTCTGGAGCCGGAAACATGGCTGTAAGGTCCGGTTTTGGAGCAGGGACCATGGCTGCTGGAGCCAGGACTGGAGCCGGAACCATGGCTGCTGGGCAAGGAACCGGAACATGGAACCATAGCTGTGTGGGATGGTACTGGAACACGGTACCATGGCTGTGTGGGCCGGCACTGGAGCACGGAACCATGGCTGTGTGGACCGGTACTGGAGCAGGGATCATGGCGGCTGGCCACAAAACAGAAGTACGAGCTGGCTTCCTGACCTTGCGTTTTTTAGAGGTCCTTTGGAGGCTCCGGGGACCTCCAAATGCCAGGCCAGACCCAGAGAAAGGGTCAGAGGCTCGAGACAAGCTTTCAGGGCTGCTTGTAAAAGTTTTAAGCCACTCAGGCAACGAGCTCCTGAGCCGGGGCTTGTGAACAACCTCCTGGCGTGCCTCCTTCAAAGCAGCCTCTTTAGCCCGTCTGGATGAGGCTGCCAACCAAGTATAAAAAATGTACTCTAGGCGGGCGTACTTGAGGTGATCCGCTTGTTGAGCCAACGACAAAGAAACTGCTGAGTCCATTACTGGACCATTACTGGTCGGTTCATTCTGTCAGGGTGCGTGGAAAAGGTAGGACCCAAATGCAGTATTAACAAAAAGCGAGCTTTAATTTACAAAAAAGCCGATGACAAAATAAAACAAGAGACAAACTTAGCATTACCAAAACAGGGGTGCACGAGTAAATAATCCAGGACCAAAACTTCAAGGACAAACATAGAGCGTGACATGAAGGGAGAGAAAAACAATGGCCGTGTCTCAATTCAGGGGTTGCACCGTTCGGAGTACGCAGCCTACGCGGTCCACGGAGGACCCAGCCCACGTAGACCGGGTAGGCTGGACCGAGCGGCCTACGAAATGAGAAGGTCTAGCTTACGGAGGGCTTCGTATTCACGTCACGTGATATGCGCTGTTCGGTTGCGCTGCTCCAGCAGCCTTCTAGCAAATTAGCTTACAAGCTAACTCAGCTGAAAAGGATCCAGAAACGTTACTTTTACATTTTTTTGGAGATCACCATCGGCGATGAATTAAAGAGGACCATGGCCAGGTAAATAAGATGAAGCTGTTCCTTTAGCGCCCAGTAATGTTACATTAGTAAGTTAATAAGTAAATTATATATAGCTGATGTAATTTAATCATATTATTTCATATTTAAAATAAGTCTTAATTTTTCTGTACTAATAAAACAATGTTCTTTTAAATGACCAAAATCATGTTGTATAGATTGATTGTTAACAATAATAGTGTTCTAATCTTAATAGCTGTGATTATAACTATATTATTATATGTGATTTATATTCTCCTTCTTCCCCTAAACCTGCCCAGATGATGTCCCACTGTCCCCAGGTCAGCCCCTCCAGGTCCAGCAGCAACGTGAACCCCCCCGCTCTGCTGAAATACACAATTAAACATTTTCTATGACCTATCAAGTTTAATGACCTAGAGATACCCTATTATTCCACTGCTTACGTAAACATGTTGTAAATGAAATAAACAAAGTGTTTAACAATTACAATGTAATATTGTATTTTGATCTTATCACAAAGTAGAGGTAAGAATATATCCATCCTCTCTCTGCAGCTTCATGTCTTCTATTGTTATAACTTTCATCATTGAGACAGAGGAAATCAATCATGTTATTTAACATCACCAGCAGTAACACAAATATCAAAAAAGCAAAAGTGTGTTTATGGAGTTGTTTATTTGTATTATATATGCAGCAATTATAGAGAAGCAGCTGTTTAGGGAATCGGACAGACTCAAGCTATAATCGTTAAATATCTATTAAAAGAAAGGACACGTACAAAATCAAATTCTGAAACTAAGACACAAGTCTGTAGGACGTCAGTAAGCAGAGGTCTGGGTGGAGGATGTTCCTGATCGCCGTTTTGCTTTCTTCAGCACCTCGGGGTGTCCAGGTGGATGGCAGCTCTGTCCTGATGATCCGCTGGGGTTAGGGGTCCTTCTCCAGCACCTCGGGGGGTCCAGGTGGATGGCAGCTCTGTTCTGATGATCTGCTGTGCACTTTTCAGATTAGGGATCCTTCTCCAGCAGATCCATTTCTCCAGAATTGTCCTAATTACAGAGAAAAACAAGAGAAAAAGAAAAAAGTGAATTAATCATATTAAACACAGGGTTGCAAAAGTATTATTGCAAAATGTAACTCAGCATTTCAGACAAACAATCCGTAAAGGATCATTTAAAAATGATGTAGCCTACTGTTCTGGTTTTTAAAAAACTAAAGAGATTAAATTACACCTGCATCCCTTTGACAGCACAAACTAACACCAAGCTAAAGGATGCTGTCTATTTGTGATTGTCTTATTATTATGGGATTAGGATAAATTAAATACAATTTAACCTAAATAAAAGATTATCAAATCTGGTGGAAATATTTAAAATATGCTTTTCCTTTAGCCCTACCTCAAAGCAGTATGAGCTGAATAAAAAGGTTGTAATGTTGTCCCAAAGTTTAATAAACAGTAAAAAATTGCAAACTGTCAGAGAAATAAATAAAGCAAACAGCAGCTACACTTCAGGGTAGCATTTTATAAATCCCACCGTAGGCCTACTGTAGGCTATGCCGGTCTAAATGTTTTCACTTTGGTCTATGTATGTAATATAAAGTATAACTTATCTATAACAGAGCCAAGATCTCTGTATGACTTTAGTAAACTTCTGAATTGAATTAAAAATAAGTGTAAACAACAGTGTAGTACGTCCAGCTAGCTAGTTAGCGTCACATATTTATCCGTATTATTTAACAAAAATGTAAGTTGTAATGCCCCTTGGGTTTGACGTGTGTGACGTTAGTTAATTTAAAGTAAGTTAAAACCCAATACTCACATTTATTAGTGATTCCTCCGCTCGCTGCTGCTTTTAAATCCACTCTGCTGGGGAGACGGGAAGCCATTTCACTTGAAAAAAACTCCCTCTTCCCTGCGCGCATTGCACCCTGGGATATGGTAGGCCGCGGAGTGTACATCAGATGTATCCGTCAAATTGGGGAAAAGTAGGCTGCATTCGTGGGCCGCATTCGGAGGAGTCTCGTCTTTTTTTTTTATTGGGACAGCCTTCTTTCGGCGGAAGTGACGTAACCCCTGAATTGAGACACAGCCAATGAACCGACACCGAACACAGGAAGAGACAAGATTAAATACAGGGAGGGGTAATCACGAGACGAGAAACAGCCAGGCAGGGAAGGAGAAACACAAGGGCAATAATATAATAATAATAATAATAATATATGGTGTTAGCAAACAATAGCTCTAGCTAATGCTATCTGTGCTAACCGTAGCCCTTCAGGGTTCAATAAAAGCATGGGTTGTCGAACATAAATGTAAGGATAAAATAGGCTTGTTTGTTAGAAGTGAGCTGTACAATAGATAGTGACACAACGCTTTCAAGCAGAGAACAGAGCGTGAGCAAAACACTTACCATCCTGCATGGCCGTTGCCGAGTCCAGGCGTCCGTTGCGCCGTCAAGTTACCGCTGTATTTTTTCATCCACAACGAGGTGGATTAACGTTTGTATCTCGTCAAACGACCACCGCGTGTTTTTGTTGTTGCTGCCATTTCTTTATGGGTTTGTTGACGGTAGCTCGTCTGTTTTAAAAATGGTGCTTGACTCGCCCAAGAATTGTGACGATTCTCTCTGACCAATTAGCAGTCGGGAGTGTTTACGTCACTAGTTTAGCATATTCAGCTCGGTTGTTGGCTCGGTAAGAACCTCGATTTTGGAGGGCCAGAAAAAAAGTGAAAACGTACCCGTGAGCCGGTACTACCCCTTGTGGAAAAACACAAAAAAACGGGCCGGGCCGCACTAAACCGTTCTATGTGCTGCAGTGGAAAAGCGCCATTAGAGGACCCATATAATCCTGCAGCTGCTGACTCCACTGTAGTCTCATTGATGGTGATGAGGAGGGCTTCTCCCTGTCGCTACCTATGTTTTGCTGACATTGACCTGGAGGTTGTTGACTTGGCACCCAGATGTCGGGGCTCTGACCTCCCCTCTCTACGCCGTCTTGTCGTGGTCAGGCCGATGACATTGGTGTCATCAGCAAAGTTAATGATGCTGTTGGAGCTGTGTTTTGGTTTAATTAGTGTTGACAATGTTAATTTAGACCAGGGGTAGGCAACCCCTGGCACGCGTGCCCAGCATTGGCACACTAGGAATAAGTGTGCAAAAATATTTCAATTGTATTTTCGGATCCTGAACGAGACCGCCCCCAGGGCGCGTCTCCCCGTTACCTGCAGAAGGAAGCCATGCACGCAACGCAGCCCCGCTCTCTTTATCTCCAGGCGACTTTCTGCCGCTTTCCTCCGTGGTGCAGTGCTGATCGTTTCACCACGGAGGAAAGCACTTCACTAATTGCAGTACCCATAAGGAGCTGCACAAATGCCGCAGTTTTTGCGTGGCTGTGTATTTAGTTGAAAGCCCAGTGGCGATCTGCTCATCTCTCATCGAAATAATATGCTACAAAGGGGCGGACTGGCCATCTGTGTGTTGAACTTTCCTGTCGGCTCCCAGACCGTAGTCGAGGAGGGCAGAAGCAACAAGCTTCAGGTTCAATAACCCACTTTATCTTAAATGACTGGAGAGAGGCGAGCTCTTCTTGTGAGGCCGTTGCATTTATTTAGCTGTTCTTCTGTTTCACAAAATACATCACAGACCCAGTGGCGTTTTTTCTCCTGGAGGACAAGGGAAGCCAGGCTTCCCCTGTTTTTTCGGATTGTAGTTATAATTTTAATAAATAAATAAAAACACTTCGTTTAGTTTCGGAAATTCTTTGTTATGTGCTGCTGCCGGCCCGTCTCTCCCCCATTCTCATTGAGTATTTTACAAAGAGTGAAACAGCGCCCCTCTAGATGTTAGGGTGAAACAGTAGATTGCACTCTCTGTTGCGAGAGGAGGCCAGCCGAAATTTGCTTCCCTTGGTGAAAAAAAATGGAGGGATTGACCAATCAGATGAGGCTCACGTCATGTCCCTGCCAACCTGTGATTGGTCAGGGCCATGCCAAGGGAAGCCAGAGGCGGCTGGCTTCCCTTGCCTCACAATCCAATCAAATCGCATCAACTTAGTGGTGCAGTGACGCGTCCCAAAAAGTGGAAGTAAGCTGCGCTTGGTTTCCCTCGACAATATAGCAATGGGATTTCTCCATAGGATTTTAGAAAATAGCTCGAAAAAAAGGTAAGTGGAAAACGAACCTGTTAGGTAAATGCACGTTTTGTTCAGTCGGATAATATCCACATGTCTACCCTACTTTTATAATTTTCGAATCATAAATCTAATCGATAGAAGATAGATATTGTCACTGCACCACTCTCACCGCCGTTAGAAAGTAGCAAACAACTGAAGCAAGTGCAATTATGGAGGGTGGAGATTTGGAGTATTTAATCAAAAATAATTGTACTAAACTTCCGCTGCAGCAGCAACAACAAATACATTCTGATGACAGGCCAATGCCCAAACTGTAGCTGTGTACAGTGAGGAACAAAGCAGCGAACCGGAGGTAAAACGTTAAAGGTCTCCTGATTTAGTTTGTAGGGATGTAACGATATACCGAATATCGCGGTATCGTGGTAAATAAACTTCCCAATACCGTCGTGAGACTGACAAAATCTACCGCGATTTTTAAAAAAAAGTTTTTTTTTTTTTTTTTTAAACCTTTATTTAACCAGGTGGTCCCATTGAGATCATCGATCTCTTTTTCAAGAGAGACCTGTCTAACATGGCAGCAAGTAGGTTACAACATGAAAATAAAACAACAGATAACACAAAAGGACATCGTATTTACAGGGCTACATTTACACACCTAGAGACATTGACAAGTACCAACCATATATTTATATCTCGTCATGTCAATAAGCCTGGCGTTAGACTTTTTCGCTGTCCGTCATTTCGACAGACAGGATCGTAAAATATCCGTCATAATCCCTTATTACCCGTCGGGTCTGAAAAGTTCACGATAGAGCATGCTCGTGAACTGTCAACGGGGGGGGGGGCGGTGTTATGCCGTGTGTGCATGCACCTCGCGGGACGCGCACAGCGTAAAGCAAGACCTCCCAGACATTGATCTGTACGGCAAAGTACGGTTTGGAAACTATATCATTTCCTTTTGGAGGGCATGCATAACACAGCATAATACCAGAGCCTGGCTGCGGGGAAACGTTGGGGCTGTTCCGAGTTTGTTCTAATCTGTCAAAATGACAGACTGCTTTCAGATTTTTCCTTCATTGTTAAATAAAATATTCGGTTAACGCGACCACTGGTGTCCCAGCAACATCAGTACCAAGCGAGAGAGTTTTTCCCAGAGCAGGGGATATTGTAAATGCCCAAACATCCCAGCTTATAAATACCTGGAAATGTGGACATTCTCATATGCCTAAAAACCTGTCTGATGATGCTGAGTGAGTGACTAGTGAGTTTGAGTTGAGTTACTTGAAAAACTAAAGTGAAACTTGATTTATTTTATTGCAGGGTCTGATTATTAAATGTTCTTGTTTATTTGTGAGATGCAGTGGCATAAAGAAAATGCTGACTTTGTTTGGTAGTAGGCTACTAGTAGGTACAAAAACACTGGTTTTCTTGTTCCAGTCTGTTACTGTCACTTTGTTTTTGACACTTTAAAATACTGCTATCCTACAAAAATGCTGTAAAAATCAGATTTATTATGTAATAAAAAAACATTTTCCGAGTAAAAAAATGTTTTATTGAAAAAAAAAAATCAGAATTTTTTTTCTTCTTCCCTTTATTATTCAATATCGCGATAAATACCGTACCGTGGACTTGTTATCGCGATATTATCGTGCCGTGAGTTTTTGGTATCGTTACATCCCTATTAGTTTGTGAATGAATGCTTATTAGAGTTTCGGCTGGAGAGTACGTGCAGACCTGTCGGTCAGATAACAGGCGTGTGTAAGTCCTGCATCTGTATGATACAAATGTGTGTAAAATGATACCGGGCACTGTAATCACTCATCTGGTTACGTTATTACATTGACCACCACACCCCCCCAAAAGAAAGGACGTATTATTGGCTTCCCCTAATTTTTTCCCCACGCCACGCTACTGCACAGACCTCTGTTTTTCTGCTTCCTCGTTTCACTTCCAGAAACATACACACGTTCCCTCACTGTCGCTCTACCATCCAGAAACACACATGAACAAGCCACACCCCTCTCTCTCTCTCTCTTAAAGGGACAGCGATCTCATCTCACTCTGCATGACCCTAATCAGGGGCGGCGCCAGGGGGGAGCTGAAGCACCCCCCAGGATTGCCAAAGCACCCCCTAAGCATCCATCCATCCATCCATCTTCTCCCGCTTATCCGTGGTCGGGTCGCGGAGGTAGCAGTTCCAGCAGAGAGCCCCAAACTTTATTTTCCCTGGCCACATCAACCAGCTCTGACTGGGGGATCCCAAGGCGCTCCCAGGCCAGCGAAGAGATATAATCCCTCCATCTGGTTCTAGGTCTACCCCTTGGTCTCTTCCCAGCTGGACGTGCCTGGAACACCTCCCTAGGGAGGCGCCCAGGTGGCATCCTAACTAGGTGCCCGAACCACCTCAACTGGCTCCTTTCGACGTGAAGGAGGAGCGGTTCAACTCCGAGTCCCTCCCGGATGACCGAACTTCTCACCTTATCCCTAAGGGAGACACC
Source organism: Notothenia rossii (assembly GCF_949606895.1). Lineage (NCBI taxonomy): Eukaryota > Metazoa > Chordata > Actinopteri > Perciformes > Nototheniidae > Notothenia > Notothenia rossii. The sequence goes on from NC_136905.1 coordinate 34,616,375, forward strand.
AGCCACCCTGCGTAGAAAACCCATCTCGGCCGCTTGTACCCGCGATCTCGTTCTTTCGGTCATGACCCATCCTTCATGACCATAGGTGAGGGTAGGAACGAAAATGGCCCGGTAGACAGAGAGCTTTGCCTTCTGGCTCAGCTCACTTTTCGCCACAACGGTGCGGTAAAGTGACTGCAGTACCGCTCCCGCTGCTCCGATTCTCCGACCCATCTTACGCTCCATTGTTCCCTCACTCGAGAACAACACCCCGAGATACTTGAACTCCTTCACTTGGGGTAAGGACTCATTCCCTACTTGGAGTGGACAGTCCATCGGTTTCCTGCTGAGAACCATGACCTCAGATTTGGAGGTGCTGATCCTCATCCCAGCCGCTTCACACTCGGTTGCGAACCGATCCAGTGAGTGCTGAAGGTCGCAAACCGAGGAAGCCATTAGAACCAAATCATCTGCAAAAAGCAGTGGTGCAATCCTTAGTCCACCGAACTGCAGACCCCCTCCCCCACGACTACGCCTCGAAATCCGATCCATGTATATTACAAACAGGATTGGTGACAAAGCGCAGCCCTGGCGGAGGCCAACCCTCACCTGAAATGGGTCCGACTTACTGCCGAGAACCCGGACACAGCTCTCGCTTTGGGAGTACAGAGATTGGATGGCCCTGAGTAGAGACCCCCTCACCCCATACTCCCGCAGCACCTCCCACAGTGACTCCCTGGGAACCTGGTCATACGCCTTCTCCAAGTCTACAAAACACATGTAGACTGGATAAGCGTACTCCCAGGCCCCCTCCAGGATCCTTGCGAGAGTAAAAAGCTGATCCGTCGTTCCACGACCAGGACGGAATCCGCATTGTTCCTCCTCAATCTGAGGTTCGACAATCGGCCTGACCCTCCTTTCGAGTACCTTAGAGTCAACTTTCCCGGGGAGGCTGAGTAGTGTGATGCCTCTGTAATTGGCACACACCCTCTGATCCCCCTTTTTAAAAGGGGGAACCACCACCCCGGTCTGCCACTCCTTCGGAACTGTTTCCGACTTCCACGCAACGTTGATGAGAGTCAACCATGACAGTCCCTCAACACCCAGAGCCTTCAGCATTTCTGGGCAGATCTCATCCACCCCCGGGGCTTTGCCACTGTGAAGTTGTTTGACGACCTCAGTGACCTCCCCCCGGGAGATTGGTGTCGATCCCCCGCCATACTCCAGCTCTGCCTCTAACATAGAGGGCGGAGTTGTCGGGTTCAGGAGTTCCTCAAAGTGCTCCTTCCAACGCCCTAACACTCCATCAGTTGAGGTCAACAACTTACTGTACACAGCTTGGATGGTTCCCTGCTTCCCCCTCCTGAGGTGTCGGACAGTTTTCCAGAACAACTTTGGTGCCGCCCGAAAGTCCTTTTCCATGTCTTCTCCGAACTTCTCCCACACCCGCTGCTTTGCCTCGGCCACGGCTGACGCTGCTGCCCTTCGGGCCTGTCGGTACCTTGCACCTGCCTCGGGAGTCCCCCGGGATAACAAATCCCTGAAGGCGTCCTTCTTCAGTCGGACGGCTTCCCTGACCACTGGTGTCCACCAGGAGGTTCGAGGGTTACCGCCCCTTGAGGCACCTAGGACCTTGAGACCACAGCTCCCCGCCACGGCTTCGGCAATAGAGGCTTTGAACACCGACCACTCTGGTTCAATATCCCCAACCTCCACAGGAATGCCCGGAAAGCTCCGCCGGAGGTGTGAGTTGAAGGCCTCCTGAACTTGGGCCTCCTCCAGACGTTCCCAGTTCACCCGAACTACACGTTTGGGCTTACCAGGTCTATCCAGAGGCTTCCCCCGCCACTCGACCCAACTCACCACCAGATGGTGATCAGTTGACAACTCCGCCCCTCTCTTTACCCGAGTGTCCAAAACATACGGCCTCAGGTCCGATGATACAATAACGAAATCGATCATGGACCTTCTGCCTAGGGTGCTCTGGTACCACGTACACTTATGAGCATCCTTATGTTCGAACATGGTGTTTGTTAATGCCAATCCATGACTAGCACAGAAGTCCAGTAACAAACCACCACTCCGATTGAGATCAGGGGGGCCGTTCCTCCCAATCACTCCCCTCCAAGTGTCTTCATCATTGCCCACATGTGCGTTGAAGTCTCCCAGCAAGATTAAAGAGTCCCCTTCAGGAGCCCCATACAGGACTCTTTCCAGGGTCTCCAAGAAGGCCGTATACTCTGAACTGCTGTTGGGTGCATAAGCACACACAACAGTCAGAGTTTTCCCCCCCATAACCCGCAGGCGTAGGGAGGCAACCCTCTCGTCCACTGGGGTAGACTCCAACAATGAAGCACCCAACCGGGGACTTGTGAGTATCCCCACACCCGCCCGGCGCCTCACACCTTGAGCAACTCCGGAGAAGAATAGAGTCCAACCCCTATCCAGAAGTAAGGTTCCAGAGCCGACGCTGTGCGTAGAGGTGAGCCCAACCAGATCCAACTGGTAACACTCCACCTCCCGCACAAGCTCCGACTCCTTCCCCCCCAGAGAGGTGATGTTCCACGTCCCCAAAGCCAGCTTCTGTTGCCCGGGTCTGGTCCGTCGAGACCCTCTGCCTTCACTGCCACCCTTCTGGCAGCGCACCCGACCCCATCGCTGTTTCCCGTAGGTGGTGGGCCCGCGGGACGGAGAAGCGGAGGTGTTGCCCACGTCGCCTTTTCGGGCTGTGCCCGGCCGGGCTCCGTGGCAAGCCCGGCCACCAGACACTCGTCGACGAGTCCTCCTTCTGGGCCTGGCTCTAGAAGGGGACCCGGGCTTCCTCCGGGCCGGGTATCCTCACTTCGTGTGTCGTCTTTCATGAGGTCTTGTGAACCAATCTTAGTCTGGCCCCTTGCCTGAGACCAATTTGCCATGGGAGACCCTACCAGGAACACAAGGTTCCAGTCAACATAGCCCCCAGGTTCATCAGGGCACACAAACCTCTCTACCACGGTAAGGTGCTGGTTCTTCAGAGAACTAAGCAACCCCAAGAAATATGTTTTTTTTTTTTTTTAATTAAATTAAATTAAATTAGAAAAATTATTGATTACTTCAATGCAAATGTGAAACAAACAAATGTTTGACCAAAAACATAAAGCCAAAACAGGTGATTAGGCCAATGGCCAGCACCCATTAGATTTTTGACCTACCCGTAGGCTAAATTACTTTGTGACACTTGAGTGACTTCCTGTTAGCTGGAGCGCCAAATTATTTGCTAACAGCAAAGTGACAAATGGATCGTTTTTTAGTCCTTAAACGTCCACGTGTGGACACTCAATCAAAACCACCTGAAAGCGAGAGGGATTCTGCACATAATAGGCCTCGTGAGTACAAGGAGCTTACTTCTGGCTCTCTGTGTTTCCTTCAAGCTCTGCTCTGTGTGTTGTGTGGGACGAGCCATTTTGTGTGCGTGCGCGAGCACCGGTGGGTCTCTACCATGGTCTCTACCGGAGATCGTTGTGGTTAGCATCTGGTGCTAGCTAGCCAAGCTAACGGATATAAGGAGCTTTTTCAACAACAAAGTGGAGGGAGAACTCTCTCCTGTCAGACTGAGAGTCTCAGATAACCTCAGCTCAGGTGAAGTAAAGGACTCTCAGTGTTTAGATAGTTAACTTTAGTCTAGTTATCTCAGTGGGTCCCAAACGTTTTGTTTTAAAAGAGGAGTGATTTGTAAAATATCTATAAAGAAATAGTAAATCTGTTTACAGTTCTGTTTCATATGTATGTTGAGAGATGTATCCATAGATCTCTTCATTTTGCTCTCAAAGTGCACCAGATTGATGCTTTTAACTTCAATATTTAAAAAAAAATCTTCGGGAGCATTTCAAAATGCAAGAGGGGGGGCTGGGGGGGTGCTAGTTGATCGCCGGAGCTGTTAGATTAACATTAACATGCTTATATTGTAGTTCTAAATGCAATGCCTTATGGCCTGTAGCACCATCCTTGATGGAGCATATGTGTGGGCAGGAAAGGAGTAAGCAGAGAGTAGAGTAGTTGTCGATTTTTTCTGTGACTATCTGCCTCACCCTCTCAGACTTTCAGTTGCGCGCGCTACTAAAGAGACGTGTTACCATGGAAACCAAACAATGGTGTAGCTGTATTAAAGTCCGAGTGGAAACAGTCCTGAGTAAATCTGATTTTGTGAGAAATCGGGAGAAATGCGGGAGAAATATGACCCCGGGAGGAAACCAGGAGAGGACAATGAAATCGGGAGTCTCCCGCGAAAATCGGGAGGGTTGACAAGTATGAGTTGCAGTAGAAAATTCAACTGTAGCGCTGGTGCATTAATGGAAAACCCTTAAAGTTTGAGCACCCTCTATGAAACGTCAAGGTACCCCACAGCACCCCCTAGAGAAAATCTCTGGTGCCGCCACTGACCCTAATATCATAACATGTGTACTCTGGAGAATCACAGAACGGACGATCCTCCTTATTATTATGCCGTTTAAACCAATTATTTAAATGTGTTTGTTAAATTCGGCATCATAAGTCGCACTGACACGTCCACACACTGCTTTCCCCGCAGCGAGGCTCCCCCGCCCTCCTACTGATAGTTCACAAGCGTCAAGCTCCTCAACCCCCCCCCCCCCCCTTGATAATTGTCGATCGTTGGCACGCTGATAACAATTTCTTTTTTAAATATCACTTCATATCAAAAAGGTTGCCGACCCCTGAGTTAGACCTTTTAAATACTGTAATATTAGAACAAATCTGTAAGGCTTTTAATAACTGTTATTACCTTGTCATCCATTTTTCACTTGCCAAGCACAGATAATACTCTTGAAACCCACAAATATGGTTGAACCTGCTCCAAACTGTAAGAATAAAAGGTTGCTGTTGCTAGTGTTATTCCTGTGAAGCCAGACTGTTTACATACAAGAGCCAGAAAGTGTGTGTGTGTGTGTGCGTGTGTGTGCGTGTGTGTGTGTGTGTGTGTGTGTGTGTGTGTGTGTGTGTGTGTGTGGGTGGGTGGATGTGTGTGCGTGTGTGTGTCTGTAATCTGTTAACCTGCTGGTGTGTCTCTGCTTCATTGTCAGCTACAGTAGCTAGAATAAAAGTCTCACGCCTGGGAAAAAGCAGGGAGCACACACACACACACACACACACACACACACACACACACACACACACACACACACACACACACACACACGCGCTCACTTCCTAAAAACCTTCATGATGTTATGTTTTTTTTATTGTTTCACCCCTGAGGTCTGCTCTGTGAGATGAAACAGTGATTGGACAGTATTCGTGCATTTCACTTTGTGGGAATGAAAAATGTTGCCTATAGTCAAATCTTTTTGGCTCCTTTTTTAAACAATAACTCCCATTTAACTTGGTTTTATAAATGTGCTGCAACCTTTAAAATCCGTAATCAATCCTTGTATCTACCGTCCAATTGTTTTTCTTTATTAAACACGTAAACGGAAGAGCGTCTGATTGGCCTTTTTGCTTTTTGCTTTTTACCTTACCAAATTGTCTAATGGTCCTTGGAGTGAGGGGCGGGGCCAAACTCACGGAAGTGATTTCAAAACAAAAGCACTCGTTTGCTTAAATCACACTTTGAATCACTACAGTATCCTGCTGAAGGAACGGTGATTATTATAAACAAGGGGAATTTAGCGATCACCATGAAAACGGCCAAGACACATATTGAGCCCAGAGAATGGATGTTATTAAGGGCTGTAAATATAATAAGCCTATGTCTAAAATGGTTGTTGTTAGGAGATTTAAACTATACAGCGGTTCTCCACTGCGGTCACTCAGCCGTCTCTCGAGTTTGCTTTTTCAATTCAGCTGCTCTTCATTTTTTGTCCTGCTATATTTGATGATCGATACAAATATTTGTTACCACAAGTTCTTAATAAAACTGACACTGTTGGACTCGGTACTAGTTTGACTTCTACCAGAAATAAAATGAAGTACTTTTACTGTGTACTTTGTGAGCAATCCTCTGTCATAGTCCCCTCCATAATGCATGTTTTTCTGCTATATTTGATGAATGATAAAAATATAATTTTACCATTAGTTCTTAATGAAATTGATACTGTTTGACTTTGGATTAGTTAGCCTACTACTTACAATACATTGAAGTACTTTTACTGTGTATTTTTTGAGAAATACTCTGTCAAAGTCCCCTGCTTAGAACAAAATCAAGCCACTTCTGCTAAGTTTGATGAGGGAATTCTTTTTTGTTGCCATTAGTTCTTCGTGAGATTGATCCTGTTGGACTCAGTAGTGAAACTACCCCCACAAGTACTATGAAGTACTTACTGTGTACTGTTCCAGTACTCCTCTGTCAATGTCCCCTCCTGAGAACAAGAATGCATGTTTCTCTGCTATTTTTGAATAAGTGTTAAAAAAAACTTTCTTCATGAGACTGATATTGTTGGACAGAGTATTTTAAGAGGATGGTAGACTGCACACTGACACACTCTGTCACTCTGGTTGGCCTCTTATGATGCTGCTGTGTGTAAATATATGATTATTTCTCAGCCGCTAGTTCGTTCCTCGCAGATTCTTCAGTCTCATCAGCCTCATCCTTCCATCAGTCCCTGTTAACGCCTCCAGCACACTTCCAGTATCTGACTCCATAAGATATTGTGCTGATGCTGTATACAAGGGTGATGCTAGGACTGACTTAGGGAAGAAAGCTTTTAGATGCGCAGCTCCACTAACTTGGAACAGTCTGCAAAAGGAATGGAAACTGAGCAATTTGGCTCCACTAAATGTTTTTAAAGCACGGATAGACGCTATCCAATCGGAAACTGTTGGAACCTATAAATGTCACTAGCTATGTAAACTGTAGTCACTGTAAATATGCTGTATGATGTCCTTTTTGTTTTTCTGTTGTTTTATGTTTTATATGCAGTGGCGTTTCTATATGTAAAAAAGTGGTGGGGCACAGAATACTTAGATGTCTATATATAAGCTTCTGCAGTGAGGTTCATGGCTGCTGGGGCACTGGCACTGACTCTTCAGGCTTACAAATAAAATATTTTGACCTAAATCCAAATATAATATTACTTTCAAAAAAAAATGTGTCTGATGCTTCGATTAATTTTAAACAGACAGTTCAACAAAAGGATACCCAAAAAATGTAATTTTATCATTTAAATATTGAATTGTTCTCTCTTAGTAAGATCCCATTTTCAATAGAATTGCGGTCTTACCTTGACTTGAAGATGAAGTCCATTTGGCTATCCTTCTGGACAAAAATCTCTATTACTTGTTTGTAAAAGTCCTCCTTATCTTCTTGTAGTTTCAAAAGTCTATCATAAATCTAATCGATAGATTTATGATTCGAAAAGTATAAAAGTAGGGTAGACATGTGGATATTATACGGCTGAACAAAACGTGCATTTATCTAACAGGTACGTTTCCCACAGATCTTATTTTGAGCTATTTTCTAAAATCCTATGGAGAAATCTCATTGCTATGTCACTATTTATTTAAACAAACCACTATCTGAGGATAATACAAGCAACCATAAAACGCCCTTTATCTAGAGAGCCATTGAAGCCCATGAAGAATTTATCCTTCCACAAATCTTTTCATCTGTTAATAAAGCTGCCACGTGTTTTCAAATTCCAGTTAAGGCACTATCTGTGAGAACATTACAAATATTCTTCATTTGCAGTATTTTATTTTAAAAGTGTTCAGACAGACTGCATCAATGATATGCTATATATCTATATAATATCAATATTGTTAACTTCAACCAAAGTCAATTTAAATAGCGGGTTAATTGCCATGCATTGATATAGTTTACGTTCAATTTAAACTATTTTAGGCAGAAAAACGTAGCCTATATTGACTAAAACTTTTTTACAATTTACTATAATTTAGATTTTTTGTGTGAGAAATCATTTCAAAAGTAAACATGCTCACAACATTATTCATTTATACCATACATATACTTATCATTTTTTGAAATTATGAATCAATTTATTTTATTGTATTTCCTTGAGGCTGGGGAAGATATCCAGCAGTTCAACATGCACATGTTCTAATACAAGTAAGTATATAATTATAACATGGAAAAGGAAATAAAATAAGTTTCATAGTAGGATGTGGATTTATTTTCTCTCACCTTGTAATTATATTGCATGTCACTTGTTAGACGCTTTTTTCCAAAGCGACTCAATACTGTGGGCAATCCCCACAGGAGCAATTTGGGGTGAATTGTCTCAGGGACACAACGACATGCTGACTGCAGTGGGATTCAAACTTGCTATCCTCTGATTCGAAGATCAGCGCACTAATCCACTGAGCCACAGTAAAAGTACTTTGTGGCAGCGGGGTGTGGTTTGGGCGCTGGCTGCTGGAGTGAAGGGAGTGGCTCGGCCGGAGGCCAGACAGCTGATCGGAATCAGGTAATCAGTGCGGGAAGAAAAGCATGTCGTAACCTGGTTCTGGTTTGTTATGCAGTAGGCGGGATCCTGGAAGGTCGCGAAAGGACCTGTGAAGTTTCCCACCCGGGCAACGTTTGAGACCCGCGCATATTGTTGTTTGGAGATAATAAACGCCTGTGGTCAACCAACCTGCTCTTTCCGTCCCTGTTTGAACCCTGTGTGAGCGGAGAGGCTCACAGTGGCACCTGAACAGGGACCTGATGTCGGAAGGAGAAACCCCGCTGGGTCAGGCCCTCCAACGTCTCGCTCACATGCAGGAGACCACCACAGCACTACAGCGACAGCAGAGCGAGGCTCTGCTCGGGATCGCCTCGAGCCAGCGCGAGGACCGGGCTCTCCTACGGGAGCTGCTGCAGCATCCGGCCGCTCGGGAGGCCGATCCCGCTACCAACCCGGCCCGACCGCCTTCAATTGCCCTCCAGAAATTGACGGCAGAGGATGATCCGGAGGCATACCTGGACATCTTTGAGGGCACAGCGGCGGCGTGCGGGTGGCCGGAGGAGGAGTGGGCAGCGCGGCTATTGCCTCTGCTATCTGGGAGTGCGCAGCTAGCCGCCCACAGCCTGCCAGCAGCCTCTCGGCATGTGTACCGGCATCTGAGAAAGGCCATCCTGGACCGGCTTGGCAGCACGCCAGAGGGACATCGCCGCCGGTTCCGGGCCCTCCCCTTCGAGGACGCTGACCGGCCCTTCTCCTACGCGCAGCGGCTCCTGGATGCAGCGAGCCGCTGGCTCCAGCCGGGGGTGCGCTCCGCTGAGGAAGTCGTCGGGCAGGTGGCGCTGGAGCAGTTAATCGCCGGCCTGCCATCTTCAACGGCGAATTGGGTCCAGTGCCATCGCCCCGCCAACCTGGAAGCAGCCGTCGTCCTTGCGGAGGACCACCTCTCGCTTCCCCAGCGGAGCATGAAAGAGGAGCCCCGACCACCATCTCAACGGGCAGACCCGTCCCAGCCCCGAGGAGGAGGTTTCCTGGAGCAGCTGCCCTTCCCTCCCCACCATCACACGGCCCCAACCCCGCAGCCCCGACACTTTCCCCCCTAGCTCTACCTTACCCTCCTGTTTTTATCTCTCCCCAGGGTCCGGCCTACGCTTCTGGTCGTCCGGCACCACGGGGGGCTCCTCAGACGTCAGGGCATGATTGCTGGCGGTGCGGGCAGCCCGGCCACTTCCGACGGGAGTGTCCTCTCATGGAGGTCGGACAGCTGGTTCGGGTTGCAGGACCGCCAGTTGCCGCCCCCGATTTGGAAGGGACGTACCGTATACCGGTATGTATACAGGGGGGTACACACCAGGCTCTGATGGACACGGGCTGTAATCAGACGATGATCCATCAGCACCTGGTTCGGCCTGGGGCATTGATTGAAGCATCGTGGGTGAAGGTGAGGTGTGTGCATGGGGATATTCACCAGTACCCGGAGGTGACGCTGGAAATTTCTTATAAGGGGAAAAAGCATAGAGTCAGGGCTGGAGTTAGCACTCGCCTTACGCACCCTCTGATTTTGGGAACGAATTGGCCGGGGTTTGCTAAGCTAGCGGGGGCTATGGGGGTGCGTTCACGGACGGCAGGGAAATGTGAGTTGTGTGCTGTGTTTAGTGGAGAGTCGGAGGCGGCTGACGACGTCGAGGGGGAAACGGACACGGAGGGGGCCGCGGAGGTCCCTCTGGACCCGCTGGTGTTTCCCGTGGAAGATTTCCCCCTCGAACAGTCGAGGGACGAGACCCTTCAGCACGCCTTCGGCCAGGTGGTGAGTATTGATGGCTCCCAGCTACACCCAAATGCAGCACTCACTCACCCACACTTTACGGTGGTTAGGGACAGGCTGTATCGTGTAAGCCGTGACACACAGACAGGAGAGATAAATACCCAGTTGTTGGTGCCAAAAAGCCGTCGGGAAATGGTTTTCCAGGCGGCTCATTATAACCCCATGTCAGGTCACCTAGGGTACGACAAATCACTACACCGGATAATGGCCCGATTTTATTGGCCGGGCATTCGCGCAGATGTGAAGCGGTGGTGTGCATCTTGCCGTGAATGTCAGCTGGTTAACCCGCCGGCCATCCCCAGAGCGCCTTTGCGCCCGTTACCATTGATTGAGGTGCCTTTTGAGAGAGTTGGAATGGACCTCATCGGGCCATTAGACCGGAGCGCACGGGGATATCGCTTTGTACTAGTCCTAGTGGATTATGCAACGCGATATCCCGAGGCAGTGCCGCTGCGTAATATCTCTGCAAAGAGCGTCGCGCAGGCACTGTTTCACATTATCTCCCGAGTCGGGATCCCGAAAGAGATCCTGACTGACCAGGGCACACAGTTTATGTCACGCACACTACGCGAGCTGTATGAACTATTGGGCGTCCATTCAATACGGACTAGTGTTTACCATCCGCAGACCGACGGCCTGGTGGAACGGTTTAACAAAACACTAAAGAACATGGTTCGTAAGTTCGTTCACGAAGATAGCCGTAATTGGGATAAATGGCTAGATCCTCTGTTGTTTGCAGTGCGGGAGGTGCCCCAGTCCTCCACGGGATTTTCTCCCTTTGAGCTGTTATTTGGTAGGAAGCCCCGGGTGTTTTGGACCTAGTTAAGGAAAACTGGGAGGAGGTCCAAGCACAAGTAAGAACGAAATACAGTACGTTATGGACCTGCGAGCAAAACTCCACTCACTGGGGCAGATATCACGGGAGAATTTGCTCCAGGCTCAGGAACGTCAGCAGCGCCTGTACAACAGAGGGTCAAAACTGAGACAATTTTCACCGGGAGATAAAGTGCTTGTATTACTCCCATCCTCTAGCTCTAAACTACTCGCCAAGTGGCAAGGACCCTTCGTGGTCACACGACGAGTGGGGGACGTAGATTATGAGGTGGTACGTTCTGACAGGGGGGGAGCAACACAGATTTACCACCTTAACCTCCTGAAAGCATGGAGGGAGGTGGCGTCGGTTTCTCTGGCCACCACGGTGATTGAGAGAGATGAGTTGGGACCGGAGGTCATTAAAAGCAACAAAGTAGCCCCGGTCTGTTGTGGCGACAATCTCTCACCGGGCCAGAGAGCAGACGTTGCTTCGGTGCAAAGGCAGTTTGCCGACGTGTTCTCTACGCTGCCAGGGCGCACCTCTCTCATACACCACCGCATAGAAACGCCCCCGGGCGCGGCCATTCGTTCACGGCCCTATCGGCTGCCTGAACACAGGAGGAAAATTGTTCAGGCGGAGCTTCAGGCTATGCTAGAGATGGGACTGATAGAAGAGTCCACCAGTGACTGGTGTTGCCCCGTCGTGCTGGTACGTAAGTCCGACGGGTCAATCCGGTTCTGTGTGGACTACCGCAGGGTGAACGAGGTGTCCAAATTTGATGCTTATCCAATGCCCCGGGTCGACGAACTCCTGGATCGGCTAGGCACTGCTCGCTTTTACACGACGCTGGATTTAACCAAAGGCTATTGGCAGATTCCCCTTTCTCCAGAGTCTAAGGAAAAAACGGCCTTCTCCACTCCGTATGGTTTATACCAATTCATCACACTTCCTTTCGGGTTGTTCGGAGCTCCAGCCACCTTTCATGGACCGGATGCTGCGTCCCCACTCTGCATATGCTGCTGCTTACTTGGATGATGTCATCATTCACAGTGAGACATGGGAGCAGCATATGCAGCAGGTGGGGGCGGTGCTCGAGTCCCTGAGGCAGGCGGGGCTCACGGCCAACCCGAAGAAGTGTGCGGTTGGACGGAGGGAGGTACGGTATCTGGGGTACCACTTGGGCGGCGGGCAGGTGCGGCCACAGATAGAGAAAACAACCGCCATTTCAGCCTGTCTGGCGCCCAAGACGAAAAAAGAGGTCAGGAGGTTCATGGGGCTGGCCGGCTACTACAGGCGGTTCATCCCGTCCTTTTCGGAGCTGACCAGTCCCCTGACCGACCTGACCCGAAAGGGTGCTTCAGATCCGGTCCAGTGGACGGAGCGGTGTCAGCTGGCGTTTGAGAGGGTTAAAAAAGCCCTCTGTGGTAAGCCGCTTCTGTATTCTCCTGACTTCTCTCTCCCTTTTGTGTTGCAGACCGACGCCTCGAACAGTGGGGTGGGGGCCGTGTTGTCCCAGCACGTAGAGGGGGTCGACCGCCCCGTACTGTACATTAGCCGTAAGCTCGCCCAGAGGGAGGTGAACTACAGTACGGTGGAAAAGGAGTGCCTCGCCATACGGTGGGCGGTCGGCGCCCTGCGCTACTACCTCCTGGGGCGCCCTTTCAACCTCTGGTCGGACCATGCCCCGCTCCAGTGGCTCCACCGCATGAAGGATGCCAACGCTCGGATCACTCGGTGGTATCTGGCGTTACAGCCTTTCAACTTCAAGGTGATCCACAGGCCGGGTAACCGGATGGTCGTGGCTGATTTCCTCTCTCGCTCGGCGGAGGGGGGGGGGGGAGAGTCAGCTTGCGGCCGGCGGGATCCCGGCCTGAGTCGGGCGGTGGGGGTATGTGGCAGCAGGGTTTGGTTTGGGCGCTGGCTGCTGGAGTGAAGGGAGTGGCTCGGCCGGAGGCCAGACAGCTGATCGGAATCAGGTAATCAGTGCGGGAAGAAAAGCATGTCGTAACCTGGTTCTGGTTTGTTATGCAGTAGGCGGGATCCTGGAAGGTCGCGAAAGGACCTGTGAAGTTTCCCACCCGGGCAACGTTTGAGACCCGCGCATATTGTTGTTTGGAGATAATAAACGCCTGTGGTCAACCAACCTGCTCTTTCCGTCCCTGTTTGAACCCTGTGTGAGCGGAGAGGCTCATATACTTCATTTTATTTCTGGTAGCATTCAAACTAGTACCGAGTCCAACAGTATCAGTTTTATTAAGAACTTATGGTAACAAATATTTGTATCGATGATCAGATATAGCAGGACAAAAAATGAAGAGCAGCTGATTTGAAAAAACAAACTCGAGAGACGGCTGAGTTGACCGCAGTGCAGAATCGCTGTACAGTTTAAATCTCCTAACAATGTTGTCCATTTTAGACATAGGCCTATTATATTTACAGCCCTTAATAACATTCATTTTCTGGGCTCAATATGTGTCTTGGCAACACATTCTCACTCCATAATCGTCCAGGAGCGACATTTGGTCAGGGTCCCGTGCAGGGCCGGCCCTAGACTTTTGGGGGCCCTAAGTGAGCTTTGGCTTGGGGGCCCCCCTCACTCTACCGCGTTCTCACAACACACAACCAACTTTTCTCTTATGATGTTAGCATAAGCACACATATTGTTTTTAATATTGAAGTTAAAAGCATCAATCTGGTGCACTTTGAGAGCAAAATTAAGAGATCTATGGATACATCTCTCAACACCCATATGAAACAGAACTGTAAACAGATTTTATTTTTCTTATATTTTACAAATCACTCCCCTTTTAAACTATATTCTTGTTTTATCATACTATTTTTCATTTATTCTCTCTGGCTGTCCATCTCATAATGTTCACATAGAAACTAGCTGTCAATAGGAATATCATTCAGAAGAATTATAATTTCATGTAAAAATCTGTCACAAAAAGAGGCTGCACAGTTAAATTCAGGTGTTGTTATGGCAACGTCAGTGGCCAAACAGCCACATTTACTGCTGCAAATACGTTCAAACATGCTGTCGACACGTAAAGCAGTGTCATGCCACAATTTCAGCTGACTTTTTCTCAGAAATACTGTCACATAACATCCAAATATTTCATTGCTAGGTTGATGCTTAGCTAATCTAACTATGAAATACTTTAACCGACAGGACCAAGGGCGCCGGAAGCGGGGGGCCAGGGGGCCATTGCCCCCCCCCACTTTACAGCCCTTCCCCACATTTTCGCAGTGGCAGATGCCACGGAACACTGTACAAATCCTGTTTCAATAATTCCCCTCTACTCTAACGTCGCATCTAAAACGTGGTCTGATCTAGCTGTGTATATTTTGTTATTTTTTATTGTTATATATATTCAATCTCATTAGCTACAGGCATTTTTGAAGCTTGTAAAGGGAAGATGACAGCTCTCACTCACCACTCCACTCTTCCACAGCGCCGCTTCCCCTTCCCCCGCTGAAATTATGAATGTAAGGCATAGTAATCATAAATAACACCGCAGGGTCCGTTACAGTTTGTTTTCATCTGATTTTAAATAAACAAAGTCTTGGCTTTCAGAATATTAAACTTGTTTCGGCAAATTCAGACGATAAATACAACTTTGAAGCTTGCAACGGCATAATTACAAGCGGAGAACGGAGTAACTTGACGTCACAGCAGGCGTAACAACAGCCGGTGTTTCCCAAGTGTTTTCCCCGGGAAACAAACACAATACACACAAACGCAAAAATACACAAACACACACACGTATACACACACAAACACACACACACACACACACACACACACACACACACACACACACACACACACACACACACACACACACACACACACACACACACACACACACACACACACACACACACACACTTGCGAGCTTCCCCCAGACCAGTAATCCAAACGAAAATATCTTCCCTCCGTTACTACTTTGATCATTTGCTCCGCTAATAATCAATCAGATCGATCCAGAGAAGAGGAAAGGCATTTGAAGGCCTTTTTCTCAAAATTATGACTCTGTAACAGTCATTATATAATGTGACATATTTTGCTTAATATTTGGAGTACAAAAACAATCCTGATATCATTAGAAAGCTAGGAATCTCCTCTTTCCAGCAGTGTATACCAGTGGTTCCCAACTTTTCTTTTACCAAGGCACCCCTGAAAATATTTCTCGACCCCAAGGCACCCCAACTCTTTGTAGATTTAAAAACCACTTCAGAGCTTAAACTAAAAACCATAAATACACCATAAATTGGTTTTCAAATGTGTATTTAATTTAATAGAACATTTTATAGAACAAATAATGTATTCACACATAATAACAAGAACCAGACTAAAAATGTCAACACCATTTCTATGATGAATTCAATATTATAAACAGGCCTACTAAGTAGGCTCTTTTGTTTTGTCTGAAAATAGTAGGCATACCTGTGTAAAAACACGAATACATATCAATACAGTGATTATTTTACATTTGGATTTCAAAAGAGGCAGGCCTATGATCACTTAGATTAAATAATAACTTAATAGAATTGGAGGGATGAAACAATGCCCTCTGACCTGACTGTGGTCATGTGACTCATCAACCACATCCCAAATATGAAACATTCTGCATTTCGCTATCCAGACAATACTGATTGACACAATCATAAATCATACATTTATTAAGAAAGGCACACAAATTAACATCCAAACATAAACATTTCTCAGACCGTTACACAGTGCTAGTGCGACACTTGTGCCTGCTTTTGTGAGCAGAGTCTCTTGATGCGTGGGGGGATAGTGGACAGCGCAACGCGGAGGTCCTGCTCCACTGACAGCCGGGTCCGGGTCTTGTTTTTGACATATGCGAGTGAGGAAAATGTAAAAGCACCTTGATGGCACTCTCTGAGAGGGATGGATACTCGTGTCCCACAAGCAGCCAAAATATATCCAGACGTAGTTCCCCGTGCTTCAGTTTCAGGGAGCGGTCCATAGATAGCTCTGTGAGTTCATCCTGAGCTCTGCTGTTTAAACTTGTGGCTGATATTAATGACAGAGGATTAAACAGATCCCAGAGCCAATCGAAGTCTTCATTCATAGGAGGGAAATATGACTCAAACCTCTCCTCCAGCACTCTCAGGTGAGCAGCTACAACTTGTAGAAAAAATGCTGTCTTGTGCACTGGGTCACTGGATGTCAGCGGAAACATTTCAATGTTTTTCTTGGCGACTTTATTTTGCCACAGTCTTAACTTGGATCGGAAACCATTGAGTTTGTCTGTGGCTGTCAGGATATTCTCATTCTTCCCTTGCATTCTGATGTTGAGGTCATTGAGGTGGCTAAAAATATCTGCCAGATATGCAAGCTTAACTCACCACAATTCATCATCCATGTGTTCTTTGTAGGTCGTGCTCATTTTGCAAATGCAACAAGTTCGTCGTGGACCTCGTAGACACGGGACAGCACCTTGCCCCGTGACAGCCAGCGGACCTCCGTGTGCAGTAAAAGGCCATGGTGCTCAGCCCCCATCTCATTGCACAATGTGCTGAACAACCGCGACTTCAGCGGACGGGACTTGATGTAGTTCACTATTTTCACAGCTTGTTGTAATACTGCAGTGAGGTCTGGTGGCATAGCTTTGGCGACAAGGGCTTCTCGGTGTAACATGCAGTGGGTTATCTGTACATCGGGATTTACCTGTCTCACTTTATTTACAAAGCCTTTCACCCTCCCCGTCATTGAAGCAGCCCCGTCGGTGCAAATGCCGTGGCACATCCCCCAGTTTAGACCCTGTTCTGTCAGGTAATCAGCTGTGGTCTTGTACATTTCCTCTCCGGTTGCATGTGTGTGTAACTCTTTGCAAAAAAATAAGTTCCCCTCAATGGATTCTCCGTCAACATATCTCACGTTGGCAATGAGTTGACAGTGGCCACTTATGTCTGTTGAATCATCAACTTGCAGAGCGAATTTGCCACTTCTCTGTATTTTTTCAGTTAGGACCGTTTCTATGTCTACTGACATGTCATCGATGCGACGTTTGATTGTATTGTTGGATAATG
Source organism: Notothenia rossii (assembly GCF_949606895.1). Taxonomy (NCBI): domain Eukaryota; kingdom Metazoa; phylum Chordata; class Actinopteri; order Perciformes; family Nototheniidae; genus Notothenia; species Notothenia rossii. The sequence continues at coordinate 34,633,449 of NC_136905.1, forward strand.
GAGTTTTATGGATTTCTTTAGTAGCATCTGGCCCTCTCATTACCCTGACAATTTCCTTACATGCCTTTAGAATGAGGTTTTCCGCGATAGTGTGGGCCTTTTTTGCCTTGGCGATTAACTCAGCAACCAAATAGCTGGCCTCTTGTGCTTTGTCAGAGACATGTAGAGACAAAAGCATACGTTGACTCTGCTTCTCATTTTGTGATTTCAGTCTCTGGAAATACTCAATGTCCTTGGAATTATAAGAAGGATGTTTTGTGCTAAAGTTTCTTGCTAGTTTACTTGGCACCATTCCTTCGTTGGATAATTTTTCTCTGCAGATTAGGCATTCTGGCGTCGGGCAGTCAGCATCCCCAGTCCAGGAGAAACCATACCGAAGGTAGCTTTCGCTGTACTGTCCGCTTTTAGACTTCTTTTGCACTGCTGTTCCATCATGTTCTGTCATCCCTGCCTGTGTTGTTGAGGGCTGGGGTGCTTCTTTATTTATTGTCACTACGTAACGATCCATCTTGGAATTATTTGGCGGGAGGATAAAAAGCTGCTCTGCACACCGTAAACAATGACGGCTGACGTAAATCATGAGAATTTAAGCTGTTTAATATTTCTAAATCTGAGCAATATATGTTTTATTAGCTTATGAACTCCATTGTACATGTAATAAAATAAAGTGTATATGAAGTGAAGTTTATTAAGTGAGAAAAAAATGTGGAACATAAAAATACGGTTTTTTGCGGCACACTTGGACAGTGCTCGCCGCGGCACACCGGTTGGGAACCACTGGTGTATACAACTCAAAATATGTCTTCGGGTCAATGCGACTGATTTCGATGGAGCAGCCGGTCACTTTGCAATAGGTAAAATAAAGCAGGCACACATAACAGGAAGAATATGTACATTGTAATCCAATCAAATAGGACATTGTCACACCATTTAAATGTATCCATGTACATTATTTTTCATTTTCAGTCTTTATTTCGAACAGATTAAAAAATAACAAATAAAAAATAACAAATTTCAAAAACAGAATACCGTATTGTTAAATACAGTATTTATCCACATTCATGGTAATATTTGTATATTCATTACAACCAATAAAAAAGCTTAGATGTGTTTATTTACGTTGTTTACGTTATTTGTTACGTTGTTCTGTGTGTGTCAGCTGTTAACCTAGATACTGTAGATAAACTTGCAAACATGTCAGAAGAACCGGCGCATAAGAAAACAAAATACTGTCAAACTAAACTGAAATTCAACAACTTCAATGTCACAGCCCTGACATCCGCAACTCCGGAGCCTGGTCCTTCAACCATAGAACCAGTGCAGCCAGATGAACCCAAAAGCAGCAGCTCTGCGGCCGCAGACACTGTCAAAACCGCCGCCGCCGGCATCGTTGACCCGAAACAGGCTGGTTCCGACTGCACGGAGGTTTGTTGTCTGGACATTGAGACGGGCAAATAAAAGCTTATTTGGGCAAAGAGAAAGGTACTTCAATGCAGAATGGTAAAAAAACAGAGAGTGTTTAATTATTTGCAAAACCACTAAACGAGCCTTCTGTGAAATATGCAGATTTGCTGCTGTCAAACGACTTGTAACTTTCTCCAAGTGTGGAGATGACAGCTTTGTAAATACCGAGTTAATAACTGGAACTTTTCACAGAGCTTACTTCAGTCAAACAGCAGTCAACATTCAGCTTGTCAAACAAGAGCGTAGCAGGGAAAAAAAAGAGATGAATGAGTTCTACGCTGTCAGTGTGGGCTGGACCAGTTTAATTTACAGGAAAGGAGTGAGCAGAGGGTCGAGTTGTCCATTCTTGTTCTGTTTTCTCTGACTATCTTCCTCCAGAACACCCTCTCAGACTTTCATTTGCTCGCGCTACTAAAGAGACACGTTACCATGGAAACCAAACAATGGTGTAGCTGTATTGAAGTCCGAGTGGAAACAGTAACATTTGGTGCCTTATGTTAGAATGAAACAAATCAGATTTAGTCAGAAATCGGGAGACATGCGGGATAAATATGACCCCGGGAGGAAAACGTGAGTTTCCCGCGAAAATCGGGAAGGTTGGCAAGTATGTCAAATACACACGCACTTTTTGGCCCGCCCACTTCTGAAATGAATCCGGCGCCGCTGGACAGGACTCAGGATCAACTGTGTACTTTAAGGTAGCTTCTAGCTTCATGTCGAACAGTAAGTCAACATTTTCCAGAGAGCTTTCTTTGAAATCACCAGGTAACGCTAAAAAACATAACATTTAGATTGTATGACAAAGTGTTTATTTAATATATCTGGCTAGCTATAGCTACTTGCTAACGGTTTAGCTTACCCCCGCAATTCAAAGTAACGTCAACGTAGTTGTAATTTATGCTTTGCCTACATGTATACCTTGTTTACCTGGCTCAAGTGGTGGCTCTGGGGTTGTTGTGTGAGCCACCACTTGAGAATTGTCGTCTTTTTTAAGAAAATGTGTTCTTATGTCCATCTTCAAAAACTCTGAGTCCGACTGACAGTTTATTTTAAACATTGTCACAGCTCACAGGATAGGTACCTGTCTGCCAATAATACAGATGTTTATTTCCATTCAACTCTGGTTGATCTGGTGTCTTGCCTCTGTTGCATTCACTGAACACGGGAAATTACAATCCTGCCGTCCTCTCTAGTGACATAATAATAATAATAATAAATGTTATTTGTATTGCACTTTACATTTGAAACAAACCTGAAAGTGCTACAGTACATAATAAAAAAAAAAAAAAAAAAAAAGATAAAGAAAACCATTTGCAAGAGTCAACAAATGTATAAACAGGTTAAAAAACGAGTTTAAAAACAAGTTTTAAAAAGGAGAGGCAGGGTTATTAAAACCGGCTTAAAAAGCTAACCAAATGCTTTGTTAAAATGGTAGGTTTTTAGTGCTCTCTTAAAAGTGTTCACAGGTTGAGGATCTCTGAGATGGTCTGGGAGTGAGTTCCACAGCCGGGGGGCAGCTGCACAGAAAGCTCAATCTCCCATAGTGCGGAGGTTGGTGTGCCGTTCCTTCAGCTTGTTGGTATTTCCCGAGCGGAGGCTGCGGGTGGCGGCTAGTGGTTCAATCAATTCCTTTAGGTAGGGGGGGGCATTTCCGTGGATACACTGGTGTGTTAACAGGGTGATTTTGAATTCTGTCCGGGAGGTGATGGGAAGCCAGTGCAGTGATTTGAAAATGGGGGTGATGTGCTCGTATTTGCGCACTCTCGTCAGGATCCTAGCAGCGCTGTTCTGTACGTATTGGAGCTTTTGAAGGCTCTTGCTAGGGATCCCGACGAGAAGTGCATTTACAGTAGTCCAACCTGGAGGAGACAAAGGCGTGGACCAACTTTTCGGCGTCAGGAAGAGTGAGAGTGGGGCGGAGTTTAGCTATATTTCTAAGGTGGAAGAAGGATGTTTTGCAAAGGTGTTTGATGTGGGTCTCATAGTTGAGGCAGGGGTCCATTTTGACGCCCAGGTTGGTGACAACTGATGAGAGTGGAAGGTCCTGGTCGGAGAAGGTGATGCTTGTTATGGGGGATGATTTAACTTGGTGTGGGGTGCCGATGAGAATGGCCTCGGTTTTGGAGCTGTTGAGTTGTAGAAAGTTTTGTTTCATCCACGCCTTTATCTCCTCCAGGCAGATGGTGATTGTGGATGAAGGTGATGGTGACGGGGATGACAGTGGGACTGCAGAGCGGGGGGGACAGGGGGGGTCCATTTTTATGTAGAGCTGTGTGTCATAGCATAGCAATAGCAATGGAATGATAGTCCATGCCTGCTGATGACACGGCCGAGGGGGAGCATATACAAGGTGAATAGGTAGGGGCCAAGCACGGATCCTTGGGTTACACCACAAGTGACGGGTTGGGTGGGGGAATGAGCACCTCCCATGGAGACACACTCAGTCCTTCCGGTCAGGTAGGACCGGAACCAGTCCAGGGAGGTGTCACAGAGTCCGATGGTGGAGTGGAGACGATTGAGGAGGATGGTGTGATCAACAGTGTCAAAAGCTGCAGTGAGGTCCAGGAGGATGAGGAGGGAGGGGGAGCTATTGTCAGAAGCAGTGAGGATGTCGTTGGTGACCCTGACCAGTGCTGTTTCAGTACTGTGAGCGGAGCGGAAACCAGACTGGAATTGTTCGGAGATGTTGTTGTTGTTGAGGTGGTGTTGCAGTTGGGTGGCGACAATTTTTTCCAACACTTTGGAGAGGAATGGTAGGTTAGAGATGGGCCTGTAATTTGCGAGAACGTCCGGGTCTAAGGTAGGTTTTTTGAGGAGGGGAGTGATAATTGCCGTTTTTAGAGCTGATGGAACGTGACCGGACTATAGAGAATGGTTTATTGCTTTGGTGATCAGGGGGCTTATGGCTTGGATGTGTAATTTGACCAGGGCTGTGGGAAAGGGGTCCAGGGTGCATGTGGAAGGCTTCATCCGGCGGATGGTGTCCTCAACCTCTTGCTGCGTGGTGGGAGAAAAGCAGCAGAGAGGCTGGGAGGCCCCAGACTGTGGGATGGCAGTTGGAGCAGATGGAGTGGGGGGGCCGGAGAGGGAGGAACGGATAGTGTCAACTTTGGTTTTGAAGAAGACCATGAAGCTGTTGCACTGTTCTGCAGTGATGGCTCTGTTTGAGGGGGGTTGAGGTTTTAGGAAGTGATTTATGGTTGAGAAAAGCTGTTTTGAGTTGCCGGGACTGTTATTGATGATGTTTGAGTAGAAGTTGGACTGATCGTCTCTGAGGGACTTAGTGTAGGCCTTTTGGTGTTCCCTGTAGGCCATTTTATGAACCGTGAGCCCTGAGGTCTTGAGCCGCCGTTCCAGGACACGCCCAGCAGCCTTCATTTTCCGCAGCTCGCTGGTGAACCAAGGAGCTGAGCGTGAGAATGTGACTGTTCTTGATTTTATTGGGGCGTGAATGTCAAGGAGCCTGCTCAGGGATTGGTTGTAGTAGTCCACCGATTCATTTGCTGATGAATGGGTTGCAGAGGCGAGATGATGGAGGTCCAAGGTCAAGGTGTCCGGGTTGATGTGTTTGAAGTTTCTGAAGTGGATTTCACGCTTGGGTTTGGTGTGGACATGATGAGGTTCAGGTAAAGCACGGTGAATGTATTATATGATTGACTCAATAATATAATACATTACTTTGAGAGTAGGCAATCTAGGCATATTAACTAAATTAATTAAACATAGGCTACTTATCACGGCAACGGTGTACTGAGATGATTATTATTTGGTTTTTTTTCATAATTTTTTTTTTTTCATCTTTTTATTTTTTTTGCTAGGGTGCCCCGTGGCGTGCAATTGTGACGCTCCTAGGCTCCTTCAGCTTCATAAAGGGACGCAAATAGCTTTCAACTGATTGCAATGTATTCCCATCTGCGGCGGGATTTGACGCTCATGGAAGCACGGCATGCGTTTGTGTCGGCTGCCCTTAAAGGCAATGTGAGCGTCCATTCCCATTGCATAACGGAGAATTGTACACCCGGAAGTAAGTATTCCCCTTACTGTCGATTGATTTTAAAGTGATATCTGCACTACTTATCGACTAAAAAACACCAGATTATCCTTGTTAATTACACAACATTGATTGGTTTAAATTGTGTGCAATCCTTTTGTATTTTTCCCCTTCGATTCGGAGAAACAAATATTTTTTCGGAGTAAAGGATGGCAGAAGACACTACACTACCCAAAATCCCCAGCTACCGTTTAGGACTACACCTTGTGCTCTGTTTGACAAACCCCGTTTTTTTTCACCATTCATTCCAATGGCTGGCGTCTATGTCACGTGATCTTCAAATTTCTCCCTGCAGAAAAAAAAAACATGGCCGAACTTCGTTTTATTCTCGGTGGAAAATGCCTATTTTAAAGTTAGTTTGGCTATTAAAATGCGTTTTGATGTCATTTCATGCGAGACATATGAGTTGTTATTTCAGATTATGTGTGCAGTGGATGTACATGATCTTTAGTTTGCTAGTTATTACGAAGATTACCTCAGGAAATTGCGTCCATAGAACGTTTTCATTGTTACCAAGGTGGTTGCTAGGGACGCTGCTATCGATATTATTTCTGTTATGTTGTGTAACTGTTTAATGGTGTTATCTTTATTGCTACCCCCTTCCCGTCATTGTTGGTCCACAGCGCGAACGTATTAGTTGAACAAAATCCGCATCTAAAGATACGTTATTTTCCCCTGTGCAATTCCAGTCTCACATCTCACATCACATCGTCATTAAGAAATAGACCGAAAACCTTTTTTAAAAAAAAAATAATACTTTATTCCGAGTGTGCTTGCTTTTCTCTTTGAAAGTCATCACATAACGCCATTGTAATACACGGTTCGACTGCATTAAATATTACATATCTGCCGTAGTTCTCTATTTATAGAGCCCTGATGAGAAGACTTCTAGACAAACATGAGGAACTGCCACCAACACTGAAAACGTGACGTGGATCATAAATATATCAGCAATTAAACAACATCTTACATTTCTTTTCACACAATACGTCTCTTTGCAGGATCAACACTGATTCGGCTGACTTTTATATTTGATCCAATTGGTAGATAGGTTGTATTGTATTTACACCATAAAGGTGCACAGCTGATAGAATGGGGCACCTGGTGGTTAAAGAATGTTATTGAATTTCATTATTTGTATTATTAGATATTAATAGGATCCCTATAAAGTATATTCATTACTCGTTATTCTCTACTAAAAGTTAATTAAAGACTGTATATAATTACTATTTTGCACATCACTTTCAAGATTTCAAGATTTTCTAAGGTTTATTGACATATCATATTCACAAACGGTGTAGTTATGCAATGAATGAAAAACTTGGGTCGCAGGTTCCTCAATAGTGCATTACAAGACATCTATCAATATTTGTGCATACCTCCAGCAATGTTAACTATGTTGAAGCACTTATTTTAACTGATATTATACATATGTATTATACTCTTATAGGATGTATATAGATATTTCATCTCCGGCCTTGTCAGATATTGAACAATCAATAAATAAAGAACACAGAATTATTAAATATAAAACACAGAATTTGTGCGATTATACTAAATGATTTACAAATAAACACCACTGCATATTTACAACTGTTACACATGCTGATGTAACTCAAATGTTTCCAACTTGGGATCAATAAAGTATATCTTATCTTAAGATGATCGATGGCTACTGCCATATTTGCAAAATTTGCCTCTGAACCTTGACAAGTGCATGTTTTAGGCTTATCAATTAATGTAATGTAATGTAATGTAATGTAATGTTATCAATTAACAACAGGAGGGGTCACAAACATAAGACCAGCTGTTAAATAAAGCTCTTCTGACCTTAGCTGGCATGTGGGTATATATATTAAGCAATTTTCACCCATTTATTAATTATATGTTTTACATTTGACTGTTTCCTATCCCCTAAACCTCCAAGGATGTACACAGTATACTGGCAACTTCTTATTATGGGAAATACGAAAACGTCTTTTAAAACTACAACTCCCAGTAGAGACGTGCCATAGATAGAGAACATGTTGCGAAACCAAATATCGATAGCAGCGTCCCTAGCAACAAGTAACAAGTAGTTAATAATAATAAAAGACATCAAGAAAAAGGCATTTTAAACAGTCATTAAAAAGCAACACAATCTACCTGCATTACATTACTCTAAACGTGTAATAACGTGCTTTAACCAGTAGGTGGTTTGGGTTAAAAAGCTGTCAAGTTTACAGTGTTAACAAAATAAAATATACTGCTGTTTCTGGTTTAGTTTACGACGGATATATTTAGTTATTGTTTTGATATTTGTAACACAAAAGCGATGGAAAAAACCTACAGCAACACAGAAAAGATGGTCTTAACATGACCCAGCGGTCTAGTAGTTAATAAAAAACAATAATATCAAAACAAAATATTACTACTAACTTTATTGTGAAATTCAAACTGAACGGTAAAAGAATAGTTTCCGGTCTATTCTGAGCCCGATCTCTGTCGATAAATAAAAATAAAGAACTACGAAAGATGTGTAATATATTTAATGCAGCCGAACCATTTATTACAATGCATTCATGTGATGACTTTCAAAGAGTAAAGCAAGCACTGCTGAATAAAGTATGATTTTATCTTTTTGCAGTTGGAGGTCAACCAATCACAGAGCTTGAGAACTAATCACGGGGTTTGTCAAACAGAGCACATGGTGTAGTCCTAAACGATAGCTGGGGATTCTGGGTAGTGTAGTGTCTTCTGCCATCCTTTACTCCGAAAAAATATTTGTTTCTCCGAATCGAAGGGGAAAAATACAAAAGCATTGCACACAATTCAAACCAATCAATGTTGTGTAATTAACAAGGATAATCTGGTGTTTTTTAGTCGATGAGTAGTGCAGATATCACTGTAAAATCAATCGGCAGTAAGGGGAATACTTACTTCCGGGTGTACAATTCTCCATTATCCAATGGGAATGGACCCTCACATTGCCTTTAAGGGCAGCCGACACAAACGAATGCCGTGCTTCCATGAGCGTCAAATCCCGCCGCAGATGGGAATACATTGCAATCAGTTGAAAGCTATTTGCATCCCTTTATGAAGCTGAAGGAGCCTAGGAGCATCACAACTGCACGCCACGGGACCATGACCTAACGTTGCTCCTGGACGATTATGGAGTGAGAGTGTGTTGGTCTTGGCCGTTTTCATTGTGATCGCTAAATTCACCTTGTTTATAATATAGTCTCTGTGCACAAGATGGCGTCTATCAACTTCCGGCGGGTGGGTATGAGGCCGAGTACTTCCGGTTTGAGTACAGATTTTTGACAGCTTGACAGTTTGTCATGACACACCAAGAGCAAGAATTAGCGGATTTCGGGGTAAACAAAATCTATTGGCCTTCCAGCGTGTAAGAAAGTCGACACTACATTGCTGTATGCCCCTTTGTACAAATTTGTCCCGTTATAATCGGGAGATAAGTTTCCATTCATTTCGGCAAGACTGGGCAACAACGATTAAAAGAGTTCTTGCTCCCAAACCAATTGTGTATTTCATTGTGGTCTTTACAAAAAGCAGTTATACCATACTATGTTTAGGTACTAATGAATTATATCCTCAAAACAAACGCACACATAAATAACATAGTAAAATACATAATTTAATAAATCCACAATATGTTAACATTTTACAGATTAATTTAATAAACTTTTACAAAACATAGGTTGATGTTATATCGGGGGGGGGGGGAAATACATATTTAAACATTTAAATTAGTCTCTGCATATTTAAGTAATGCTAGTTTATATAACAGATGAACAGATGTATAATATCCAGAAAGTAGATAATATAAATATAATATATATGATGTGTGCATTTCCAACATTTCCTCTGAAAGAGTATTATATCAATGCAAGATGCTAAGTTAGTTAGCATCCACAACTTTTGTTAATTGATATCTATTGAGTAAGTTGAGTAGTGAGCCATTCGGTCTTTTTTTTCTTGGTGCGATGTCTGCTGAGAAGTCCTTGTATGCCTCGCTGACTTTGAGGACATCTGGGTCTGGCAGCTCCCCCCACACGGCCTTGTAACGTGTACTCCTTTGAACATGTTTATGATATATAATAATATGATAATTAGGACTTTAAGAACAATTTTACACTCAGACAACAATCACAAAGTTGTGGCAGGCTACATACAATTACTTAGGACAATAGATATTAACTTACACCGTCAGCAACTGTAAACTGCTTTGGCTTAGTGGAAATGAACACCATGTCACTCACTCTGCCTGGTTTCACACCCTATTAATTACACAAAAGAATTGTCAAATTAATTGAAATGGTCATTGATGCAACATACTAAATCAGCTCTTGGCACAAAGGAAATACTCATTAAACCGTGGATTGGTTGTGAACACATACTGTACTTACCATGGTTCTTGGCTTGTGCCATCGCTGCTCTGTTTCAGTGCAGCTGAGGACAGGGGGTACAGCAGCCAGGTTGAGTGTGGAGTAGTGTGCGGTCTGGAACAGCAGTGCAACATTGTGGTTGCAGAGTGCTGTTCCAGCCACACAGGAACACTTTGCCACTGCAATCTCCACTGGTGAACAGTTCTTAAAACAAAATGTCAGTCATTTTACATTTAGGACACTGCTTCAATACAAAACAGACAAATGAGAAAGCTGAGAGCAGGCTGACCAGGCAAGTAGTAGGTGTGAGAAAAGGCTAAACCATGTCAGGTTATCAGTCACATCACATACACAGAAGTTCTGCTGTTTGGAATACTGTAATTTAAAGAGCCTGTGACAGCATCCCAACAACTGTTGTGCAATGAAATATTGGACTACTAGTCATCTCGAACCGTCAGTTTAAAAAAGAAGGTGCGATACCGTTCCGATAAATATCAATAATTTCGAACATCGCGGGGAAATTCTTTCGACACATTTTAAAGTTTTGGGGGAAGCCGGAAGTGAAGTCAATGCGGGAACGCTTCACTGTGCGGCGAGAGAGCCAAACACGGACAAAGTGTGTTGTCATACGTAGAAATTGTGAATTACTCAGTTTAGGCACGTTAATAACGTTTTAATGAAGTTGACTACAGTATAATCATATTTGTCTGTGCTTTCATGTCAATTCGCCGAACATAAAAATAAATGATCGTGGTGAAGATGATGATTAAATTAGGATTAAAAATCGGTAGTGAGAGCTGCTGAATTTCCTCCCGTCGGATGTGATATAAAAACAAATAGATTATTTTTGTAGTTGTAAACTCAAGTGGATGAAACTACATTTATTAGTGCTTTCATGTCAATTCGGCGAACATATGATACATTGAATGATCGTGAGGATGATGATTTAAAAATCGTTTGTTTGAGCCGGTTTGCATTTCCTGATGAGAAAACAAACCGATGCTTTTTGTAATTGTAGTACACCAACATGGATTAAACATGTGTTTTTTTTTACCACAATGTTGGGGAAATTAATGGATAAAATGCACGGATTATTATTATTATTATTATTCCAACTCCGATCGGGACACTAGGTCCACCGTTTCCCCGCAGCGAGGCTCCCCCCGATGAAAGTTTACATGGGCTGGGCTGGGTGCAGTGGTGGACTGGCCATCGGGACGAATCCCGATGGGCCAGTACCGAAGTGGGCCGGTCGGATAAGTCACTAGCACATCCCCCACTGCCCCCGTTGACAATTTACTAGCGGTACCAAAGTGGGCCGGTCGAGAGTCCCGGGATGATTTTTAGTCCCAATCCACCACTGGCTACTTGACCGTATGATCGCCCATATTGACGCACCTAATTCCTAAACTTCTAACAGATACAACATAAACCGATCCTTCAGCCTCATATGAGCTCTCAGACACGTTCAAAATTAAACTGTTTTTGCTGTCTGAGCTTGCTGCTGTGTGCGCCATCGTGCGTTCGCATCAGGTTTACATGCAGATGCTGGGATCCTCAACGGTGCAGCTGGAGCGCTGTGCCCACAATGACGTCACACATAATTTGGCGGGACTTGAAGAATCCCCGAGAAGATCCAGAAAATGGTCAACATTGAAGGGCAGATTAATGGTTATCAAAGTACAAATATCCAAAATCAGTTCAGTAACGGTTTTCAAAGGGACAATATTTACTCAAATTGATGGGTTTGGATGATGGGGGACACTTGTGTCACAGGCTCTTTAAGGACATTCAAACAGATGAGCTTGTAAAGCCTGTCTCAGCTCTCTCAATTTATTATCTTATATTATAACTACATAAAATAGTGTTAGTAGAACGTTGAACAGCTTAAAATATATGTAGGGTACAAAACCAGCACTTACCTAACACTGGCCAATACAAATAATTGGACCCTACATGGATTATACTAACCATACAGTAAAGAACAGCAGCCGTCACAACCAGTTTCTGGGGTTTCCATGAAAGCAGAGACGGTTTTCAACCTTTCATTAAGAATCTTTGATGAAAGCTAAGTTTGGGTTTAGCTAGTGTATTTATCATTTTACACGAGAGGGTTACAAAACGAAAATAAATCTGTAGCCCCTTCATGCTACACACACATAGCTAGCTACCAGTTGATGTGAGCAAATATATTGTCACTATGTTATCTATTGCAGCAACATGTCAGCTAGCTGGGCTGATTTGAATCCTAAATCACAGGTTACCTACTCTAGCCACATCAAAACCCCAGAACATGAACCTGATTGAGGTTTTGAACCGATGAACACTTTTTATTTTCCTCCCTACTCTGAGATCGTGAGGCTTTTCATGCTTTCTCATGGACCTGTAACAGCTCGCCCTGATGCTCACTCTCCCTGAAGGTAGATATTTGTTTGAAACTGTGGGGAAAAATAAAATAGTACATCATTAAAACATTTTACACTGTATCAAGACTGTCTAGTGCTAGTGGAGCGGAGCAGCCGCGGAGCCGCGGAGCAGCGGATCCTCGCGGCTGAACTGCGCGGAAAACGCGGAGAGCTGAGGCCCTCTGGGCGGGGCCCCCTTGGCAAGGCGGGGCCCCATGCAGCCTGCGTGATTGGCCTGTAGGAAGGGGCGGCCCTGTTTGTTTGTCACTTACCTTCATAATTGTCGATGTAACTCGATATGTACATCTTGAACCCCTTTTCTCTTTTTCTCCGCGGGCTGAGCTTGCCGCTTGTGCCAGCGCATTTTACATCACTGATGTTAACCTTCGGTAGGTCTTGGAGACATTGAGTGTAAAATAGTGCCTATATAATATCTATACGTTACCTCTCTCGCTATCTATTGCTATCTATACGCTATCTATCGCTCTTCCCTCTACCGCTCTACCGTAGACCGGAAGTTTACAACCACGCACTCAATGAACCGGAAATGGAAATACGTCATCCCGTGCAACTAGCCTATTATCACCATTCCAAGCAAACGAGTGCTTTTGTTTTGAAATCACTTCCGTGAGTTTCGCCGCGCCCCTCGCTCCAATGAACATTAGACCATTTGGCATTTAGTAAGGTAAAAAGCAAAAACGCCTCTCAGACGCTCTTCCGTTTACTTGTTGAATAAAGAAAAACAAATGGACGGTAGTGGTGCAGTCATGACATATTTTTGTAGGCTGACCTGGAAGTTAGCATCACAAGGGCTCCTGTTAGGATAAGGATTTATTAGCCCTGAGAGCAGGATTAACTGAAAAGAGTCCAAGGAAGCTTATAAAAGTCAACAGCATTTAATTAAACAAATAATGCGATGATATACAAATGAAAATATGCGAATTGGGTGGCTTGGCTCCCCCCCCTTGGCTGTTGCCGGCCGTTTGTGCGGGGCTGCTGGGCGGAAGAGCTCGATTCTTGGTTTGCTTCCCTGTTATCATCTGTGGTCTTTTCCTATTGGCCGGCGTCGATGGGGGCGTGTCCAATGCAAATCCTGTTGTTAATTTACAATATTCTAATGTCTTTGGTTAATAAAACATTCCCTAATAACAGTATTGCAGCGTCAATAAGTGAGGGTTAAAGACAGTGTGTTTAGTCTATGTTTATTAAGGATCCCCATTAGCTTTCGCTCTTGACAAAAGCTACTCTTTCTTGGGTCAGACACTTAAAACAATACAACAATAATGCAACAATAACACAACAACATTCAGGACATAAATCCTGACATCATTAAAACATCAACAACATTAACAAGATCACCAATATCATCAACAATCTCCAACATCATCAACAATGTTGTCCACTTTCAATATCAATCTCAGCCAAGGATGAGTGCACAAGACACCCACCAGTACAAAGTATGCAATAGGGTTCACAGCTCACAAGGGTACATGGTCATTAGTAGATGGCACTTCAATCTCTTCTTGAAAGAGGCTCTGGACTCTGTTTTAGCAAGGTAGTTTGGCAATGAGTTCCATTCCTTTATAGCTCTATAAGACACAGAAGATTTCTGAAGATTTGTCCTGGGTTTAGGTGCCAGTAGATGGCCTGATGTAGCTTGTCCAGTCTTATGGTCATGCTCGTCTCTTGTTTAAACTATTTGATCATAAAAATATGTTTTTTTGCTAAATTGGACATTTTTTTGAAAAGTGATAACACGAGATTGCAGACGTTTCTCAACCGGAAGCCATGATAGGTTTCTATGCATAACTCCAATATGAGTGCGCTTCGAACAGTGGAGAGCTAGTCTGGCAGCCTTGTTTTGAGCTATTTGTAATTTCAATAAATGTGTTTTTGCTGCTGACGACCATATGACCGGACAGTACTCAAGATGTGACAAAACCAGAGACTGAATGACTTGTTTCAAAGTGGTTGGTGTTACATACTTTGTACATTTTCTCGCCACAGCTATGCTCCTTCCCATTTTAGTTACGATACTGTCAATTTTCTTTGTCCACCGTAAACCAGAATCAAGAACAATGCCAAGCAACTTAGTCTTGTTTACCTGTTCCACTGGCTGACCAGCCAGTGTCAGGCTTAATTTAGGATTGCTGCTTAACATACTGGATCCGAACACCATTGCTTTTGTTTTTGCATTGTTGAGTACCAGTTTGTTATTGATGACCCAGTCTGCTATAGCTTTAATCTCTATTTTAAGTAGATAGTTTAACTCACTGCATGTTGATGCTGTACTGTACATTGTGGAATCATCAGCATACATTATTACAATGGACTTATTTAATACGTAAGGAAGGTCATTTGTGAATATAGAATACAACAAAGGCCCAAGCAAACTCCCTTGTGGGACCCCACACTGCAACACCTTACTTTCAGAAAAGCTCCCATTGAAAAAGACTCGCTGCCTTCTCCTAGTCAGGTAGCTCTCCATCCAACACATAGCAACAGAACCAAAGCCATAGCATTTTTGTTTGTTGAGCAGCAGACTATGATCGATTACATCGAATGCAGCGCTAAAGTCTAACATCACAGCTCCTACAAGACTCCTATCATCCATGCTCTTTAACCAGTCGGCAGCCATTTGTGCAAGTGCTGTACTTGTAGAGTGACCATCTCTATAGGCGCTACGTGTTTCCCGAGAAGTGACTGGAGATGAAAACCGCTATGCAAGCACTAAAACAGAGACAGTGGTGAGGTTTCAAAAGGATTTATTTTGTCCACGACATTGACAAGGAGTTGACGAAGCACACGTAGAGGGAAGATGTGAAGCTGGACTGATCAGGAGGGGAGGCTGGACGTGTCAGGCAGAGAGGCTGGAGTATGTGGATCTGGAAGAGGAAAAACAAGCAGGATTAGGAAATAATTTCCTTTCACAAGGAGCATCAAAAAGTCACTAGGAAAAACACTAGTAGGCCTGGACGATAGTTTACCACTGAAGATTAAATGAAGAACTGGCGAAGTCTGAGGATGGGAACCAGGGTTTTAAGCAGGTGCAGGCGAGTAGTGGCAATCAGTGAGATGAGCAGCAGCTGACGAGGTGAGTTGGCGGGAATCGGAATGTGGGTAGCCACGCCCAGCCAGGGAGACAGACACACAGACAAAACAAACACAGACAGGAGGAAAAAGAAGGAGGAAGTACTGCAGATCCTCACAGTAACCGTAAGAAATTCAACAGTATGAAGTGATTTGTAAATAGCAATACAGATTTGACTTAATATTTTCATAAATATATTTTTCTCCCAGTTTGTCATGGGACTTGTTTTTACCCTCTCAAAGAACCGGAATGGAGAACCGAAAATAACTGGAATCGAAAGGCAGAACCGGAATCGTTAAAATCCGAACGATACCCATGTGTGATGCAGTAAAAATCTTAAAAACCGTGGGAAAATGTAAAATACAATGGCGAAGAAGAAGATTCCAGTGGCCCCAATTTGTGTCCATTCTGGACAAGTGAAAAATGTATTCGGACAAGTAAATTGCCAAACTCACTTGTCCATGGACAAGTACTCTCTAAAAACTTTTTCTCACACTGACTCAGCTACAGTGCGGTTTCCTTGTTGTAAACTGAGCAGCTGACTCTCGGCGGAGCCAGAATAATTGGGATGATCAAAAACAGCAGAAAAACGATCTGAGAAGCATTCAAAATGCAGAGAGTGATAATCCGCTGAAGAGCTCAAAGCCTCTGCCCAGGTTAAAGCCTTGCCACGGAGCAAACTCAGAACATAATTAATCCTGGTAACATCAGCGGCAAACGAAACAGGACGCTGGCGAAAAACCTTGTTGCACTGAAAAAGAAATCCTCTGCATTTCTCTACCTCTCCAAATGAGAAGCCCCTCACTGCAGTGCGCAGTACCACACGCCCCTCCTTCTCAACCTCAAGATCGCCCCTCCTTCTCAACCTTTGAGACACGTGACGGGACGGCCCCTCCTTCTCAACCTTTGAGGCACGTGACGAGCTTCACTGATGACGCGATGCATCCTGTTTCCGGGGTAGCAATTCTCTTCCCTCCCTTCAATCTAACCCTTCCCTTCCCCCCATCCTAACCCTAACCACTCCCTACCTTTTTACCTAATCCTAATCTTCCTTCCTCCCTCCCAAACCTAAACCCCAAAAGCTCTCCTACTGTAAGAAATTAAAATCAATGTTGATATGACTGTGTGTGAACTGGTTGATGTGGCCAGGGAAAAGAAAGTTTGGGGCTCTCTGCTGGAAGTGCTACCTCCGCGACCCGACCACGGATAAGCGGGAGAAGATGGATGGATGGATGGTTGATATGACATCATTTAAATTAAATACAGGGTTTTAATATAAAGCAGTTTTATTCGGAAAAAATCGGAAGTTCACACTAACTATTAACTTAACACTTTTATTCTGAAAATGCTTCATTTCCGGTTAGCATTAGCATGTGACTAACATTTTGAAAACCGTGAATTGAAGGTGAAATGACATGTGATGTTGCACACTAAACACACTGGGATTAACACTCATTTATTGACGCTGAAATAACGTTTATCAGGGAATGTTTAAATAACCACAGACATCAGAATTATATATATCAGTGATGCAAACACAGGTATGGTGAAAAAAGAGAGAACTATTCAAAGCAGGAAAAAAACAGCGTAATATACCATCTGACAAAGGCCTGTGCTATAATGCTTCAATTAACTGGCTATTCTTTATAATATACTCAGATCAATAGGAGACAGAGATGTTAAGTTATAAATCAAGGGTTTTTATTATTATTTATAGCAGGGGTGGGGAACGTTTTTCCTTTCAATTTTTACAACATCCTCCGAGGGCCGTACAAATTATTGAACTCAACCTCTGCTTAACCCTCTGGAGTCGGTGGACGCGCCGGCACGTCCAAGTGCGCATAATTTACACAAATTAACCATATATTTTCGATTACAAGGAGTAGAAATATGATTCAGACATCCACGGAATCGCTGAAAGTTTAGCTTTCCAGCGGTATCCCCTGTGAGACTGTTACCAGGGCACAGCAGGCAATATGGCCGCTCAAAGCAGCTTGACTTTACACTGTGTGGGATTGGTGGAAATCTCGGCCGGCAGCCATCATGTTCTGAAATGACCAATGGACATCGAGAAATCACTAAGGACCTACCCACCAAGTTAAAAAAAACATAAATCACGTGTCTCCCAGTAGTTTACGTCTGTGAGGAGAAAGAGAGAGACAGAAAATGGCTTAAAACTTTACAGTCGCCGAGTTAGCTAGAGATGTTTTTCGCTAGCAGCAGTGAAGATAGAGCCTCAGAACCTGAAGTCTTCAACTCTTCTGAAGAAGAAGAATACAAAGACAACAACAAAGATACATTTGGACATGGGTAAGTGTAAATATTACAGTAATAGTGTACTGGCAATGTGTGGGGAATACCGCGAAAAGTAACAATAGGTTTATTGATATATTTTTTATCGATAGTCATGAACTTTTTCTTGGGACAAAATAGACTCTCCATTAGCAAACGTTTACTCTGTGTTAACGTTATTTTGGTGTGGAAAAGTGAGATTACATGTGTAGATGATTAAATTAATCATTTATTCGTCCCACAACGGAGACATTTACAGTGGCTATAGACATGTTTTTGCCATTGATTATTGTATCATACTGTTCTGTAGGCTGTCATAGATTTATTTATATGTGTGCCAGTGATTATTTTACCGTCCTGTACAGATGAGACTTTGTAATCAGATGTAGCCTATGTATATGTGTGTTTGTGATTTTATACTGAATGTAAAGTAACTGGAAATACCTGTGTGTGTGTGTGTGTGTGTGTGTGTGTGTGTGTGTGTGTGAGAGAGAGAAAGAGACTCCTGTCCAACCTCCCAATCTTTCTTTTTATGTGTGCATTGTTATTTGTGCTTGAGCAACATTTTACTTGAACTTTATTTCAATGCAGTAATTATTGTCCTACATTTTAATTTGTTTTACAGAGAGGTTTCACAGCTGCCTGGGCCTAGTGGCCCACAGGCGGCGTTTATCCAGGAGCCAGAACATCCATCTGTGCCGGCCCCCAGGTCAAGATCTACCGTGGCTCAAGGGCCTTCACCAGAGCCATCACCACCAAGGACCAGCAGACCAGCATCACTACAGCTGCCTCCACCTCCATCTGCGGCTGCCACAAGGTCAAGATACACCTCAGCAAAAAGGCTCCACCACAGCCATCACCTTCAACCCAGCCAGCAAGGAGGTCTCGTGGAGGTCTCGTAGAGCACTTGTACACCTCACCTACACAGCAGCCCATGCACCATCACCCCCATCTTCACAGCAGCCAGACCCACTGTTTTGGAAGACAGACAAAGACCTTCACACTGTCTTGACATTTATAATGAAGAGTTGGTTGAAAGTTCTGATGTTCAATATTGTAAATAGTGAGATTTTCCATTTTCTTATATTTATATAAATAGTTGGTTGAAAAAAACATATTTATAATAAATTGTTGGTATTCTTCTCCAGAGTTGCTCAAGGTGTGAGGCGCCGGGCGGGTGTGGGGATACTCACAAGTCCCCGGTTGGGTGCTTCGTTGTTGGAGTCTACCCCAGTGGACGAGAGGGTTGCCTCCCTACGCCTGCGGGTTATGGGGGGGAAAACTCTGACTGTTGTGTGTGCTTATGCACCCAACAGCAGTTCAGAGTATACGGCCTTCTTGGAGACCCTGGAAAGAGTCCTGTATGGGGCTCCTGAAGGGGACTCTTTAATCTTGCTGGGAGACTTCAACGCACATGTGGGCAATGATGGAGACACTTGGAGGGGAGTGATTGGGAGGAACGGCCCCCCTGATCTGAACCGGAGTGGTGGTTTGTTACTGGACTTCTGTGCTAGTCATGGATTGGCCATAACAAACACCATGTTCGAACATAAGGATGCTCATAAGTGTACGTGGTACCAGAGCACCCTAGGCAGAAGGTCCATGATCAATTTTGTTATCGTATCATCGGACATGAGGCCGTATGTTTTGGACACTCGGGTAAAGAGAGGGGCGGAGTTGTCAACTGATCACCATCTGGTGGTGAGTTGGGTCGAGTGGCGGGGGAAGCCTCTGGATAGACCTGGTAAGCCCAAACGTGTAGTTCGGGTGAACTGGGAACGTCTGGAGGAGGCCCAAGTTCAGGAGGCCTTCAACTCACACCTCCGGCGGAGCTTTTCGGGCATTCCTGTGGAGGTTGGGGACATTGAACCAGAGTGGTCGGTGTTCAAAGCCTCTATTGCCGAAGCCGCGGCGGGGAGCTGTGGTCTCAAGGTCCTAGGTGCCTCAAGGGGCGGTAACCCTCGAACCTCCTGGTGGACACCGGTGGTCAGGGAAGCCGTCCGACTGAAGAAGGAGGCCTTCAGGGATTTGTTATCCCGGGGGACTCCCGAGGCAGTTGCAAGGTACCGACAGGCCCGAAGGGCAGCAGCCTCAGCCGTGGCCGAGGCAAAGCAGCGGGTGTGGGAGAAGTTCGGAGAAGACATGGAAAAAGACTTTCGGGTGGCACCAAAGTTGTTCTGGAAAACTGTCCGACACCTCAGGAGGGGGAAGCAGGGAACCATCCAAGCTGTGTACAGTAAGGATGGGACGTTGTTGACCTCAACTGATGGAGTGTTAGGGCGTTGGAAGGAGCACTTTGAGGAACTCCTGAACCCGACAACTCCGCCCTCTATGTTAGAGGCAGAGCTGGAGTATGACGGGGGATCGACACCAATCTCCCGGGGGGAGGTCACTGAGGTCGTCAAACAACTTCACAGTGGCAAAGCCCCGGGGGTGGATGAGATCCGCCCAGAAATGCTGAAGGCTCTGGGTGTTGAGGGACTGTCATGGTTGACACGTCTCATCAACGTTGCGTGGAAGTCGGAAACAGTACCGAAGGAGTGGCAGACCGGGGTGGTGGTTCCCCTTTTCAAAAAGGGGGATCAGAGGGTGTGTGCCAATTACAGAGGCATCACACTACTCAGCCTCCCCGGGAAAGTTTACTCTAAGGTACTTGAAAGGAGGGTCAGGCCGATTGTCGAACCTCAGATTGAGGAGGAACAATGCGGATTCCGTCCTGGTCGTGGAACAACGGATCAGCTTTTTACACTCGCAAGGATCCTGGAGGGGGCCTGGGAGTACGCTTATCCAGTCTACATGTGTTTTGTAGACTTGGAGAAGGCGTATGACCAGGTTCCCAGGGAGTCACTGTGGGAGGTGCTGCGGGAGTATGGGGTGAGGGGGTCTCTACTCAGGGCCATCCAATCTCTGTACTCCCAAGGCGAGAGCTGTGTCCGGTTCCTCGGCAGTAAGTCGGACCCATTTCAGGTGAGGGTTGGCCTACGCCAAGGCTGCGCTTTGTCACCAATCCTGTTTGTAATATACATGGATCGGATTTCGAGGCGTAGTCGTGGGGGAGGGGGTCTGCAGTTCGGTGGACTAAGGATTGCACCACTGCTTTTTGCAGATGATGTGGTTCTGATGGCTTCATTGGTCTGCGACCTTTAACACTCACTGGATCAGTTCGCAACCGAGTGTGAAGCGGCTGGGATGAGGATCAGCACCTCCAAATCTGAGGCCATGGTTCTCAGCAGGAAACCGATGGACTGTCCACTCCAAGTAGGGAATGAGTCCTTACCCCAAGTGAAGGAGTTCAAGTATCTCGGGGTCTTGTTCTCGAGTGAGGGAACAATGGAGCGTGAGATGGGTCGGAGAATCGGAGCAGCGGGAGCGGTACTGCAGTCTCTTTACCGCACCGTTGTGACGAAAAGGGAGCTGAGCCAGAAGGCAAAGCTCTCTGTCTACCGCGCCATTTTCGTTCCTACCCTCACCTATGGTCATGAAGGATGGGTCATGACCGAAAGAACAAGATCGCCGGTACAAGCGGCCGAGATGGGTTTTCTCCGCAGGGTGGCTGGTGTCTCCCTTAGGGATAAGGTGAGAAGTTCGGTCATCCGGGAGGGACTCGGAGTTGAACTGCTCCTCCTTCGCGTCGAAAGGAGCCAGTTGAGGTGGTTCGGGCACCTAGTTAGGATGCCACCTGGGCGCCTCCCTAGGGAGGTGTTCCAGGCACGTCCAGCTGGGAAGAGACCAAGGGGTAGACCTAGAACCAGATGGAGGGATTATATCTCTTCTCTGGCCTGGGAGCGCCTTGGGATCCCCCAGTCAGAGCTGGTTGATGTGGCCAGGGAAAAGAAAGTTTGGGGCTCTCTGCTGGAACTGCTACCTCCGCGACCCGACCACGGATAAGCGGGAGAAGATGGATGGATGGATGGTTGAATAAAAAGTTTGAATGCTCAATTTGTATTTGTACACATCACATGAACCTTGGTATGTAATATGAAGTCATTAGTCAGTCCTAATGTATCTCAGTCCCTGCTGTGGTGAAAGTAGAGTGATAGACACCTGTTTTACTCAAAATTCGAATTAATTTATTTTCATTTTAGACATGAATTACACATTTATATACAGTGTAATTCAAATATTTCACTACTTTTGTGATCCTAAGACTTTGGTAACCAAATCTAAAACACCAAAACAATTTGATCACATGAGTACATTTGTGTTTACACAAGAGTTTTGACGATTTTCCGAAAATCCGATGTCACATTTTAAGCTTTTGAGCTACTTATCTCATCACACAGTGCTCTAAGGTGAGTAATTTGCATATATAGCAATACCAGAGATTGTCCTGAACATTTTGATATTCAACACATGGGGTGCCATGTTAGAAGTAATACATTTAAAAGGTGATTTAAGAAAACATCTGAAAATCGAGAAAATACCCTTAGACTCCAGAGGGTTAAAAAAACTAAAATCACAGCGAATTCATTTGGCCTTTCTTTCATGCTGTGCAAAGAAAAAGCAACCTCTTAATCCAGATATCTCACCATGACTCGGGCATGATGGCAGATTTTTCTTTATGGATATTTTACAAATCACTTATTTTTAACAACTTTTTTGTTACTGTCATATAGTATTTCATACCTGTTTTTCATTTGGTCTCTAATGTCTCATTAATAATTATAATGATCATATCAAGGTGTGCCTTAACCTCACTGAGCTGAGGTTATTTGAGCCTCTCAGGAGAGAGCTCTCTTCCACCTGGTTGTAGAAAAGCTCTTTAAATTCGTTAGCATAGCTAGCTAACCAGATGCTAATAACAACAGATCGCCACTGTGCTTACAACTAAAGACACAGCCACGCAAACACTGCAGCATGTGTACGGCTCCTTATGGGTACTGCAATATTTGAAGAGCTGGAGCGGCGTTCCGGCGCTCTCCGTAAGCACTCTAGTCTAGTCTACACTCCTTTCAGACGAGACATAAACACGTGAAGACACGTTACGCTCGTGTTGTGTTCAAGGAACCTGTCCTTGGCCAGGAAAAACAGGCACTCGCTTGTTTAATTATTTTGCGATCTAGATTTCTTCTTCTTTTTTGAAGTGAGAAGTTGTCCGTCAGTCGGACGGACTAATGGACGGACTGACGGACCCCCCCCCCCCCCAAAACGAAAACTCTTCGGTTCTCCACGAATTACACAAGTCACCCAAAGCAGAGTTAAAAAAGCGGGAGGCGCCAAAAAGCGACTAATTTGCATCACTGATATATATTAATAATATAAGATATAATATGTTACTTTTGTGACTGGGTAAGTACACAACACAGGAGTCGGGACGTCACGTGCCTCAAAGGTTGAGAAGGAGGGGCGTCCTGCCACGTGTCTCAAAGGTTGAGTAGGAGGGGCGTCCCGTCACGTGCTCAAAGGTTGAGAAGGAGGGGCGATCTTGAGGTTGAGAAGGAGGGGGCTGTGGTACTGCGCACTGCAGTGAGGGGTACTACCTCCGAATGGCTCAGGGTCGGTGATGGGGAAATCCTGGCGTGGAGTAGGAAAAATTGCTGGATTGGGAGAGGCATAAGAAGCTGCAGCCGAGGTAGTTAGAGCTGAGATCTGGCATGCTAACTCAGAGACATGATGAGCCATGGACTGATTGCTCTCTACTAACGCCCGAATGAGCTGGTCGTGTTGACCCAGGAGGGAACCATGACTAGACAAGGCATGATGGACTGTGGCGGGATCCGCTCCAGTGCCTGCGGGGTTCATTCTTGGCCAGTTCTTCTGTTCGGTTTCCCGAGAAGTGACTGGAGATGAGAACCCGCTATGCAAGCACTAAAACCGAGACAGTGGTGAAGTGTCAAAAAAAGGCTTTATTTTGTCCACGACACTGACAAGGAGTTGACGAAGCACACGTAGAGGGAAGACGTGGAGCTGGATTCCGGGAATCAGAATGTAGGTAGCCACGCCCAGCCAGGGAGACAAAACAAACACAGACAGGAGGAAAAAGAAGGAGGAAGTACTGCAGATCCTCACACTACGTGTCATTTCTCATTTCACCTTTAATTCACTGTTTCAAAACGTAGTCTTTAGCCACATGCTAATGCTAACCTTAAATTGAAGCTGAAAATATTTACTCGCAAAAGTCGTTGTGTGAACTTCCGGTTTATAAAACAATTTTAAACTAAACAGTGTATTTAATTTCAAGTTTTCAGAATAAAACAGCTTTAAATTAAAACAGTGTATTCAATTTAAATTACGCCATATAAACATTTTATTTCTTACACTCCCTTGACAAAAAGCAATCGACTTCCTTGTCATATTTTGGTACATTACAGAAAATAAGCTTTGTGTTTAACACCAATATTTTATTTTTGAAGCGTAAATGCAATCGGCAGAAATGAAAATGACACAAGGGAACAGGAATGCTAAGCCTTTTCTGCGTTCAAGACACAAATGACTGCCCCACTCAATGATCCCTAACTGTCATACATCTCTCTTCTTGCCCATAAACCAGTACTTCTGCCTGTCCCTTCACTACCCCAGCACTAACCCCAAACTTATTTTGCCCCCCTCTCTTCCAGGTCATTGGGTTTATCCCCGGTTAGGCTTGTCATACTGATGGACAGGGACAGTTGGGTTTTCTGGCTTCAAATCAAGGCCAGCACTCAGCCTTTGAGACAACGCTGCATTCAATGAAGGGGTCCATTCCACCGGGTGAGCTGAGAGTCATTCAATCCAATGCTACCTCTCACATGCCCTGCCCAAACAACACACAAACACAGGAAGAGAGGGGGGGTCACATACACTTTCATATAGAGGCGTACGTCACAAACTCATGCATATTACTCAGAGCTCAAGATCAGGTGAAATAAAAGTTGGCTGAGCTACAATGATATCATATGTAGCTTGTCTCATTCAGATGATTATCAGGATCCTGAAGCAATAAACAGCACTGGGTCCACTGGATACAGATAGATACACATCCTCTCAGTTCTACAGACATTCCATCCACTCTGGCAGCAGGCATTTATCTGGATAATGATGCAATCTCCTAATTTAAGGCGAATTTCACGCAGAAATACCTCCTGCATTACTTTCGTTCATTTTTTGCCAGGCCTATGCAATACTCAAGATTAGGCCAACAATCTCATGTTTCTCTTGATGATGAATCCGACCCTGTGGCTATTTGCTGCATGTTGTCCCCTCCACTAATAAAGGCCAAAAGTTATTTCCTAAAATACTCTTTGTTGGCTTTTTTTTTATTATGTTGGCATTGAACTGGTATCTTTCTGGCTTCCATTACAGCATGTAGCTGGTTTTAATCCAAGCTATTCCTGTAAATAAATACAAATCCGCTCATTCTTGCATGTCCGACCTAGTGGACCTAATTTATTCTGAGATCTCAGCAGTCCTTGCTCTAAGCTGAATGCCACACTATACAAAAATCGTTTAAAAAATTTGCTATATAAATAAAACTTGATTTGATTTGATACAGATAGTGCAAAATGCAACACTTTAAGTCAATACAGTTTTATAGCGTAACATTAAGAAAATATGAAAATCCACTAAGGAAATCCAATTGGTCTTTGTCGAGGGAGCCCTTGTGATGCTAACTTCCGGGTCGGCCAACAAAAAGACCTCTTCACTTCAATGCCCACAGACAATGTAACAGACCTATTAGCACTATTAAGATATCAGGCCAACGATCGATCTCAGCTCTTCAAACAGGGACTCCTATTGTAGTCACAGTGCTGCCCCTGGCCAAATTGGAAATCAAGTGTTAATCCCACACGAGTAGGACGTGAGTGTTTAGGTTTGTTAATATCTGCCCTGAAGGGAGTAGGAAGTAGGAACAGGAAGTAGGGTTTTCTGCGGCCCTCTGGATGAACTGGTCCGCAGGTCACACAGTTTAAATACAAAGTAGTTCCTAACAGCTGCAACACAAACGTTGTTCCCTTTGACAGTATAGATGTCAATCATAGAAGCACAGCAACCAGCAGGTCAGGTGTTGTGCCATAAATCTGTGTCCCATAAAAGCGTATTCTTATTAATGTGACTTTTGTGGCCTTCGAATGGAACCAACAACAAGTCATCACAATGTGCTTGTTATTCTCTTGTGAATTTCAAAGACCTGCTAAAAAAATAAAAACTGTGATAAAGACAATTTAGAGAGTAGCAGCCATTGGCTCTTACATTTTCAACAATACATTCTGAAATTGAATTTTAAAATAAGAGGTTTTTAAGTGCCTCTTAAAGCCACCTGTTTTAGCTAGTTTTAGGTTTGCCCCCAAAAGCTTTATCAATGTAACTTGAACAGCACTTCTCACCATACACACCTAAGGATGCCTCTGATTCCCTGATTAAACCTTAGTGTCAGATATTCCAAAGGACAAGGCAGCACACCTGGGCTAGGTTAGGACCCTGCTGCTCCATCCTCCACGGCTGCTGAGTAGGCAGAGCAGCGCCTCCCTCCACATCCTGCCTCCATGTCACCCCCCAAGTCTATAAACTCTTGGAAATTCCCAGCCTTGTAATGTGACTGTATAAAACATAATACTATGTGCAGGATTCTCACTGCGACCTTAGTCCTGTGCTACTACAGCCACAGATGTTTGAGCAGGCATCCAGGAACCCTGGCGAGGTCATTTGCTTGGAAAAGAGGGAAGAAGGGAAGTGTGTGTGTGTGTGTGTGTGTGTGTGTGTGTGTGTGTGTGTGTGTGTGTGTGTGTGTGTGTGTGTGTGTGTGTGTGTGTGTGTGTGTGTGTGTGTGTGTGTGTGTGTGTGTGTGTGTGTGTGTGTGTGTGTGTGTGTGTGTAAAAATGTGCGTGCTTGTGTGGGCATGTGAGTAAAGTAAAAGAGGGATTTCAAAAGGCAGATTTTCAAACCAAATCTGAACGATATTTTACTGATAACTTCTTTTTATCTCGTATTTCAACTGTCAACCTTTTCCAAATGTCCTGACCTCACAAATGTTTCAAGAATTGTCTTTCTTGGTGAAGTGTAAATTGCAGAGGGACATTGGCACACACACACATATTGGTCTAGAAGCAGCCCCAGCTGAGCGTGGAGCTGCAATGTGTGTTGAAGAGGTAGAAGCATGCGAGCAGCAGTGAAGGCAGCTCCGTGGAGTTTCCATTCAGCCATTTCATATTCCCCCAACACACTATGTCTTTCCACACTGACTGCTGCACACACCGCACTCTCTGTCCTCGGCTCAGAACTACCTTTACCTTGTCTCGCCATCTTTTTGTATATTATTGCCTTATATTAGAAAAAGTTGGTGTCTTGGGAGAACATAATGCCACTTGGGAATCCATGTTCTTCAATTTATAAAGCTACATGCTACGCCATTTGCTCTTTGCTCGTAGCAAGGTTGGGCGCAGACCTTTCGATGAAAACAGCTAGGTTTTGTTTTTATACCTACCCTGCTAGCTTGCGCCAGTTAGCACAGCTGTCATCTGATTGGTTGCACGCAAGCCCCAGGAAGACCGCCAGCCGATGAAGCAAATTCTCGTAGTGGCAAAACGGTGGTACTACACTGATTTATAGTCCGTGAAGTCATTGGGCCCAAAAATGCTTATGGAAAACTGTACGGTGCCAGATATGGGAACTTTTTGAATCTACTGCCGCTGCATTTTGGCTTCATGCGCCATTGAGAAACTCTCATAGCAAATTAACTGTAACCAGGCCCCCGTCTCAGGTCGGTTAAATGAAATCCTTGCTTCCCTCACTTGCGTCGTTTCCCTGCGTCTAGTCCCTCCCACCAGGGAAGCATGGAGGGACGCAAGGAAACCATGAGAGGCAGGGAAAATAGTTTTAAGAGCAATGGGACGTCCTTTCCTCCGGAGCGTCACGTAAAGCGACGTTCGTTTGTGATTACGCCGCACAGCTGTTCGTCTGACAGCAGCCACCTCTGTCCCCGTTGTTTTCACAAACCCCCCCCCCCCCCCTCCCCCCCCCCCGGTGACCCAGCGGTGAGTAAAGGTGAGTCAGAAACAGAAAAAGAAGAGGGAATGTCATCAACCTTTTTGTCAAAGTGGTTAACAAAGCCGCTTGACAGAAGGGAGGAGAGGGAAGGGGCTTTGGGGGGGTCCAAGAGGGTGGAGAAGATGTAAAATAGTTTTTGGGGATTGGAATATGAAGATTGGATCTTATCTTGAAATAAAGTGCTTTTTGCCTGAGAGATGGAAGCAGAGAAAGAGGAGAGGAGAGACTGATAGGTTAGGAGGTCGTCATGGTGTTTAGATTTCCACCATTTCCGCTCTGCTGCCCTAAGGATGGTTCTATTAGCACGCAGTGCGTATTTTAGCCAGGGAGCAGGAGGGGACTGACGAGCCTGCCGAGATGTGAGAGGACAGAGAGAGTCCAGAGAGGATGAGGGAGTAGAGAGGAGGGTTTCTGCAGCAGAGTTACTGCAGCAGAAGTAGTTCACTCGCGTTTATGAAGCTTAGCGCAAGTTCAAGCAGGAAGACCAAGCTCTCCATCCATATTACACGTCACTTCTTTACCCTCTCCTCCCTCATTAAGTGATCGGGGGCGTCACTCCCCAGCTAACCAATCACTCCTCTCTCCATTCTCACAAGCCTATCGTTGCACCCGCTAATCCCTTTATATCTGCTCTTACCTCTTGTCAGCTGTCATTTCAGGTGATAATACGCAACCCTCCTCCACCCCTCTCGCCTCCCGTCTCCTACAGGACCAAGCTAATCCTTCCCCCTCCAGACCGGTCCCACCTACTTATCACCACCACCAGTGTCTAGACCCCGAGGGGTTTCTTCGGAGCGGTTCTTCCCCTCCTGAATGATAATCCTGCAAACCGGGGCCTAATCCCCAATCACCATTCCATTCTCCTGTCTCAATTCTGGCAATCATTATTTCTTTCATATGACGTGTCCCAGTAATAAATATGTATTTCATACATCACGTCTCTCCTGATTGAAATGTCCATATCGATCAGATCCAGCTCTCCTGATTGGCCTTTATAGAGAGCACCGATCAAACTATTAAGAGTGAATATCGGCCGATAATGACCGGCGGGGCTCCCCCCGTTGACAGTTCACTGTCTAGCACTGGCTTCGTAGTGCTCGATTAGGCCAAGCTAACCTGTAGCTGCTCCCTCCACACTCACAACAACTTCATACAGAAATAAATAAAGCAGCTGTATTCGCCATACAGGAAACACACATTTAAAATGGTTTCGCCTGCCGTTTTTGTGTACACAAGCATTCATTAATGGTTCGGAAAGTGGCGCTGTACCTTAATAATATAAAGGCTTGTATTTGCGTGCATTTCCTGTTCGGAAAGTGGCAATGTACTGAGAGTGGAGGTGTCCTGAGATTAGGGCCTGCAGGCAGGCTCCATGGACCTGTCAGCTCCGGACAGCGCAAAATGCGTACATGAAGCGCTATGTCATGAACGCAAGATATCTACCCTCGTGGGGGCGCGCTCATGTGATTGGCTTAGAATGAAGGAGACATCTGATTGGCAATAGATAGAAAACATTACAAGTACGAATCGACTGACCGTGGAGTCTCAAATAACCCACACACGAATGCACAGCGATCCGTGCACAGAAAGCGGTTTGTGTTTGCAGGTTCAGAGGTTTTAAACGGAAAACAAATATGCGAGGATCAAAAATACATATGTAAAACTTTTTTCTGTATTAGGATTTTATTTACATGTATATGAAACGGATCACATTTGTGTGTGCATTGAAAAACACAAGTGTGGATCCAAAAATACAATTGTGAATCCTTCTGTGTGCATGTGTGTATTATGAGACTGTTCTGAGCACTGATTCGCTCCTTCTACTGTCTGCTCTATAGCACCGGGCATATCATTAATGTAGTATTCTCCACCCATTTAACATGTCAAACCGTGGAAAATACCCCATTTATCATTAATAAATTGAAATAATTACAACAGATGGCTGACCTTATCTGGGAAAGTCATTGGAAGTTAGGGAGAACTTGTATTGCAAAACAAACTCTTTTATGTGTGTGTATGTGAAGCGCACACACAAACACAGATACTGCTGAACCTGTGTACTGATGTGGTCTGACCACAGAATGAAAATGTGTTCCTCATTTGGGCAGAGCAGGATGTGTGTTCACTGCAGCTCAGTGCAAACCAAGAGTTAAAAGTACAGTGGTTAGCTGTGGATGTGTTGGCCGGCTCCCCATAATGACAATACCAGATCGCTATTATCAGAGGTAATAGTATGAGTGCCCCCCCTCTCCCCCACAACATTATATTCCTCTCTCCCTGTGTATACCTCCGTTTACCAGTGGGAATCTCCAGCTCTATTTCAGCCCAGATTTCCTTTTAATTATTATTGGTTATTATCCTAAGTGGGATTTTACACGCACAGCTCTAATGTTGCACAGGGTCACTGAACCAACATAGAATGGTGGTTACTCAATGTGCATGTTCTCATCCCTGACCTCACACTCCCCCTCACACACACACACACACATATTCAGCCCTGGGCTAAACCGCTCTCCCATGGCCCACCCACGCCACATCCCTATGGGTCTCCCTGTTACACACTGGTGCACCATGGGAGAAAATAAATCTAAACTCTCTAGCAGGCCCCACTTCCATTTCTCACAATCATAACTCACTCCAACAATAAATGACAGCTGTCGCTCACTGCTAGCTGTCCATGGATGAGGGAGTGAGTTTCACCGCATCTGAACTGAGGCTTGAAAGGGTCAAAGAAAGGTGTGTGAGGATGGTCCAGAGGACAGGCATTATTCTCAGACTTCCTCCTTTCTCTTTCTCCCTGTGTGTTTGAGACTGTTCTCAACAAGAAGAGCAACTTATTCTGTTGTTTCAGCAAGTGCCCCAAAACAACATGTGTTTATGTTAATGTGAAACACCTTCTAGTGGCCGTAGTGGTTATGATTCTAGGAATTATGTATGTCAGAAGAAAAGGAGGAAAGGTGACGCCCTGTGTAGGGAGTAGGTTGTGGCTCCTGGCTGAGTAAAAATAAATCAGACCTTAACCTGTTAACCTCTGAGCCTGTTTTTCAGGTCTCAAGCACGAAAATGACATTCCCAGAACAAATGACTATATCTTCCCTTCTAAAAGGGTAAAATTAATCATCTTTTTTCTCAAAGCAATGATAAACCTGTGAGTTGGATGTAGAAGAGTCAGAATCAATAAAGAATTTTTTATTTTAAAGTAAATTCAGATTGAACATAGTAAACAAATGTAAATTATTAAAGTGTCCGTCCAAAAATAAAAAAACACTACTTATTGTGAAAACCACCCTTGAACAGTGTTGTGCTAGTTACTGACAACCATTACAAGTTACTTCATTTCAAAAGTAACTCAGATACTTTAATGATTATTTACACCAAAAAGTGAACAGTAACGCATTAGTTACTTAAAAAAAGGGCTCCCATTAATGCCCTTATAGCCTTCATTTCAGTACTGTTATTGCATTGGAGAATAATACAGTCTATTGATCAAGAAATAGCAATTGAAATAGTAGAAATAGCCTGCATGTGTTCTACAACATACCGTGCAATGGCTTTATCAACTTTTCCCTGGCTAGCAGTCCCTCGGTTAAAATCCAGCCGCTGTTGCTTAGCTGGAGGTGGAGTGGCGTTGGATGAGTCTGGGTATGTGGTCTTAGCTACTAGCTTCGTCCCAGCATGTTGTTTCTGCAGATGTTTCAACAGATTTGAATTGCTGTTTTGGGCAGTAGATAGGATCTTTTTAACCGTTAGAGCCAATAAAATCGAGAGGGAAGTTCCTAAAATCCATCTAAACATTACCCATTGGTGAATTGAGTGATGCGTAGCCAGAATGCCCAATACCGGAAGCTGTCATACACTCTCGTAGCAGCTAATATGAAATCTCCGTTATTGACATAAATATGAAGATGGATTATCAGTAATCATTTCAAAGTGACACAGACACATTGGATTAACCTTCAGCAGCGTTTTTATCGTTTTAATGCAATTGAACACAACTTTTGATCAGAAACAGCAAAAGGTAAGACATATTTCCCGATTTTGCTCCGTAAAGCTACGTCGTGTGTTGTCTGGGTTCGCTTCCCCTGCCGCGAGTTTTGATTGCTCAGTGATGATACGGTACTTATATTTCTAGAATCTGTGGAATCTCAGCTTGCTAGCTAATATTTTGTTTGTGCAGATCCGATAAGTAATAAAGTATTTCTACCGTGAGTTCTGTGCTAAGTGAGTTTGCATTTCTTCACTCAGGGCTCATTTAGACGCTTCTGGTGAGACTTGTGTTTTGTTTTTTGTAAAAATGGTTTGTGTCGTCAGTTAGCTGTGTTTCTTCCCGTTAAGTGGGCATACCCACTTGCAAAACAAACTCAAACTCATTAATAGGTTGTTAAATGTTAAGAAGCCCTGAGTCACAGTTTTGTGAAAGAAAATCCCACAGCTCCCGTGGGCGGGGGCTGCAGGGCTTACCAGGTTAACGTAGGAGACCGCGTAATTTCTAGTTTCCAACTGACAGTCAACCCTGGATTCTTTCTAATCGTTCACTTATCTTTATCAACTGTTGAAACCCTAAAAACAGAGGCCCCTAACACGGCAATCACTTAAAATGGACCCTGTTCTGCTCATTTTCAGGTTCATATTTGTATTTTGTGCCACTATTGTGACATGTCTCCATGTATTAATGTTCAAAAAGCTCTTTATTTTTCTCATACTGCCTGTGCTGCAGCACCTCTTTTCACCCTCTGCCCAATAGGCTCTGATTGGTCAACAGCTTAGAGATGTCCCGCCCCTTAGCCTATCAGGTACAATGTGTTGGAGCTTGCCAATAGAAGTGTGAATATTACACAGTGATGTCACCAGTGGCGTTGCCTGGCCTGGGCCTTCATTGTAACAATCGCGGGTATACTGTGTATGTGCGTGTGGGGAGTGTTGCAGTAGAAAATTCCACTGTAGCGCCCGGTGCCTAAGAACCAAGCTGTTTTTTTATATGCATTTTTTATTTCTCTTTGCTATTTGGGCTTATTGGAACCTGATAAGTATAAAAACTAAGTATCATCTTTTGACATGATGTACTTTTAGAGACAAATGATGTCCACATATGTGGACACCCGATCTGAATTTCTATAAAACACATTAAAGTCACCTTTTTGTAATAGAGTGATTTTATTTCCACCTTGAACACAGCAGTTTTTTCCTGGCTGCTTTTGCATGTATTAATAACTTATACACACATAATTTTGCATGTTTTGCAACATGTTTCGAACATCTGAGAGTAAAAACAACATGAAAACACTGCATTTTTGCTCCTTTTGGACTGTCACAACTACAGTACGGCTCATTTAAAATGCTACAAACAGTTACAGGAAGACATCATATACCTGTAACAAAATATAAAACATTCAAAGCATTTTGCATTGTCACTGTTGCATCTAATAATGCCAGGCTACTATTGTATGTGTTTTGAACATCAATGTGAAAAAACAAAACAACATGAAAAAAACAAAACATTTTTGCCCCCTTTGGACAGTCACAGTTACATTATGGCTTATGTGAAATGTTGCATTGGTCATGTAAAAAAATAAATAGGAATGCCCTTTTCTTTAGGAACATGTACACAATCTCTATCTATATACTGTTCAAAATAGTTTCGTGGGGTCCAGTCATTTCTGTCAAGCTCAGTTTCGTCCTCATGCTCAAACTGGGCAAGGTCTGGCGTCAATGGAGTAGCCCTCCAGCGCAACCCACGTCCTGCACAACCAGAATCAGAATAAAAATAGTACTTATTGCAAAGTAAGTTACATATTTTTAGCCATGCAAGCAATTCACTGAGGTGTATTGATGCATAACGTAGTTGAATCTGAGTGGACGTTTATATGAAATTTGAAGATTTACCCTCAAGGCATGCTAAAATAATAACAATTACCTTTATTGTGCTGTCCCTGAGTGCTTGGTCCTGGTGTTGGCTCTTCCAAGTCATCATCTGAGCGATCCGCCTCGATCTGCTGAGTTTGACGGTGTCGTCTGGGAGTGCAGGATGAACCTGTATCTGTCCCTGTCCCTGTCCCTGAATCTGTCAACAAGTGTTGTAAATAAGCATTTTGCTTCCTATCCTTCACCTAGCCCTGAGGCCCTGCCTAAAATAAGTCTTGGCTGGGTCTTGGCTAACCATTATTTGCACCACAGAGACGTTTACGTCCTCTGCTGTGCTCAGTGGGCTGAGGAATGGGGTCCTCATCTTCACTACTGTCATCCTCATCCTCACTGCTGCTTTGCTCCTGTGGTGGGGGTTGATAATTGGCATCCAGGATGGGATCATTGTTGTCAGACAAGTCTTCCAAATCTGAGTTGTCTCCATCAATTAACCCAAGTAGCTCCAATGCTCTTTGCACAGAAAAACGCTCTGGAAATAAAAACATGAAAAAATCAAATACAAACCAATGTAATTTATATATGTATGTATTTATGTATTTCTTTGTTATTTATTTCACTGGGACAATGTACAGCTTTTCAACTGCACCAGAGTTAGCTATAAACAACTCTAGCTATTATCTATAGCAAGGCACATTTGTACTAGCATATTAACATTTTCAACCGAACTAATTTATGTATGTATGTATGTATTTAGTTATTTAATTGTTATTTATTTAATTGGGACAATGTATAGCTTTTTAGCTGCACCAGAGTTAGCTATAAGTTATTTTACTTGTGCACATTTTTACTGACATATTAGCATTTTCGACCAACCTAAGTCCCTATGCACACATACGTGTACATCATGTTTAGCGGCATACCAAATTGTTATTTTTACACATTTTTTGTCAAATTTACATGTCATGACAAACGTACAATGCTTTGATAAATATCTAAATCAGGAAAAGCCTTGAAATAGGATAGGACTTCTTACCTTGTCGAGGTTTGTATTTGGAGCTGCCACTTGAATTATCCCTTGTGTTTGCTGCCATTTTGAATTGTTACCGTAGTGTGTTGTACTCTTCTGACACCACCAGATGTCAGTGTAAGTGCCCACATACGTGGCCATGAGGCCCCAGTTCAGCAGAATTAACGACTGTGGTCATATGACCAAAAATGTGATGTCCACGCATGTGTACGCCAGGCCCTAGGAGTTCATGGGAAACCCTACATGTTTGAGCACCCTCTATGAAACGTCAAGCTACCCCACAGCACCCCCAAAAGAAAATCTCTGGCGCTGCCACTGTGGGCTAAGCCCCGAATGTTTCCAGGTCCAGGAAACGCCCCTGGATGTCACTACGTTACAGAAGTAAATGAGTCAAATGGAGGCGTTTCAGGCAGGAACTTTGGGATTTTAGCCTTTGCAGACCATTTACATGCACACAAATCTATATAACACAGTACAGGAAAGAGAAACCACACAGACATCATTTACCTAGGTTGAAACATCATCAACTCATGCAGACTTTCTGTCACCTTAGTTGCGCCTCCTGTAATGATTGTGTAGTGGTAACACTTTTGGGGGCCAGTGTTTGTCATGTGATCCTGCTTTGATTGCCCGTGCATTTATGCTGCACGTAACTGGAGCTTATCAAAAGCTGCTAACCTAAAACCTGTATGTTTTATTGGGTGAGTTTGGGGAATTTTAACCTCATGGTTGTTGCTGCCTGAACGGCCTGTTCTTAATCCATGTAAAGCACTCGTGACTTTGCTTTGAAAAGTGCTGTATAAATAAAGTTATTATTATTTAACAGGTGGGATTACTAACAATAGGCATGTTCCTTTTTAACATTAATTATCGTCTATGTTTATGATTACAATTTTTAGGGAGTGGCTTTGAGAGCTCGGATGTCAGTGTTGCAAAAAAAGTTGGCAACTTTAGGAGCTATCTAGCTACCTGATGCTACATGTTTATAGCGTCTTTCATTGGAAAAGGGTAGGCAACATTCGGATCATTTGTTAAATCAAATGTACTCTTACTGGCTTCTCTGAATTGACTGAATCACTATTCCTATTAGCATCTCAATAGATTTAATTCCACCGAAGTGTGTCTTAGAAGCAATTTCTAAACCAAGCAGAGTTTTCTTTTAGTTTTTCCCATCAAAAATTGTACTTTAGACCTGATAGTGAACAATTACAAACATATTTTGTAATGGCATGCATTCTTTGGCATTTTTACCTTGGTAGATTTCCTGTCTGTCTCACTTGGTGAACTCTCAAACTGTTAGCGGCCAGGTTCAGACAATAAAAAAGACGATATCTCTGGATGTGTTCAAGGCTCAATATATTAAAGTGAATTTAAGTTAAACATCAGACAGACAGGCAGATTGCTGCTGGAGGGATTGGATGTCTCTGGCTCCAGGGCTGACTTCCTGCCTCTTTCTCTATCATGATATCTCCAAGACGCCTGTCAAACTTTAGAAGAAACTAGTACAGAGGAAAGAACAGGGGGGGGGGGGGTTCACTTTGTACTGAGCTTGGGAGCGATACTCCAGTCTGCCTTTGTGCCCCCCCTATTCTGGGTGAAACACAAAGAGAGTTGCTAATCCAGAGCTCAAAGAGAGTTGGCCTTCCTGTGTAATTACAGTCGCAATACAACACTCTGTCTTCTGGGCTATTACCGCCACCACAAGAGAGGCGGGGCCGGGGAGGGGGGCACAGTGAACCACACCGAGATGGTATCAAGTTTGGTTGAATTGCTGTCAATGGAATGCCTTGGCTGCGAGCATACAAACACTAACACACACACTACGCGGTTAGACATGTACTTTCTGTCAGTAGCCTAGCCTCTGAGAGTTTTCTCTTCTTCTGTGGGCCAACACATTTCTGGATGCTGATGTCACAGTTTCAGTACCTCTCTCTCTGATTTTGTGTTATTGTGTGCCGCCAGCTGCAGCTGAGTAACCAAAATCTCCAAATCGCTTTTCTCCCCGGAGACAGAGTGCCCTTTCACCCTGAAAATCTGTCTCCTGCTGCAGACCTTTCACAGGGAGTGCCTTCTGCATGGCTGAGGCTCTGTGCAACATTCAGCAGGACCTCAGCTCGTCCCCTCAGAGCTCACCTGTGGTGGTTATATGCAAAGACAGATAGTGAAGAAATGTTGCACAAGCCTCAGGAATCTGATTGGATTCAATATTAAAAAGTCAACCGATCCTCTTGTAGCATGTCTCTGTCAGTAAGAAAACATCACTTCTTTACACAGAAAACGACTAATTACAGCTTAGTTTAAACAGAGAGCTGATGGAAATGTATGTGGTGGTGGTATTTGAAGTCAGAATACAACAACTCTGGCTCTGATGTAAAAAGCTCGTTTTTTGGGCACTTGTTGGGTCCAGTATAAAAATGGAGGGAAGGTTTCTTTACTCATTGTAACAAAGCTAGAGCAACTCACAAACACATGTGAAAGAAAAGCTACTGAAACCCGCTCAAAAAAGCTCAACAAAATGAAACGAAAATGTAATTTTCTATTAACAGAAAATGGTTGTATTTTGCAGGTCTCCCTTGAAAAAGAGATCTATGATCTCAATGGGACCAATCTGGTTAAATAAAGGTTTGAAATGAAATGAAATGAACACAAATTAAATTAATCAGGTTGCACGCATCACTAGTAAATGACCTGCACTGGATTATTTCTTAAAGAGCAACTTGCAGTTTTTTTTTTTTAACTACATTTATGCTTAACCTTCCCTGAAAATTACAAGCAGGAATTCAGAGGGAAAAGAACCGTTTTGAGCTCTGCTACTAAAAAC
This sequence comes from Notothenia rossii, assembly GCF_949606895.1. Taxonomy (NCBI): domain Eukaryota; kingdom Metazoa; phylum Chordata; class Actinopteri; order Perciformes; family Nototheniidae; genus Notothenia; species Notothenia rossii. The sequence goes on from NC_136905.1 coordinate 34,670,810, forward strand.
TGCTTTTTTTTTTAACGTCATACGTCAAACGCGTCATATTACGTCACATGGGGGAGCAACTTTCTCGGACTCCTTCTCTGCCCAATCCGCGGTAGTAGGTTGTAGTTGGTTTGAGCGGTTGTTATTTAGTGAGCTGGTATTTCTTCGTTAATTTTATATTGCATTTCATCATTTTTAATCATGGTGAGCTTGTGTTTGTGCAGGTTGCACAAACTCCAGCCTGTCAGGATATCGAGTCCACAGTTTCCCTAACAAGAAAAGGACCGGAGCTAGCTTTCGTTCCTGGGTGAGTTGTGCGAGGTGCATCCACCTCCCTGCAGCACATACTCTCCACAGCTGAAGCCTATCAAGAAAAATGTTTATCAGGAAACAGTATTACATCTCTCTACCCCCCTTCGCTCCTCTCTCTCCCCTCCGGTACACAGCACCGTAAGACGTAGTGTGGAGTTGCATTAGGTAACGCGAGATACGGCTGATACTTGCGCATTAGTTTCTGTTATGGATCAGTATCAACAGTCCTGCCAGTAACGTTACTATATTATCAATACTACTTTAGTTATAGCCTGATATATGATAGCTAACTTTACAATGTTGTGATGTGACTGACGTTAGCTAACATTAACTGTCTAGCTAACGCCTTTCACTCACCAAGACAGCTGCCCTGTTCTCAACTGATTCTCCTCACAACACAGCTCAATTTCTCGCCGATGGCCGTTATTTCTTCTAATCCTTGGCTGCTCCTGGTCTCTTGGACGCCTAGCAGGCTCATAATTATAATCATATGCATTCGATATTTTCCACCTCTTCTGTGTCAAAACTAGCATTGTGATCCATGTTTATTCATACGTTAGACCGGCTGCTTTCCCCCATGTTACGTCACACGCGGGAGGCCACGTGGGGAGGCTTTTTTTTATACAGGAGTAAAAATGTCTTACTAAAACGACGCCAGATGTCACTGTAGTGTATATTTCTGTATATTTTTTTGAAAATCTAGTGTATTCATAATTTTCCTACACATTTATTCACTGGTGTGTCTAACCTGCAAGTTGCTCTTTAATAAAGTTTGGCTTTCATTTCTTTTCTTTTCATCAGGGATGTTGTAAACCTCAAGGTCATTGAATGTAATGAAAGGTGTGTGTACCTGAGGAATGGCAAATTCCACTAGCGGGTGCTAGTGGAGCTGCAGTCCCCTGAGCAGCACCCCCAAATCTAATCCATCTCATTTACCGACGAACATTTCTACTAAAGACCGGGCAAAAAGTGGGGGGAAACTATTCTGCACCCCGTGCAACTGTGTGTTGGAGCATAAGAGAAAATCGACGGTGACGACCCACTTTGATTCATTCAAACATGAACAAGAAAGCGGACAAGAAAGCCAAAAAACGCACGTTCACTGAGGGATCAACCTCCAAAACCCTTTTGAGGGCTACAAGAAACGAAGTGAGTAGCCTACAAGATTGAAGCTGGTCAGATAACGAACAAGTAAATGAAAACAGAATGAGGCGGAGAAGTGTGTGTGTGTGGGGGGGTGGGTGTGTGTGAGATTAAAATAGCCCAATTGCTTTTACAATAAATAAACATTGAATTAGTTTAATTGAATAGTAAAGGGGTTTAACGTTAGTGGCAGGTTGTGTGTGAGAGAGAATAAATAAGACAGCCCAATATTTAAAAATGTTTTTATTCTTTTTTCCCGCATATTTAGCATATTTCGCAACTTTCCGCATATTTCGCAACTTCCCGCAATTTCACCGCATAAAATCACATAAAAACCCTGCAATGTTTAATCGCATAATCAAGGATTTTTGCCCGCGTTTTTCTGGAGGGTCTATATATACATTCAATGTGATATTTTTAACTATAGCGAAAACTCTCACATTAGAGGGCAGGGCATACTGCCATATAATGGTAGTTTATTGTTCTTTATTTTAAAATGTATGTTAAGATTGTTATCCTGCTAGTTATTCCCATTTTGCTTTATGTAATCTGATGAAGTCTCTTTTTCTGTACGGTTTCAGATTCATCATTATCATATCCTAATAATGTGACAATGTTACATTATCTTCTGTTACTCTCAAAGACTGATCTAAGTAATTTAAGTACATAAGTCTCAATTACTATACTTGTTATGGCCTTACTTTGAATGTACCTCTTTAATATGTTTGTTCTTTTTTATTGCATGGTGTGAATGTTTGCGGGAGTTGCCTATGTCCTGTCACTGTGTTTTATTAAACCCTAACATAAGTGAAAAATGTCATGCCTTACCTCAGTGGGTTATGGAGTTGTTTGTGCTTCAGATCAAAGTCTTCCTCAAAGCATTTAATGTAAAACGCTTTATTGTTTCCTGCAGTTAGCTGAAGGAGGATCCAGGGGAGGAAAACCGCTCACACAGTCCATTCCCCTCGTGTCGCTGAGCAGTGAGCAGCGCTACTGTGAAGCTCCTGTTTCACCATTTTATTACTAATGATCCATTGTTCACAGCTCTCACTCACTCTCAAATGTTACAAAAATAGTCCTTTCATAAAAAACGAAATATGTGTTTGTTTTTTTAAGTTTAAACCAGTATGAAGAACTTCCAGAATATGTTTACAGATCAGGTGTCTACCTATAGTGTCAAAGAAGAAAACGTAAGCCAATTACATGAAATATACAGCCCTAATGATTCCAGATTAAATGGACTGTATTCTCCTCCAGACATTTTGTTTAGTGTAGTATAGTTTACAGAACTTTTTGTTTAGTACATGAATTAAAAGCGTAAACAGCATTTTTTGTTAAATCAGGTGTCCAACTAATGCATTGAAAAAAATTTTTAATGTGTAAGCATGTGCCTTTTAATGTATCATTCTGTGTTTTAAAAAGTATTCAAATATTGTAATCATGCTAGTATCCCAGAAGTAGAATTTTGAGGTACATGTACTTGGGTATTTCCATTATCTGCTATTTTATAATTCTACTTCACTGCAATTCCAAGGGAAATATTGTAATTCTTACTCAACTACATTTATTTGACACGTGTTGCTTCTAGCTACGTTTTACAATGTGACTATAAGGGAATACTGTTACCTTTTTTGTGTATCCTGATTACGTAATCCCATTTCAAGTAAAACACTTCTCTCTAAGCCTGATCAACTCTGATTTCTAAATTTTATGCTTCATGTACAAATTCCTTCAGCACTCTGACAAACCCAAATCATTGTTTACAGTATCAGATTTAAAACATATTGACTGGTAAAAGGCTGATTAATCATCAAACTGTTCTCTAACCCACATCAGCAGGGGTGTGTGTGATGATGACACACTGCAATAGTTTCAAGTTGATATATATGATTCGTGGAGGTCCAGATTAGGCCTGGGAGCCGGTGCCAGGCTCTCCTCGGGTCTTCTCCCCTGGACAGGAACCACACAGAGCCGGGACCACACGCTCTTTATTTATCACAGGTGCAGACCTCTTCCTAATGGAGCCTCATTCCACAGCTGACAAAAACCTCCCACACTCTTTGTGCTGATCTCACTCCCATTGCTCTTCACCCCACCAATCACTCATTTGTCCTGTCAGCGTCATGTTAGTACAGGATAAATCCGTCCCATCAGTGTCCCCTAAAACTAATAATTGTATAATTTCAGGATAGACTGGAGAGAGGAGCTTACAATTTCTTTTTTATTTTGTGACACTCATGGTAAACATACGCATGTATACAGAAGACTTTAATTAAATGTATTATGTCAACTCATTTCATATAACTGTATTAGGTTAGTTGAAACCAATAATATTAAGTTGAACCTACTATTTTTTATTAAAATATAATATTGTTCCTTTCAACTTGTTGACATAATACATTTAATTAAAGTCAATGTTTCAGTTTCTTCAGTGAACTTTGATCAGTTTATACAGCCCATGATGGAAAGGAACAGGGAGAAAAAAGTCTTATGTTACCTCTTATTTAAAAATAGATGGTCAGTCAATCACCGCTGCCTATATTAACATACTTTTTCAGTAAATTGAAAAAAAACTAAAACAAGTAACCTGATAAAAAGAAAAAAAATACTCAACACAACAATCTTCCATCAGCAAAACTGGTTACCGGACATCTTCTTACCGTCTTTTTAATTTCTTTTTCAATACATTTTCTTAAACCTCATGATGTTCATACAGCCTTTTGAATTGTTTGGTAAATAAATCCACATTTCAATCCTGACTACATGTGTGAGTAAAGAAAAAATAAATTGAAATTCTTTTTTTTGTGGAAAAAAGTCAAACTTTTATTTTGAAGGCCCGATTTTCTAACGCTGTGTACTGGAAGTACCGGAGACCATAAACGGTTTTGAAAACTTCTGTCACGTGGTGATCATTTTCTCAATAAAACTTCTTTGCTGATGTTTTTTCGAGTCTTCTGGACAATCAGCATCAAGATTGTTGCCGGAAGTCCCACGGAGAATAACTCAGCGTGTGTGCCTTTTTATAATACAGTTCAGCTTTGATTCCATCATCTCATTGAACCTTTTTTAAAAGCGTACTTTAGTTATGTGAAGGGATATATGCACTGTACTTCACTTTAATTAATATTGTATGCTGAAAAGTGTATATATTACATCACAATTTTTTGTTGAATAGATTTGAGTGGTTCAAAATTTCGGGTCGCGATTTATTGACATTGGAAAAAGTGGGTCCCGAGGCCTGACCAGTTGAGAACCACGGCTTTAAAGCAAAAACATTTTTGTATATATTCTGGAAAAATCTTTTTTTGCTCAAATAAAAAAATCTGAAATTCAGTTAAATCATTAAGTTTTAATTGCTCCGAATCAATAAAAAACGTTTTTAAAAAGTGTTTAATTTCAAGAAAACCAGTCATCCAATACAACCTCTTTATATTGTAAAGAATATGACATATCCTTAGAAATCATTCTGTTATTGACTCTGAATCTGTTCTTTGGACAGTTGGGTCATCATGTTCTGGTGCAATCAGACCCAGAAGTTTACTACACACACATCCGCTTCAGAAAGTACACACAGAACACAAAATTCCCTTGACACTTAAATAATTTATTTACCACTTGAGCACCACAACAATGTGTTACAATACAGCTTTGTGGGTCACAATAACATCATCATCAAAACAACAACAAATACACATAAAAATAACAGCTCTGTTGTGATAAACTAGGTGCCTAGCTCTCTTGTCTTCTGCTGCACAGCGAGTCCACGGGGGGGTGCTGGGGGTCAACTCTCCTCCCGTCATTAAAGGGGGGGTTCACACAGGACACTAAATACTTTGAAAATAAAACAGCATCAGTGCAATTTTTTTTTGTAAAAGAAATAAAAAAGATAATGATGGACAGACAGCAAATGTATGGGTGAAATACAATTGTTATATTAACAGTATGACGACACACAATGACTGTACACTGAAGAAATTGAAGCATTGACTTTAATGAAATCTATTATGTCAATAGACTTCACATAACTCTATTAGGTTAGCTGAAAGCAATAATATTAAGTTGAACCTCGTATTTTTGCTATTTAAACTTAATAGTATTGCTTTTAAACTAACCTAGTTCAGTTATGTGAAATGTGTTGACTCAATACATTTAATTAAAGACAATGTTTCAGTTTTTTCAGTGTACAAACCAGTCAGTGCCTGTCAACGGCTGGATACATATGTTTTTCAATGTCATACCTACTCTTCATTAATACCTTTAAAAAACTTTTATCAGCTACTTCTGTCTCTGAACCTAGACCTTCATTTGTGGCTGTGCTGAGCGCATGAGAGGGCACCGCTGTACCGCTAAAGTTTAGGAAATGTCCTCACTTCTTTAAATGTTCTCAATGTGGGGAATGTCTCGAATTGTTCGATATCAATTTCTGCCAAACAAACCAAATGGGACATGAAGGACACCTCTGTTCTTTGAACGTTGTTCTTGATACAACAGCAAGATTCTGTGTGCACATAAAATCAAAAGGATGATTCCGGTTTGCAGTGGCTCTAATGTTTATAGTTGGTGGGCTTTCTGTGTGCAGTTTGCATGGTTTTCTGGCGTTTCCTTTGATGGTTTAGAGTTTGATTTGATTGTCTCAACTTACTCAGAATTCCCACATATATTGATTGTGGGGCAAATGTACGTATTCCATCTGTTATGGTTTGTTCAATATCAGAACTCAAATGAGCCGACTCTATCTTGCACACAATAAATGAAAAATCCAGACACCAAATGATGAAATGTCAGGATAAAATTCCCTGCTAAAAGTCAGGCTACTTGCATACTTCTGCGCTGTATATATTTTTATATTCTAGTTGTAGATATCTTGAAACACGGTTAGTACTTTAAACATGCCGAAACAGGCAATCTATTTCCAAATGATTTAAAACACTTTATTTAGGGGTCAAAATGAAAGTGAGCACTGCTAAAATATCAATAATACTCTCTCAATGCACTGTGAAAATACACACTGAACACTGTCTTGGGTCCAGTTCAAAGTGGGTCTGTATACTGTGTAAAAAAACAGTCGTATCCTTGACGTCCTTTAACTGTCTTCAAAGCTAAACAACCGTTTATTTATTTGTTACAAAAACTCCAGAGAGATCATTTTACTTTGAAGGATTCAATCTTGGTCGGTCCCTTAAGGCGTGTGAGCACAGAGAATCTCTTTCTGAGTTGTCAGTCTTGAATTCGCCGTACACGTTGTTTACAACAGATATCATCATTCCCGCTTTAACGCTTTTGGAATGACTTCCTTTGGTTGGTGACTATGGTGACTTAACAATGTCAAACAAATAGATAGTAGCACAAAAATATGATGAAAGACAATGGGGCGATACTAGTCTGTCATACAAGGGAGTGATTAATAAATTGTTGCAATAGGAAGATATGATGCTGCTCTGAAGCGTTCCCTGGCACCTTTCTGTCAGTAAACACACTCTGTGGACCCACAGCCTTATGTCATCTTCATCTTTATCTGAAGTGAGGGTTAGGGTCAGGACATTAAATCCCATTGTGACAAATATATTCGACTCCTTCACTAACTCTGCGGCCAACAAAGAAATCAGGTTTCACTGATTTCTAATGTTTGAATGGAAATGATGTCTAACTGCAAAAATTAGACCATTGTTATAATAAACCGGGATTATCCTTCAAAGAGCTTCCATGTAATTCTCTAATGGTGGCTCGTGCATTATTCAACATAATCCTTTTCTAACATCTTTAAATCACAAAATGAAGTAGATAATATACATACATATATGGACATCATCAGTGTGAGGTTGATTCCAATTATCGACTGGGTCAAACTCTTCAGGGTGCTAAATTATAAACAGATTTATTTTAAATAGCAAACAAAATAACAAGATTTATAAAACTCCAAAGGATACCAAAAGGATAGACAAACACAGAAATGAGGACACGGTATGGTGTGACTGTGAATACTGTGGAGGGCTGATGGGGTGGGGGGTGTTAGTGGTGGGGCTGGGTACATTTCAGGACTTATTTCACATATAGATCACTTATATTTCCAGTGTTTGCCTTACTCTCGGTGTGACAATCATGTGAGGTGATGCATAGCGACAGGGCCTTCAAAATGCAAAAAGGGATATTGACATAGTGTGTGAGTGTGTGTGTGTGAATGTGTGTGTGTGTGTGTGTGTGTGTGTGTGTGTGTGTGTGTGTGTGTGTGTGTATGTGTGTGTGTGTGTGTGTGTGTGTGTGTGTGTGTGTGTGTGTGTGTGTGTGTGTGTGTGTGTGTGTGTGTTGTTATCAAATGTGTTCTGCCAGCTGAAATTGTATTAGCAGGGAACGTTATAAGAGGACAATTGTAGTGTCTCTCCTGTGACATGCTTTAATGTTCAAAAAGCTCTTTATTCTTCTCATACTGCCTGTGCTGCGGCACCTCTTTTCACCCTCTGTCTGAAACCAGAGCCCAGTCTGCTCTGATCGGTTAGCCGGTCGGTTCTTTTGTGATTTGTAAACCGCTTAGAGATGTCCCGCCCCTTAGCCTATCACGTACAATGTATTGGAGCCAATAGAACGTGAGTTACATAGTGATGTCATTATAATACTGAAGTAAACAAAGGACTCCAATTGAGGCGTTTCAGGCAGGGAGGAGTGTGTGGGAGAGAAACTCCCTCTGGAGGGAACACAGGGATTGTAGTCTTTGTAGACCATTTACATGCATAAACACCTTTAGAACACACTACAGGAGAGGGAAAAAACCGAAAAGCAGAATAAGGCCTCTTTAAGACTGTTATCTTTATTAGTCTGTGATAAGCTCATACTGTCCGATTCATCAGTTAGGTTTTATTCAATACAGTCAAATCTTTTGAAACCAATATTTAGTTAGCAACCAAGACAGCAGTGAAAGTCCTCAAAGCCTCTCTTGCATTAGTTCATGGTTTAAGCTGCACAAATAAAATATAAGGGCAGTTATACTTTTAGTTTGGTTTGCTTGGCCACATAAGAACACACTAATTCATGCAATGTCAGACTCATGTACGAGCAAATACCTGCATTGGCACTCTTCTGGGAGAAGTAGGTTCAATATGTATAAAAAGCCTTTTGATGTTTGGTTAGCAGGGGTAATAGCTTGTCGTTTGCAAGTGCTATCATCATTTTATGTGTTAGTTGTACAGATAAATGTTACTTTGAAATAATGTAAAGCTCAATTGTACTTGTACAGTATTGGTACAGTATATAAGTCAAGTTTCTGGTATCATGACAACACTGTTCCTGTTTGTTGTGCTCGCATTTAATTGTTCTGTACCACCATACTCCAGCAAACCAAGCAAATAGTCCAGTTGGACTGCATGTTTATCCAAATCCACTGAGTGTGTGTGTGTGTGTGTGTGTGTGTGTGTGTGTGTGTGTGTGTGTGTGTGTGTGTGTGTGTGTGTGTGTGTGTGTGTGTGTGTGTGTGTGTGTGTGTGTGTGTGTGTGTGTGTGTGTGCTGCTTTGTAAGTTATTTCAGCTGCACTTGCAGGACTTGACCTTCATGTTGGAGAGCTGCTCTATTTTGGGGGTCTTGCCGATGTAGTAGAGGATAGTGAGGGGCTCCAGGTCCTGGGATACGCAGCAGGGCGATGCCGAAGCTTCAGGGTTGATGGTGTTATACAGGCCTAACACCTAAAGACACAACATTTAGAGATGTTTCATAAAGATAAAATGAAATTAAGTAAATGAAAACGACCTGACCCCATAGATCAGGAATGGGGAACCTTTTTCCTCTCAAGGGCCATTTACATTTTTCCAACATCCTCCGAGGGCCATACAAATGATTGACCTCTGCTTAAAAACACTAAAATCACAGCCCATTCATTTGGCCTTTCTTTCATGCTGTGCAAAGAAAAAGCAACCTCTTAATCCAGATATTTTACCATGCACGGTTGTGGCAGGGGGGAGGGGGGACCTAACCTCCTCTAGGGGGGGTCCGGGGGGCATGCTCCCCCGGGAAGATTATGTTTTAAATGTTGAAGTTAAAAGCATCAATCTGGTGCACTTTGAGAGCAACATTAGGAGCTCTATGGTTACATCTCTCAACACCCATATGAAACACAACTGTAAGCAGATTTTCTTTTCTTTATGGATATTTTACAAATCACTCCCTTTCAAACTGTATTCTTGTTTATTAATAACACGTTTTTTACTGTCATATAGTATTTTATACCTGTTTACTTTATTCTCTTATTTTTTTATAATAACTATAATGATCATATAAAGATGTGCCTTTACCTCACTGGTTGTAGAAAAAGCTTCTTATATTCGTTAGCATAGCTAGCTAACCAGATGCTAATAACAAGAAAGTTATTGACTGTATGATCAGTATGACAGATGAACAGATCGCCACTGGGCTTTCAACTAAAGACACAGCCACGCAGACACTGCGGCATGTGTACGGCTCCTTATGGGTACAGCAATTTTTGGAAGTGCTGGAGCGACGTTATGGTGCTCTCCGTGGGAACTGCACCCCTGTCAGACGAGACATATACCACGTGATGACACGTTAGGCTCGTGTTGTGTTCAAGGACCCTGACCTTGGCAGGCACTTGCTTCATAATTTTTTTTGCGGTCTAGATTTCTTTAATTTTTTTCTTTTTTGGGTGTGTTTATAAATTACCTCGAGGGCCGTACCAAATGGTCTCGCAAGCCGTATACGGCCCGGGGGCCGCAGATTCCCCACCCCTGCCATAGATAGTTAAATCGTCGACCCGTCCCTCAGTACCTTGGAATGCTGGGTGTCGGCGCTCCACAGATATGGACAGGCCCCGGCACAGAAGTTGGCCTCGTAGCCCTTTGGCTCGTGGATCCACCTCCAGCCGAGGTCCTTCTTAAAGTCAATGTAGAGAGAGCGTAAGCAGCAGTTGTCCTGAACGTTTCTGCAAAGAGATCAGGGGAGAGTTCAAACAGGGTGCAGTATGTGTAAAATGTTTAGAGGGGATACAATAGATAACGTTTATACAAAGGGTCTTCCATTCATAGTCAGGTTTTAGTTTTTTTGTGTCAATGTGGAGCAGGATTTTTCTTCATGGGTAGAAGGATAAGTCTCTGCGCACATGCATCGATTACAGACGACTCAATAACATCACTGTCAAGAACAGGTACCCCTTCCACTTGTTTCTTCTGCATTTGAATTGTTACAAGGTGCTACTATTTTGAGCAAGCTGGACCTACGCAACGCTTACGTGAGAATCAGGAGGGGGACAAGTGGAAGACGGCCTTTAATACTCCTAGTGGACATTATGAGTATTTGGTCATGCCTTTTGGACTTACCAATGCACCTGCAGTCTTCCAGGGGTTGGTGAATTATGTTCTTCTGGATCTGCTCAATATTTGTGTTTTTGTGTACCTGGAGGACATTTTGTTTTACTCCAAGTCCAAACAGGAGCATGTGGTCCATGTACGCCTAGTCCTCCAGAGGCTCTTGGAAAACCACCTGTTCGTCAAAGCTGAGAAGTGTGTGTTCCACATCACAGAAGTTTCTTTCCTGGGTTTTGTGGTCACCACCGGAAACATCAAGAGGGACCCTGACAAGACCAAGGTGGTGACTGACTGGCCACGCCCTTCAACACGCAAGGAGCTCCAACGCTTTCTGGGTTTTGCCAACTTCTACCGAAGGTTCATCCGAAACTACAGTTTGGTGGCAGCCCCTCTCACAGCCCTCACCACTGTGGCTGAAGGGGCTTTTGGTAAATTTAAATCACGCTTCACCTCTGCTCCTATTCTGATATTTCCAGATCCTACTCGCCAGTTCATTGTGGAGGTAGATGCCTCGGACACTGGAATTGGGGTAGTTCTTTCTCAACGGTCAGCCGAGGATCAGAAAGTTCCCCTGTGTGCCTTCATCTCTCGAAAACTGTCCACAGCAGAAATAAGTTAGGACATTGGGAACCGAGATTCTAACAGCCCGTCTACACTATAGGCATCGAAAAATGCTTTCAACGCTTCGCCCATTCACTTGAATGGGGTGACGTAGAAGATTTTTAATCTTCGCCGAACTGCATTGTGGGGAGCATGAAATGGCTTTGCAAGCATCACGAGCATCTATCGGCATCAAAAGTTGAACAATGTTCAACTTTTGAGGCTCGATGCTTGGCATTAGCCAATCAAATCCCGTTTATGCAAATCCCGCCAGTGCAAGCGCTAGCCAATCAAACCGCGTGCAAGCTGGGAGAGCCAGACCGCAGTTAATTTCCTCATATTCCAAACGAGATATTACGGTTGCAAATCACCCGGTTCTTTACGACCAGAACTATTTACCGGGATACAAACCGGAGGAACCAGGCATGGAGGGAGGTGGCAGAGACAGTGGGTGAAACTGGTAGATTTTTCGCCTGTTTGGAGAGTTTATATCCAGTTTACTTCGTTTTAACATTGCTATTGCTTTGTATGTCGGGGGCGGGGGATTCATGTGATTGGTTGTTGGTCGCGTTGCTCGCAAAAAATCGCCAAGCTTCAGACACGCCCAGCTTCAAGATTTCTTTATGCCTGTAGTGTAGACGGGCCGTAAGAACATCAAACCTGACGCTCTGCCTCGCCAGGTCAAGCTCCCTCCGGCCTTCTTCATCCCTTGCCTATTCCTCAGCGCCCCTGGTCCCACATCTCCTTGGATTTTTTCACTGGTCAACCGCCCTCAAACGGTAACACAGTCATACTCACAGTCATAGATCGGTTTTCAAAGTCTGCCCTGCTTATTTCATTAACCAGATTACCTACTGCCAAGGGAACTGCTGAAATCATGTTACAACATGTGTTCAGGCTGCATTATCTCCCCATTCACATGGTCTCTGTTCGGGGGCCACAATTTACTTCTCGCGTTTGGTCTGAGTTTTGCAGGCTGCTGGGACCCAGTGTCAGTCTCTCGTCTGGATTCCATCCCCAATCCAATGGTCAAGCATGTTGCCTCACTCCCATCACTCCTGGACATCAATCAATGTTTATTTATATAGCCCAATATCACAAATGTTACATTTGTCTCAGTGGACTTCACAGTTTGTACAGAATATCAGTATGACAATACGACACCCTCTGTCCTTAGGCCCTCACATCGTACAAGGAAAAACTTCCAGAGAAAACCCACAGTTTAAAGGGAAAAATGGGAGAAACCTCAGGGAGAGCAACAGAGGAGGGATCCCTCTCCCAGGACGGACAGACGTGCAATAGATGCCGTGTGTAAATTGAAAAGATAATATATTTGCAACATAGGTAGTCCAAATGTTTGGAAATGCATGTGTGTATAATAAGAAGATGAATCCACGAGGATATCCATCCAGGACTTATGATCCAGGACCACAGCCACGACTCAAGATCCAGGACTCGCGATCCATGACACAGGACCGCAGGATCATCCATGACTCCGGATCCCGGCGTATATAGACACCAAAAAGAAAGACATTTGGGGAAGCTGGGTTAATCGGAACATGAGAGTACACAGGTATAGACAGAGAGAAGGAAGAAGTAAGATGTCCCCCGACAAACTAAGCCTATATCAGCAAAACTAGGGGCTGAATCTAATCAGCCCTAACTATAAGCTTTATCAAAAAGGAAGGTCTTAAGCGCACTCTTAAAAACGGATAGGGTGTCTGCCGCCCGAACACAAACTGGAAGCTGATTCCACAAAAGTGGAGCTTGATAAGAAAAGGCTCTGGCTCCCATTGTACTTTTAGAGACTCTAGGAACAACCAACAACCCTGCATTCTTGGAACGCAATGCCCTAGTAGGACAGTAGGGTATAATGAGTTCTTTAAGGTAAGATGGCGCCTGCCCATTAAGGGCTTTGTAGGCGAGAAGAAGAATTTTAAATTCTATCCTGTGTTCTATAGGGAGCCAGTGTAAGGCAGCCAGAACAGAAGTAATGTGGTCCCTTTTCCTAACTCTAGTTAGTACATGAGCTGCAGCATTATGAATCAACTGAAGCGACTTGACTGACTTCTTTGTACACCCTGATAATAAGGAGTTACAATAATCCAGCCTTGAAGTAACAAATGCATGGACTAGTTTCTCTGCATCGTTTTGAGGCAAGATATGCCTGATTTTTGCAATGTTACGTAGATGGAAGTAGGCGGTCCTTGAAATTGATTTTATGTGGGTGTTAAAGGATAAATCCTGATCAAATATAACACCAAGATTCCTTACAGTCTCACTGGAGGCCAAATTAATGCCATCCATAGTTAGTATATCTTTATATAATTTGTTTCGTAGATTCTTCGGGCCAAGTACAATAACTTTAAAAAAATTTTTTAAGGTCATCCACGTTTTTAAGTCCTTGAGGCAGTCTTGAATTTTATTTAGATGATTAATTTCATCAGGCTTGATTGATAAATATAGTTGAGTATCATCCGCATAACAATGAAAGTTTACAGAATGATTCCTTATAATATTGCCTAACGGAAGCATATATAGTGTGAACAAAATAGGTCCAAGCACTGAGCCCTGTGGCATTCCATGGCTAACTTTGGTTTGCATGGAAGATTCATCGTTGACACGTACAAACTGAGAGCGTTCAGATAGATAGGACCTAAACCAGCCTAAAGCAGTTCCCTGTATGCCAACTAAGTGCTCTAGTCTTTGCAATAGGATATCATGGTCGATAGTATCAAATGCAGCACTAAGATCGAGCAAGACAAGAATAGAGAGAAGTCCGTTGTCTGAGGCTATTAGAATGTCATTTGTGACTTTAACCAGAGCTGTCTCTGTGCTATGTTGTGTTCTAAAGCCAGAATGAAAATCTTCAAATAAATCATAGTTTTTTAAGTAATCACACAGCTGTTTTGCGACTGCTTTCTCAAGAATCTTTGAGAGGAACGGAAGATTAGAAATAGGTCTATAGTTGGCTAAAACCTCTGGATCGAGGTTGTGCTTTTTAAGAAGTGGTTTTATCACTGCTACTTTGAATGATTGTGGAACATAGCCTGATAATAAAGACATATTCATAATATTTAATAAAGAAGTGCTAATTAATGGAAAAACTTCTTTTAACAGCTTAGTTGGAATCGGGTCTAAGATACACGTTGATGGTTTAGAAGAGAGAATCATTGAATTTAATTGTTAGAGGTTTATGGCTGAAAAGCATTCTAGTTTACTATCTCGTGTAATATTAGAACTTACGTTTCCGGGAGCTGTTGATAACACTATACTGGTCAAAGGCAAGAGGTCATTAATTTTGTTTCTAAGAGTAACAATTTTATCGTTAAAAAAACACATAAAATCATGACTACTTAGTGCTATGGGAATAGAAGGCTCAGTCGAGCTGTGGCTCTCTGTCAGCCTGGCTACAGTGCTGAAAAGAAATCTTGCATTAGTCTTATTCTCATCTATTAATGAAGAGTAGTAGGCTGCTCTCGCTTTACGCGGTGCTTTCTTATATTCATTGAGAGTAATATGCCAAATTAAACGAGATTCTTCAAGTTTAGTGGAACGCCATATCCTTTCAAATTGTCTCGACTTTTGCTTTATTTTGCGGGTTTCGGCATTATGCCATGGAGCTAATCTATGTTGTTTTATTTTCTTCTTTTTAAAAGGAGCAACAGAGTCTAATTTTATTTGCAGCGCATCTGTAGCACTATCAACAACATGATCAATTTGGGGTGGTGTACATTTTGTATAAGTTTCCTCCCCTACATGCAGACATGCTATCGAGTTAAGTATTGGTGGAATCTCTTCCTTAAATTTGGCTATAGCACTAACAGATAGGTTTCTGCTGCAGGAGCTTTTGACTAATGCTTTGTAGTCTAGTAACAGTACTTCAAAAGTTACTAAGAAATGGTCGGATAAAGCAGGATTATGCGGTTCGACTAATAGTTGCTCAATTTCAATACCATAAGTCAGAACAAGGTCGAGAGTGTGATTATAGCAGTGGGTTGGTTTATTTACACTCTGACAGAAACCAACAGAATCTAATATAGAGTTAAATGCAACAGTAAGGCTATTTTTATCATCGTCAACATGAATATTAAAGTCACCTACGATAATTACTTTATCTGTTTTAAGTACCAAAGTTGATATAAACTCAGAGAATTCTGATAAGAATTCTGAATAAGGCCCTTTTGCACGGTACACTGTAACAAATAAGATTGGCTGCAAAGTTTTCCAGGTCGGATGCGTAAGACTAAAAACGAGGCTTTCAAAGGAGGTATAATTTATTTTTTGTTTATTATTGATAAGTAAACTTGAGTCAAAGATTGCTGCAACTCTACCTCCTCGGCCCGTGCCTCGGGCAATATGAGTATTGATATGGCTGGGTGGAGTGGCCTCATTTATGCTGACATATTCTTTATGTCTCAACCAAGTTTCAGTGAGACAGAATATATCAATATTATAATCTGATATTAAATCATTTACCAATATTGCTTTAGATGCTAGAGATCTTATGTTTAAGAGACCACATTTAATCTTCCTGTTTTGTTGCACTGTAGTAGTTGTTACATTTACTTTTATTAGGTTATTATGTATGACACCTCTATTAGGTTTTGCCTTAAATTGTCCTTGGGCAGACACACACACCGTTAATATTGGGTATTTTATTGGGTTCGGGATTCCTATGGATGACTGCCCAGGAGAGAGCGCAGAGAAGCGTGTAAGACTGCGACTCTGCTTCCTGGTCTCAACTCCAGTTTGTCATGGATTAAGTCCACAAAGCCCTGAAATGTTTGCCGAAATGAGATTTGCACCTTCCAAAGTAGGATGAATGCTGTCTCTCTTAATCAGACCAGGTTTTCCCCAGAAGGCTGTCCAATTATTTACGAAGCCCACATTGTTTGCTGGGCACCACCAAGACAACCAGCGCTGAAATGATCACATGCGGCTATACATGTCATCATTGATCAGATTGGGGAGGGGACCAGAGAAGATTACGGTGTCCGACATTGTTTTAGCATAACTACACACCGACGCCACATTAAGTTTGGTGCATTCTGATTGGCGTAAACGAACATCATTACCACCGACATGAATAACAATCCTACTGTATTTACGTTTATTTTAGCAGTCTAAGATGCGCCTCAACGTCGCCCGCTCTGGCCCCCGGAATGCATGTGACTGTGGAGGCTTCGGTCTCTAAATTCACGTGTCTCATAATAGAGCTACCAATAACCAGAGTTGGCTTCTCAGCGGGTGTCTCACTGAGTGGGGAATATCTGTTAGATACGTGAACGGGTTGGTGGGGACCTGCGGGTTTCGCGTTATGCCCCTTCTGAACAGTCACCCAGTCTCCCTGCTGCTCGGGAGTTGCCGGGGGATGGCTAAGAGGAGCTACCTTTTGCCGGTCCGCACCGGCTAACATGGGCTTTACTGTAGCTGAGTTATTTTCTAAGATGCGGAGCCGGGCTTCTATGGTTATGATTCCCGCCTCCAACCTAACAACTATACTACATTTAAGACATGTATCGGTACCAGTAAAGGAGGTAGGGAAGTAACCAAACATGAGACAGTTAGAGCAGGAAATAGCACCCGAGGGTGGGGAAAGAGCCATGGCTAGCTATCAAGCTAAAGTAGCTACCGTTAGCAAACCCGAAAAGAGTGTCGGCAACTGTGGAGTTACAGTCGCTAAGAGAAGGAGAGTTGTGAGTGTTTAAACTGTAGTAACGTGTGATTACAACGTCAGGCAGTTGCCGTGATCAAGAGTTTTAAAAAGATCGATTAAGTTAAGATAATAAGCTATCAGCAACAGAACAGGCACACGGGATACCCGGAGATGACAACAACAACCGGAAGTTACAACATGCTTACCGCAATAGTGGTCCGTGTAGAAACCGGTGACATATACAACACCCACCTCACCCGCAGAGCACTCAGCATTCTGGGTGACCCCTTCCATACCTCCAACTGCCTCTTCACCCTCCTGCCTTCAGGGAGGAGGTTCCGCAGCCTGAGGTCGAACACAACTAGGCTAAAGAACAGTTTTTTACACCAGGCTGTCAGGAGGCTGAACTCTCTCCCCTCTCTCCCCTCCCTCCGCCTTTGGTTCATTTGTTCTGTTTTTAATTCCTGTAGGTGAACCTATATGTTCATAAAATAGTGTGTGTGAGCTTAACTGTGTGTATTAAATTAAAACGGAGCATTTTCCTTTTTTTTTAAACAGTAGAATGTGCTCACTTGTTCAATTATTTGTTTATAGACTTACTTTACAGGTGACTGGTCATTTTAACGGAATATATTTTTAAAGTAACCCTTATTCCGGGTTAGTACCTGGAGCAATAGGCAGCATCCAGAGCTCTCTTGGCTCGATGGTTGGTTTGGTGGGAATGTGACTCCAGCCGGTATGAAGGCAGCAGCATGAGCAGGAGGTGTGGAGCCCGGGATCTGTGCTTAGGCACCGCTGCACTATGGACGAAGCTGTCATCAATACCTGGAAACATAACAGAGACCAATAAGCTGCATCTAAGGCACAAATTAGCTTCATAGGAAGTTATTGGGGGGTGAGGTCAGCCCACCAGTGATATTGATTGCCAGTCCGACTTTGGCTTAACCCCATGGCTCTTACAGGATATAGTGAAACGTTGGTGCCTACACTTCAAACCCTCTGGGGGGTCCCTATAGCATGCTCTACAGGTAGATACATGTGTACATTTAAGAGTTAAATGCATAAATTCTGTGCAATTTGACAGAATCATTATGCTAAATCTATGAAAAACCTTGTGCTTTTTTAGCAAATGATGTATAAATGCATTGGTTTTATACATTTTAATCGATAGGGTATAGGGTCATCAGGAAATTACAATATAAACAACACAATGCTTGTGTTTTCATCAGAGTTGTTGACATTCATTCAATTTGGAAAAGCACCAGACTTAACCTGAACATTTTTCTGGTTCTCCTTACCTGCAAAGCGTGCTTCCAGCTCCTCACTCTTGTTGGGAATAATGTAGTTATTTGATGGCACAAAGGTGCAGCATGGACAGTGCAGGCTGATCTTGAAACCACTGTTTCTGTCTGTGGATAAAGACAATTCACAACAAGAGGATGAAATCAAACAACACATGGGGTAAACCATGAGGAATGTGATGGGGGGGACATGTGCTCACCTCTGTGGTTCATCCATTCACTCACTGCCTCCGTCACATCGAAGGAGAGCCACTCGCCCTCCGTCTGTGTTCGTACCACCTTGCTGTCTATATATCGCTGCGTCGGGGACGTCAGGTCTTTGTGTCCTAAAATCTGTGTAGAAAACAGAGGCAAGCAAGGTTAAAGTTGTATAACAGAAATGTAATTACTTCAGTTTAAGAAACTTGGAGTAGTCTCAGTAGATACAGAGAAATGTCTAGATATATATGCATTTCCATCATCTATTATTGCCTTTCAAAATGATACTAGTTTTACTACTACTACAATATTAGTTTATTTCTGATTAGCTTTTGGTGAAGGTTTAATCAGGGTTTTGTGACTTTACTTCTTTGTTTAAGTTAGAGAAAGCTTGCAGTCATGGTTAAAGAAATGAAGTGAATTAGCAAAAAGGTTCGGGGGTAGAGCCAAACCTGAACCACACCTCTAATCCGGCCTTGTTTGTCTCTCAATTTTAAGACCCAACCTCCCCTTCTCAATTCAATTCAATTCATCTATTCCCCTTCCTACCCCATTATTTTTCACATCGCTACATCCCTTCATCTCCCGGACCCTTCATCCCTTCAAACATTCATCCCTTCTTTCGGTCTCCCTTATCTCTTTCTATTTCATCTTGCACTTTTTGTCTCATTCCAGGTAGCATCTGGGGGCTAGATTGGGCCGAAGCACACCTGAAATGGAACCCCCACCCTGAGTCTTCCTCTGCCTGAACTTCAGGGTAGTCAAACACAAATTAACTGTTGTGTAGAGACAATATGTGAATATCTTCAACAACACAAATTTGCATTAGATCTTAAGTCAGTGGAGAGGAAGTGTCAGTCAACGTATTATCTTGGGACAAATATATAGTCTGAACATAGATCATAATAAGTGTCACTTAATTGAAAGAGGCCCTATTATGCTTTTTGGGGTTTTCCCTTTCCTGTAGTGTGTTATAGGAGTTTGTGCATGTAAGTGGTCTGCAAAGGCTGAAATGACACTCCCCTTCCTGAAACGTGTCCATTCTTTGTTTACTTCCATAAAATAATGACTATGTAACACTCGCGCTTCTATTAAGCATAATTTGTCCTCTCAATGTGTGCTGTAGTTTGTTGCTTTGTTGCTATGAAGCACTGTGCATTTAGTTCCAGTAGTGCCATTCGATTAATGTGTCAGGACTTTAGAGCTAGATCAGAAATACGGGACACCAAAGTATTTTTTTCCTTTAAGTAACTTTAAGGAAAAATCTGTTACTGCAAAATCAGTTACCAAATATGCAGTTTACTGAGCTTTACCACCTGCTGTGTTTGCATTTGGTAATGCAGTGTATTCTAAACAGACACAATCACAAAACACTAACACAGAAAGTCATAACTTAATACACCATACATTAGCATAGAAGACACACAAGCAGACATAGTATATTTGGAGGACAATTGTTTGAGGCGTTGGTTGAGGTCTAGCAGTCCGCTCTTTTCTCTCTCTTTGATTGATTGGCCAGGTCTGGGAGGAGCATTGAGAGAGTAACCAGATGCTGGACAGAGTGTGTTATTCAGCTGTCCTTCAGAACCATGTGTTTCTGTTGGCTCATCCCTGCCTAATGTGTAAAACACAATTCCTGCTGCTCTCACTGAGATCTCCTGTTAGGACTGGTTAGGAAAACCTGAGTGAAGCGTAGACACAGTAAATAGAGAGAAGAATCACAGGTGAGATTAATGAGTTTTTATGATGTGGAAGAAAGAGATTTTATAACTCTTCTGAGGATTGTACTTGTTGACCCGTCTAGGTGACTGTAACACTGTAATATACTCATGATCCTCTAAAGACTTTTGTGTTTCTGCTCTATTTTATGTCTAAAGCTGAATTCACATGATGCTTGATTTGCTCTTTGCTCAACGCAAGGTTTGTGAAAATAGCTAGTTACGTTTTGTTTCTATGGTTTCCTCCCTTGCTAGCTTGCACTGCTTCATACAGCTGTCATCTGATTGGTTGCGTGTTGAAAGGGCAGCAGTAAACAAAGTTTTAATCATAATTTTTACTTTCAAGTGGTGCTGGACTCCGAAGGTAGGGCTTCCACATATTCAACAGCACTGCTCTCTCCATAGAAACACAAAGGCAACGTCAAACGAAGAGCTGTTTTATCACGTATCATGTAATTGCAGCTTTAGATCCTCATTTTTACTTGTGTTGCTTTTTCAATACATATGTGTTAAAACATTGTGGCAGGGATTCAGTAAGAAAAGCGATAGACGGCCGTGGGAGGTCCACGTCAAAGTATACAATACACAACAAAAGCAGTTCTAAAAGTATAGTTTTTATGTGTTATTCAAACATGGACAGAATGATGCAGTAATGGGTGTTTGTCAAGAGAGCTCTAGAGGGAGGGGCAGCTATGGAGTAACATATGTAAGTCAACTTAAATCATGTACATAACTTACATACATAACTAGAGTTACATAAGAAATATACTTAAAAAATAAACAACTTCTGTTTTCCCAAACCTAACCAAGTACGTGTCTTGTGTTTAAGTTTATCAAAGTACCCTAAAGATCAGTTTACAAAAGTTGGTCTGAATTAGCTGTTGAAAGTCTTATAACAAGACTAACGTGTCTTTGAGTGTGTTGTTGGTTGGCTCTCTGTATTTATTGCCCCTTTTTATACTGATCATTAAAGATTCCTTCCAAATGTGCTTTCAATATATGTAATGAATGAAAGATTCACAGTCCTTGAACTAAGTAAAAAGTTATTAGGGCTTCCGTCATCTGAGTTGGGTAATTATCAAATCAAGTGTTTTTGAGTTAATAATTCCCCCATGGTTTTTTTCATCCATAGATTTTAAAAGCATATATCGAAGGGTTCTTTCAATGGTCAGTGGGCTACTGTGGCTTTGAGTTAAAGTGCTCGTCCACCAATCGGACATGGTCAACATGTCCATTGTCAGGATGGGGAAAATAGGAACCAAGTGCAGTTATAAATACAAAAAAAGGTTAGGTAACAAAAAGAGAGCTTTATTAAATAAATAGCCGAAGACAGAAAAAATAAGAAACTAATTAACATAAACAAAACCGGGGAGCAAGACAGACAGGAACAAACTTACAGATGGGAACAGGCAGGAGACATGGACAAGCATAAACGAGCGTGAACGAGCATGGACCATGGACATGAAACGATGGGCAGGTATCATAGACATTAAGAGACGACGATCAGACATGGAGCACAGGGGAAGACAAAACGAAATACACAGAAGGGTAATCACAGGACAAGCCACAGCTGGGCAGGGGAGGCAGAAACACAAGGGCAACAGGTGAACACAATCAGAGAATCAGACACAGGAGGGAAGCTAAAGACAGGGAGGCAAACACAGGAAGCAGGACCAGACAAGACACAACGAGGAAAACATTTCAAAAATAAAAGGTGGAAAATGAAAACAACATAAATCCAAAACCATGACATCCATGGGTCCTTGGGCAAGACACTTAACCCCAAATGGCTGCCAATAGCATGGCCAATGACGTGTCTGAATGTAAGTCCCCGGCCACACGAGGACGATAACGGTCATATCCGCTACAGTTCTCTATCAGATAGATGGTTCGGCCACACGAGGCCGACATGGAAACGCATAAAACAATAACGGGTCCCAAGGTGGGAAGATCTGCAAACGAAACGCTCTGGGGGGGGGGGCAAACGGCACCGTGTTTATGCCTATACGATCATTTCCTGATAACATTGAGGCAATAGCCCCGCCTCTCCCACCTCTCCTGCTCAGAGGTCAGCTGTTGGGCTGTCAGAATATTATTATATAGAGTCATTATCAATTTGTTTTAAATCTCAATAAATAACAAAAAAGACCTCTGACTGGCACTTTTCTAATTTTGTCCGGAAGATTTAAACTTTAACGGACATGTTGACCGGCGGAAAAAAAATCGAACTGAAACTCTGCCGCACAGTCCCCTCGTCCCTCGGAAGAGGCGGAGAGGTGGGTGTTTGTCATCTGCTGGTGGACTACCGCAGAGAATTACAGCGAGGGAGGGATTGTATTGAATTACAGCAGCAGGAGCAAACGCTTGCCTCGGGGAGGGAAAAAAAAGAGCCAGAGCGTCCACAGCGGAGAATAAACAGAAGGGCAACCATGGCAACCATGCGCGGGAATTCTTCTTCGCTGCTTTTGTGGCAGGAGTACAGCGGCACTTACAGGCCCGGCATATGTACTACAGCGTCTCCAGCGCTTTGGAGCGGTCTCGTGTGAACGGACACGTTTCTGGTGCCTATTGCGTGTGGACGGAAGACTTTTTTAATATCGATTTCGGTCTGTTTGCGTTATCGTCCTCGTGTGGCTCCAGCCTAAGTTTCCCTGAGCAGGTGCACCTTGTATGGCAGCCTCTGCGTCTAATTCCACACTTGTGTGCAGTAACAAAACTCAATACTGGAATAAAGTGGAACCGGCCTGAAGTTAGACAATCCAAGGAATTTTAAAGTTCTACTCATTTGTGTTTTACAAATATAACCAACTGGTGATAGTGTCACCTGGCATTACTGTTTAAGAAAATTAATTCATTTGACATGAATTTATGACATGAAATGTCTTGTAATAATTTGTTAAAACTGTGCATTATTGAGTCTTAAGAGTCAGCAGTCTTACTATGTATAGACATAAATAAGTGTGTGTGAGTGTGATGGATGTGAACAAGGTGCATGTTATCGGGTCTCCCTCTTTGTACCTGCCCGTCCCTTCCTCCCTCACACTTCTAGGCGCTTGCGTGAGAAGATCTGTGTTTGGAGCAGAGTGCTGCCCAGCTGTCAGCTCCTTGTCTGTAAGTGAAAATGTGACCTGGGGGGGGTGCAGACAGGCTGACAGAAAGGCAGCCAGGGGTGACTGCAGGGCCCATCACTAATGTCGAATCATCAGTGTGTTAGAAACAATCATCCCTGTGAACAGTACCAGTCTTATGTGTTTATGTGTCCACCTCAGGTGTTATTAGTACTGCTATAATGCAGCCCTGTCTGAGCTATGCTGCTGTTAGACACTATGGCCTATGCTTTTCTTGTTAATGAAGTTTGAGTTTCTGCTATTTCATTTCGCAATGGATTTTAGAGCTCTCCAGCTCTTTTCCAAAAGGTGGTCTTTTCTGATTCCTAATGAACTGTAGTAAGAGGATGAACCTGAGCCACACAACACAAGTGAGGCAGAAATTGAAGCAAATTTTTCGTGGTGACCAAGCTCAACCTCTGTGTCAATCTATGACATCATTGGTCCCAAACATACTTTTTCCCCTTCGACTTACATTGGTTAAAAGACTGCTGTTATTCTTTTTTTACATAAATCAACTTTCCAGGGTGTACACTTCACTATACCTTATTATTTTCTAAAAGTTGTAAAATGTGCTTAATCCGAATCCAACATTATTTGCCCTAGTCATTCATCTGACTGAGCCGTGAGCGACCATGAAGCTGCGGATTGGAGGCGGGGCTTAAAGAAAAAGCAATTTTGGCTTCATGTGGCCTCCATCAAGTTTCAAAAAAGTAAACACGCCCCCGCCTCCAACAATGTATCCAGTTGTCTTTAAACATCAATGTGGGCAACCCAAGTGTTGTTTTCTCAATAGTTAATAGCTGATCTGTAAAACATGAACAATTCCATTAGTTACAATTGATATAACTTTTGCAAGGGTCCCTTATTCGAAAGCTACATCCAGATATTTTCTAGCACTGCTGCTTATCTGTTTTACTGATTATTTAACCAGGAGAGTTTAATTTGATCTGAATTGTGTTTATCTGTGAAGAAATGGACTGGGACCTTATTGTAGATAGATGAGCGAAACACAACCGTCCCTTCCGGGCGAAAGTGACAGCAAGTGTTTTCCCCCCAAAAGGGGCATGGCCGTACGTAGAGGGAAAGTATCCAGATGCGTTGTTCTCATCTATCACAGCAGCACATGTATTAACCGGCAGTTTATAAAAACATTTTTTAAGTGCCTGTCTCTTTAAAGCCCCACTCTCAAAAAGCCCAGTCTGCTCTGATTGGTCAGTGTTTCTGGTCTTGTTAGCTATGATTCAGGTTAATTTTAATTGTGTCTGTACAGTGCACATAATCCACACTGTTATTAATACATGTCTTGTGTTGCTTACAGCCTCACTGCTTGTAGTAAAGGTTTTTGAGGAAACCACTTTTTCACATTTTCCTAGGCTGGATGAGATCTGGAGAAGCTTTCACACATCTTACACACAATAACAATGTTCAAGTGTTGTCTTTCAATCTAATCAGGAAGTTAAAGGTGACCTATCATGCAAAATGCACTTTTGTACGTCTTTTATACATGAATATGTGTCCCCGGTGTTCCAGGGAACTCACCAAGTGTCAGAAAACACAACCCTCTCTATTTTCCTCCATACCCAAATCTCTTAAAAAGGGGGCTGCAACGGATCTGATACAGACTGATCCAGATTTGAACAGTTCTATGACGTCACAGAAGTGGCTCAACGGCTATTGGGCCAACTCTACCAATCAGGAGGAGACAGCCACGGACATTGCCGTTCGAAAGCGCTGGAGACGATGTAGTACATATGCCAGGCCTGTAGATGGTGCTGTTCTCACAGAATCAGCCCATGCAAAGACAGTGTTAAATTGAGCGAAATGAGGAATGGCTAAAATGCATGATCTGTTTGATATTTTGAAAAATAAAAAGTATAAATATGCCTTATATAGGTATGGTCCTACACTATATTATTCAAATATAGCATGATAGGTCCACTTTAAAGTAAAAATAAATGTTAAACCTTTCCTCGCCCAAATAAAACTCTTGAATGATGAAAACATCCAAAAACCACAAACAAACAAAACAAAGACTCTGACATCACTGATGTGCAATAAAATCGATGTGCAATATGTAACTAGTTAAAAGTTTTATTATTGCTTGCTGTCTTCTTAGTTTGACTACTTAACACTGTAACAAGAATCTGTACGTAACTCTGCGCGATATATAATTGTACCTCTGTGTTCTACCTTCTACCACATTCTACATGTTACCCTTAATTTATTTTACAAATACTGCTGCTGCCGCTGCTACTTTTCTACCCGATGTACTTTGTAAATTGTAATAACTGTTCATTCTTATTTGTATAAAGGGTTCCCGCCCGGGGGAAGTGTGTGTACCTGGTACAGTTCAATGCGCTGCTCAGACACCCGGGCCCTGTGGTTTTGAAGACGGAAAATCCTGAGCTCAGCCTTCACCAGGTTGGAGGCGTTCTTTTCCATGGAGGACACATCAAACGTCAGCCGCCTGAAGTAAGGGTTGAAGTGTGTGGGAGAGATTACATCTATAAGAAAGCAGAGAGAGAGCGGCTGATTAAGGATAAGTGTGTGAATGTTAGCGAGAGAACAGACAAAAGGACTCGATATCTCTCCAGGGAGACATTACTTTATCTGTGGTGATCCACACTGAAATTGGAAAACTTTTTGGGATCGGAAAACAGGGAAAGATGGGGACCTCACAGTGTGTCAGAGAACTGTACTCTGCCAATACAAATTTAAATAATATATTCCTTTTAAGTGGTTTGTTGACAGCTGCACAGAAAGTATATATAAATATACAAGTATAGAGAACAGAGTTTTTGGGATTAAGAATACATTTTTGAAAAGACAACATTTTAAGATTTTCAGAGTAAGGCAGGCTATAGACTCACTATATTTTCAATGTGTGTTAATTTGATAGCATTTAAGACATATCATACAATCCAAATATTGGAAAGAAGAAGACATGGAAATTCATAATTCAAAAGAGGTCATCCCCAACATTTTGGTTGGTAATAAATACAAAACAAACACATTGCTTGTATTTCTACACCACCTTACAGGACTGTCTCAGAAAATTAGAATATTGTGATAAAGTTCTTTATTTTCTGTAATGCAATTAAAAAAACAAAAATGTCATACATTCTGGATTCATTACAAATCAACTGAAATATTGCAAGCCTTTTATTATTTTAATATTGCTGATTATGGCATACAGCTTAAGAAAACTCAAAAATCCTATCTCAAAAAATTAGAATAGTTCCTCAGACCATGTAAAAAAAAAAGATTTATAACAGCAAAACACAATCAAACATTTGAAAATGTCCATTAATGCACTCAGTACTTGGTTGGGAATCCTTTTGCACGGATTACTGCATCAATGCGGCGTGGCATGGAGGCAATCAGCCTGTGGCATTGCTGAGGTGTTATGGATGCCCAGGATGCTTCAATAGCGGCCTTTAGCTCATTAGCATTGTTGGGTCTGGTGTCTTTCAGCTTCTTCTTCACAATACCCCACATATTCTCTATGGGGTTCAGGTCAGGGGAATTTGCAGGCCAATCGAGGACAGTAATGCCATGGTCAGTACACCAGTTACTGGTGGTTTTGGCACTGTGGGCAGGTGCCAGATCATGCTGGAAAATGAATTCCTCATCTCCATAGAGCTTTTCAGCAGACGGAAGCATGTAGTGCTCTAAAATCTCTTGGTACACAGCTGCATTTACTCTGGGCTTGATGAAACACAGTGGACCAACACCAGCAGCTGACATGGCTCCCCAAACCATCGCTGACTGTGGGAACTTCACACTGGATTTCAAGCAACTTGGATTTTGCTCCTTTCCAGCCTTTCTCCAGACTCTGGCGCCTTGACTTCCAAATGAAATACAAAACTTGCTTTCGTCTGAAAAGAGGACTTTGGACCACTGTGCAACTGTCCAGTGCTTCTTTTCCTTAGCCCAAGTCAGACGCCTCTTCCGTTGTCTTGAGTTCAGAAGTGGCTTGACCATGGGAATACGGCTATTGTAGCCCATTTCCCGGACACGTCTGTGAACAGTGACTTTTGATACCTGGACTCCAGCTTCAGTCCACTGTCTTTGAAGCTCCCCCAAATTCTGGAAGCGACTCTTCTTCACAATGCTGTTAAGGCTGCGGTCATCTCTCTTGGTTGTGCAGCGTTTCCTGCCACATTTCCCCCTTCCAACAGACTTTTTGTGGATGTGCTTTGAAACTGCACTCTGTGAACAGCTTGCTCTTTGAGAAATTTCTTTTTGTGTCTTACCCTCCTGATGGAGGGTGTCAATGACGGTCCTCTGGACAGCAGTCAGATCAGCAGTCTTCCCTATACTTGTGATTTAGTTTACTGAACCAAGCTGAGTGTTTTTCAAGGCTCAGGAAACCCTTGCAGGTGTTTCGAGTTAATTAGACGATTCAAGTGATTCGTTGAACACCCTACTAGTATACTTTTTCATGATATTCTAATATTTAGAGATAGGATATTTGAGTTTTCTTAAGCTGTATGCCATAATCAGCAATATTAAAACAATAAAAGGCTTGCAATATTTCAGTTGATTTGTAATGAATCCCGAATGTATGACATTTTTGTTTTTTTAATTGCATTACAGAAAATAAAGAACTTTATCACAATATTCTAATTTTCTGAGACAGTCCTGTATATGTTGGATTGAGTCGGTATCAGATCGGGATATTTCTGTTTTGGTAAAACAGCGCCCCGTCAACGAATAAGTAAAAGTTTGGGTGGAGAATGTTGACGGCTAAAAACTGTAGCGGTTCTGACGGACACAACAACATGGATGTAAGTGTTGTTGTGTTTTCTATTTTTCTTTTGTGTATGTCTGAGCTGTGGCTCAGGATCAGAATTAATCTAAAGGGGTCTTATTGTGCTTTTTGGAGTTTTCCCTTTCCTGTAGTGTGTTATATACTGTAGGTTTTTGTGCATGTAAATGGTCTGCAAAGGTTAAATCCCTGTGTTCCCTCCAGAGGGAGTTTCCCCCCTGCCGGAAACACCTCCATTGGACTCCTTTGTTTACTTCCCTAACATAATTATATCACTATGTAACATTCACACTTATTGGCTAGCTCCAACAAATTGTACTTGATAGGCTAAGGGATGGGACATCTCTAAGCGATTGACCAATCACAACAGAGCTGGCAAGCTAATCAATTAGAGCAGACCGGGCTTTGGTTTCAGACAGAGGGTGAAAAGAGGTGCTGCAGCACAGGCAGTATGACAAAATTAAATAGTTTTTTAAACATTAAAGCATGTAAACATGTCACAGAAGAGACAAAAAATGTATAATAAGAACCTGAAAATCTGCAGAATAGGGCCCCTTTTCGTACGGTACTTTAGTAAATGTACTTAGGTACTTTCAACAACTAATGTTTTCATGATTTCTACTCCCTGGGACTAGTAAACAGATCCTGCCGAGTCCAGAGTGTGCCTTTAAAGTCTGAATGATATCTCTCCTGGCGTCAAACATTTCAAAGCCAGGTCAGATGAACCCTATACACCCAGTGACAGCCGCCATGCACAGTAGCAGCAGCACAATCCCACTAACACACTGCTGAGAACCATGTGTGTGGAAGTGTTTGACATACGCTTACACAGCACTGGGGGGGACACGCGCAGCACTGACAGCCACATGTGTTGCCATGTCTGACAGATGCAGTGGAACACACACACATGAACAGCGGAATACTGAGAACCATGTGTGCGGTGGAGAAGTGTTTGTCAGCGTCCCACAGCACGATGAATCAGGAGGCCCGGAGGTCTGAAAATGATGGCTGTAACGTAAGGCAGAAGCCCAGGATTAGCAAGACACTGCGGTGTGTTTAGAGAGAGAATACAACCACAGCAAGCAGCCAGACATGCAGCAGCTGACAGGCCAACACACAAACACACACACACAAGAGAAATACATTTTTGATTCATGTCCTTTACTTTTTTTTTAATATGGCAATTCTTGTCAAACCTTTAGATGTACTGTCTCAGATTTAATTTTGTTTCACCACAAGCGCAAGTGTTACAGGGTTTTTTCTAAACCTGGCAACAGTGGCGCTGGACCCTATTACTTTCGGCGTGCGTCCTCATACCGAAATGCAGATTTACCCCGTAACATTTTAAAGTGAAGTAAAGAGAAACTCCCTCTGGAGGGAACACAGGGATTTTAGACTTTGCAGACCATTAACATGCACTAAAACATATATAAAACACTACAGGAAAGGGAAAACCACAAGAAGCAGAATACAGCCTTTCTAACAGACAGCGGCAGTTGTGAAAAGAGTCATATGAGACAGATCCATTTTAAACCTTTCTCTATAATACTTAAGTATTTGCACAGTCATGCAGTTTACTGAAAGTGTTTTCCCTTAGAATAGAATAATACGACTTTATTGTTCACAGACATGGAAACTTGTTTTTGCCCCTCTGGCAGTTCATTAAACATCAAAGCTATAGACCACATGCAGACAGCCCTGACACTATGTATACTCCCATGTAATAACATTTAAGAAAATATGTTGTCTCTTAAGAACAGAGCAAGCCGACTCCCTGCAGGATAATTGACTTCCTATGTACATTGTTAGTATCCAGCTTCACTAATCTGCCAAATACTTGGTCATGAATGTTCCTCAGAAAACAGAACACTTTATGTTTCAAGAATATATGAGTAAGAAAAGCCAAATCAGTAAAGTAACCAAAGTAACTCTCCCAACCCTGGCTATAACATATCAAGCTTTTCAAATGTGAACATGCTGCAGTCCATATGAATGAGTACATTGTGGTTAGAATGCACAGAGTACTGTACTACAGTACTGCACGTAGAGCTGTGAGCAGGCCAGTGGGAATCCTTTTTATTTGCTTGATGAGAGAAAGTGCCATCCTTGGTGGATTTGGAGTATCTATGTAAATGACATAATAGCAGAAACACACTGTGGCAGAAGAATGAAGCATACAGAAAGACTTACTGTCCGCTTCAACTTCTGACTGTTTGCCCAGCCAACTCCCAGGACCCTCACACTCCCCTGAGAAATACCTCGCCGCTGTTGTGTTTCAGCCGGCTGTCTCCAGAGTGTCTATCTCTCTCTACACTCAGCATATTCAGCCTACCATCAGGACACAAGTTAACATATTTGCCCAATATTTGCCAACTCCAGCAGCAGATATCTATATGTATGCATGGGTTTAAATGTATTTGTTGAGATGCTGCAACACCTTTGCTCCAACCAGGAGTTGTGAGTGTCAGAACAACAGGAAGATCTTCAGTACAGCAGTTTTGAGCTAAATGGTTGTCAAAATGCTCAAATTCACAGTGACAATGTTACAATTCTGATCTTAAGCTAATTTGGGTTATTTTTTACAGTGTCCCTGATCCTATTTAAATGTGTGAGCATGCTAACCACTGCTTATAAGCACAGCTAAGGTTGATGGGAATGTATTTTTGAAGGTTTTAGTTCAAATATCAAAGTATTGGAATGATTTAAACTTGACCTAATGATGAAAATCCAACCAAAACCCTTGTTGAGACATTTGAATCTTGAAAGTGTTGCTATACCAGATAAGCAAGAATTTGTTTAAGATGTAGGATTTTACAGTAGCGATCTTATCACGATAAACAAACACATTTTGGTTTTAGGACAAACACGATAGCTGCAGTACCTGATGAACTCCGTTACATTGACAGTTATACTGTCTGAAGTTTGTGCAGGCTGCCACTGAACTCTGTGCTGCTACTCGCCCTCTTTGCAGTTCATTTTCACCGTCTGTTTTGACAAGAACACTGCTCTCGATCTTCATGTGTCATTTCCTACAGCAGTGTTTTTTGAAAAGTTTGGGTCTAACAGAGTCTGCTGTATAGACTGTTTTAAACTCATTCTACCCGTGGGTTGAAATCATAGACTATGGTAAGATGTACAATATTACGTAGAAATAGGCCTAAAGTTCACTCACAACTTAGAAAAACACAGCTGTTTACTTTTTAAATGAATCACATAACATTAACTTCATACATTATGAAGGCCGTTACCATATTTTCATTTATATTTGCAATTAAGACATGTTCTCATTGTCTGTAGAGTGAAAAGAGATTGAATAAAGTTTTAGAGAGGGGCATCCCATTTAATTGTATAAAATTGTCACTAAAAAATACAAAACAAATATTGTGACATACATTTTTGGTCATATCGTGCAGGTCTTGTGGAAGCACAATATGTGAGCTACTCCAAAGTTGCAGCCAACAACATCAGATCGATAGTTTGTATAAAACATTAACATGAAAAGAAAACGAGTGGGGGGCGAACGCACTAACCACTCCGCCAACGCCAGTCACCCCCGTCATGCGGGCCGGATGAGATTGTCTGGCGGGCCGGATATGGACCGCTGGCCGCCAGTTGATGGTCTATGGCAAGCGTATGACCTGTATGAACTCCGAAGCAATGCTCTGATCAAACAAGCACATATCAACATGTTTAATCCCTCTGCTCCATCCGGTCAGTGGCCGACACTGAGCAGTATGCAGTGTGAGCAGCGGAGGCAGATGAGCCAACACTAACAATGCTCTTTCTTGTTTCCTTCCCATTCCTCAATGGAGAAAGTCACACTTCAAACTCCAGAGGACCAGCTGAAGGTGAACAGTTTACACAAACTGCTGCAGAGCCTCATGAATGAGTGCGCTGTGCTTGAACACAACACTGGAAGCATTGAGCAGAGGCCACGCTGACACATGCTGGGAATGGCAGACACACACTCACATTCAAACACACACACATTCTGATGGACATCCAGTTGTAGAGCCCAGTTCTAGGGTAAGACTGATATTTGCTCTCATATCAATATTTTCGATGCAATTAACAACTAAAGGAGACATATTATGCTGATGTTCAGGTTCATATCAGTATTTAGTGTCTCTACTGTGACATGTCTCTATGCTTTAATGTTCAAATAGCTCTTTATTTTTCTCAAACTGCCTGTGCTGCAGCACCTCTTTTCTCTTGTGTTGAAGCGCAAGTGTTACATAGTGATGCCATTATGTTTAATGACTGTGGGATATGTGTGAGAGGCAACTTTGGGATTTTAGCCTTTGTAGACCATTTACATGCACCAAAAACTATAACACACTACAGGAAAGGGAAAACCCTAAAAAAAAAACATAGACATTGGATAAAATAAAATGTTTTTGATGTACTGACTCCTTGAGGTACACTGAGGCAGGTTTCAGTTCACTCACACACCACAAAAAATAACCTGTGTAGTTTGACACTTACATGTAAGTATTAAAATAAAACAATATGTTGACTGTACTGCAGGTCAATATGTAAAAAAAATGCTAAGCTCTTTGCAGGGACTCAGTATGCTTCAGGCAAACAACTTGAGCTGTATAACATGTCATCCAA
This sequence comes from Notothenia rossii, assembly GCF_949606895.1. NCBI lineage: Eukaryota > Metazoa > Chordata > Actinopteri > Perciformes > Nototheniidae > Notothenia > Notothenia rossii. The sequence goes on from NC_136905.1 coordinate 34,703,518, forward strand.
CCACGATATGCTGACTACTTTCACACCACCTCACCATTCTCTGTGTGAAGCATTATCTACTTTTCCCCTTTTTTTCCAATGTTGAGATGGCTATTGGTGTCATGGTGTAAAGAGTGTACAGAGCTGAAGTAAACAGTAATGTGGAAACAGCAGTTTGTGGTTTTAGGGGGGGGTTTAATGCTGTAGCTATTGGTATCATGTTGTTCACACTACTGCAACCCCCAACATAAGGAAAACTCTTATGTGTACTTTGACACTACCATCATTGGCTGGAGTCTTACAGAGTGATGCTCAGATAACTCAGAGAGCTCAGAAGAAATTAATCTTCAAAACAAGAAAATTATTAAGCATTTTACCATTCCCAATGCTTCACCTTTAAATATTTTTCTTTTTTAAATGTGTGTTTGGTCAGATGCCTGAAATAAGGTCTCTGGCTAACACAAGCTGATACACAAGAGATATTCACATTTGTTCTGCATAAAATATGTCAGTAAATACCCCACTGGTGAATGTCTGAAGCTTCTATGTGTCATTAAAACAGCCATTTCTAAAAGCTGTCTATGAAACTACTAACCGCCATCACTCTGGACATTAGCCACCTTTAGCTTAGCAATGTTGATGTGCAGCCATGAAATTGTGATGTAGTTTGTTTAAAGTCTAATGATAGCTTTTCACTTCAAAAAAAGTGGTGCTAACTCGTGAAGGTTCTGTTGTAGGACTTGACAAAACTTGTACGTATCATATGTGTTTGTCACAGAGCTTCATTTCTGCAATATTCCAAAATCCAACAGATAAATTCATCACTTTTTGTTGAGGGAGCCCTTGCAAAGCTGGTTGAGGGAGCCCTTGCAGAGCAGCTTCTTTCCACAGACTGTGAAATACCTAAACTAATTCTACACACTATATCATAGCATAAAGGGACTAAAACTGCATTTCGTTGCACCATCCTGTGTTGTACAATGACAAACAAACGTTCAACCCTTGACGGACAACACAAGTATTTTTTGTCACAGAAAATTGACCAGGTATATCATCGGTGATGTACATTAGAACTTTGGATGGAGCCAGGCTAACTGTTTCCCCCTGTAAGTCTATGTTGAGATAAGCTAACCATATCCTGACTCCAGCACTCTACATTACACTAGATATTTTTATCCATCTTCTTATCTCAATCTTAAAACTAAATGTTGTAATATTATGTTCAATGCTTTACCACAAAGCTGTACTTGTCATACATCCACAAATGGGATGGGTTTAATGAAGTCAGAATTTTACTTGACTTTTCACTATTTGTGACGATTTAAAGTTGCTTCAATTCAGACCCTCCATATTTATTTCCAAATACATTTGGGTATTCTAGTAAAAGGAGATCTGCAGGGAAATTCCAGAGGTTGGTTGAGAGTGTGGGCAACAAGCCAATCACTGCATGAGTGGCTGCAGGCAGCGGTATACAGCGGAGTCAGCCCACATTACCACTGATTTATCCAAACTTGACATAAAAATGATCCACCACAACTGTCGCCACTTTGGTCGTTTCTATGAGTGTGTGTGTGTGTGCGCATCGCTCTATCACATTGACGGGACTAAGACAGAAGAGAGACGAGTGATGTCATATCACACACACACACACACACACACACACACACACACACACACACACACACACACACACACACACACACACACACACACACACACACACACACACACACACACACACACACACACACACACACACAGTGACATGAAGGCTTTCATAGAGTTTCTCTCTCAGAGAAAAGTTGATGTCAAGAGAGTTGTCACATACAGCCATCACGGGGCCCCTGATTCCCGTAATCAGTCACTTCATTACTCATCACTCCCATTACCTGAAATTGCAGTGGCAAAGCACTAAAACATATGATGTAGGACTAACCCAAGTTACAGGAGTACAGAGATTATATGAGAGACTGTTCTCTGTTGGTTTAATTAGCTGTTAGATAATGAGAACATGAATGGCACAACCATGTTGCCCTGCTAGGTCCTTGGCTCTAAGTTAGGGTTAGGGTTACCCCTAGATCCCACCGGGTCCGTCTGCGTCGCATTACGGCTACGCCGCGGCGTTCGCATGGATCGCGGCCACTCTAGTCAATGGGTGCTATTCCACCAGACGCGCCACATTACGGCTCAGAAGCGTCCCAGAAGCGTCTCGGCGCTGGGCTCCGCTCAAAATAGGATTCAAGTCTATTTTTCTATGCGACGCGAGGCGCCGGGCAGGAAGTGGACCGGTCAGAGCATCCGGCCCATCCCCAAAATAAACTCATTTTGCAGACCCTATCCCTCCGTAGTCTTTCAAGTAGGAGGAGAAATGCCAGTGTTCTCCTCCGGTTTACAGCCACTGTGTAAATTATAAATAGAATAATTATGATGATGAATGCATTCACCACTAAAATACAGCAACACATATTTGATTCATGTCGTTTATAACTGGGATATTACATGTATCATTAACTTTGTCTGTACAAAGTAGCCTGTCCAGGAAATATGCCCAAAATCAACAAAAACAGCGAGCCGGCAGGCAAGACGCTCCGCTTCTGAAATGCTTCTGAAACACGCCCGGTAGGGTATGACGCCGGAGGAGGCCGGACCAAAACCGCGGCGCAGCCGTAACGCAACGCAGACGGACCCGGTGAAATCAAGGGGTTAAGGTTCTACTGTTCAGTACTCTCCACTGAACCCTACCACTTTTTCATCCACTACTATCCAAACATTGAAGTTAGTATAGAACAAATAGCTTCTTCCCCAAGATAAAACATATTTTAGATTGACCTAAGTGTCCAACATTTTAGATATAAAGCTATTTAGTTTGGTGGGCACCTATTGAGACCTATTGTTGCTATACATTTTATTAAACACAATGACCACCAAATGTTATTCCAGTTCCTCAATATTGACACCAAATGAGTAACAAAAACATGTGTAACTTCTAAAAACTGAGTCACAAATAGTTAGCATTGTAGCAAATATGCTAAGTAGGACTGACCTAAATAGTCAACAATTGAAATGAAGCGAAGGAAATAGGAAGTTATGAAACAAAGGAACATTCCATTTGGTCTACATGGGGCTTCTGAAAGTTAGATTTTACCAGAACAATTGTCTGGTTTCTCCCAGTAAAGGATGTACACTATGTTGGTATAAATATCAATGTATTAACACATTAACACTGTTAAAAAAAATGTCCATCTGCTTGTTGTGCGTGAACAAATCACCATGTAGACTAAGTTCCACTATAATATAATAATACTGTCCTGAGATCCAAGAACATATGGTATATTTAGAGCATTGGCCACAATCCCCCAGTTTGTTTAAGTGTCTAAAGTGCTTCATGTATTTCAGAATCCTAAATGACATGACACAGTACCATAATAGACAAAAATGTACACCTCATAGTGAGCCGGAAGCAAACAGAGGCCCATCTGTCAGTACCCAATATCTTTAAAATAATTCAACCTCTAAAGTGTTTCTGACCAAAGGACATTTAGAGTTTATAAGAAACCTGTGTGAGGATTGATTAAAGGGGTGTTTCCTGCACGGAGGGAGAAGGCTGCTCTCTGCTTCCCTGGCCGGTAAACTCTCTGACTGGTGGCTTTGTCAGCAGAAACCACTGGCTTCAAGGTTCTCTTCCACTCTGCAATGAGTTAGTAGAACTCTGAGTGCCGGACTTCTGGCTAATCTGTCATTACGACATATTTTCCATATGAAATGTAAGAACAGAATAAGGCTGCACTGCACATACTGTAGGTAAATGATACTGGTAAAACTGAAACATATGCTTAGATTCTTAAATATTGTCTAATTGGGGTAATTATCAGCAAATAAAATGTAGTGTGTCATACTATATATCCTTTTGAATATGTTCTTGAACTACATCATAGATTGTAATTGCTCAGTATGACCAGGTTTGGACCAAAAAGCACAACTAAGAGGCTGGTAATCAGGCAGGTTAATATAAAGGTTCAGATGTAATGGTGTTCAGTTACAGCCTGTCTGTAGGCATGCTTATCCAGAATCAGGCAAAGGGTCAGAAGTCCAAAGCACCATCCAAAGGGTTAAAATAGACAGGAAAAAGGCAAAAATAGAAAATAGCTGGTAGCTAGAGTATACTGCAAGGCCAATGGGAAAGTAAAAAAGGTGTGCAGAGAAGCAGGGGAGATCAGGTAATGTTGAATGGCAGGAACCCATAATTTACTGCATGGCAGAAAGGAGTGGTGCAATATATGTATATATTCCATCTGCCTCCAGCCAGACTCTATGCTAAGCTAGGCTAACCAAATATGTACACATACATGAGATTGAAAATGTTATCTCCCTCTTGGAAAGAAAAGGGAAAATCGTATAACCCAAAATGTTGACATTTTTCATTGATTCAATACTGAGATATAACTTTTTTGATGTATCTAAAAAAGGCTTTAATCAAAATAAAAAAGAAGCGTAGTGTCCCTTAAAAAAGTGATGGTTGGGTCAATTTTCAAAAGATAAATATGGATAGTGTGTAATTTGAAAGTATCAGTTGCAGTATCCATGTGATTAACGACCACTCTCTTTTCCTTTAGACTAACTCCATGTTTAATATGTGATTATTTTTTCCAGTGGTGTAGACAAAAAATCTGTGCTGTGGAATATAACTCACATTGTTCATGGTGATGACAGTTTCTATCGTCTTTAAATAAATACTAACTTCTGCCAACCAGGAGGAAATGAGCACAACAGCTCTTGGCAAATAGTCAAATAGCAGCAGACAATCAGCCCTACTTGACACCAAATGTGTGTCCTCATTGCCAAAGGCTTTGGGCATGCAAATTCTCCTATACTCTGGGCGCTTGACATTGCAAGTGTGGGGCTTGCCCAGCATAGTGACGTCAATAGCCAATAACTTTTACCACCCTTTTTTACCAAACTATTTTATCCAGCCGCCTGGACGGTCATTGGCCCAACTCCTTAACACTCAGGAATATAACATTGAGATACTCAACTAGATTGAGGCAGTAACTCACTCCCAACATGAAGGCAGAAAACATTTTTTTTAAGGAAGACACCATCAAGGCCACAGACTTTGAGGTACTGACTCTCATCCCGAGCTCCTCACACTCAGCTTCAAACCACTCAAGTGGGGACATCTTGGTCTGATGAAGACAACACAAACACAGCGTCTGCATAGAGCAGAGACTTATTCTGAGGTTCCCAAACAAGGCACTCTACTTCACCCACTACCCATGAAAAAGGAATAAATGTACTTATTCAAATAAGAGTAGCAATTATTAAACTAATGACAAGAAATCGGTTCAAAGATCACAACTTTCAAGATGGAAGAATGAAAGATAAATTACATTTATGGAAAAAAATAACTATGCGATAAGAAATGAAGTTCATATCTTTGATGAAATATGGGGGAAATGGGTGTGATATAGAACACAAAACATTACTAATGACCCTGTGGCAAGATGTGACGATTAATCAGCACATGAGTGTTTGTTCTATAAATCCTATAAATGATTGTTTATCGGTCTTAATTAAATTATTTCTCACTTTTTCTAACTTGTGGATTGTTGTTTAGATATCTGGTGTATTTTTGTTTTTTAACTTCTCATTGTGTTATGTATGCCATGCAGAGGTCGCGTTAACCGAATATTTTCTGTCTATGACGTATTTTGTTTAAGCCCCTGTCACACTGTCCCGAAATTGACACCCGATGGACACACGAATATGGAATTGTGAATTTCGCACGAAGATGGCCCCGAACCACACACGAAGGCAACATTTACATTACGTTTAAGACATACAACTGCAACGAAAGTAACACAAACAATTATGTTAAAGTATTATGATACTTTACTGATATTTTCCGACTTATTCTTTACTTTCTCCGTCTTTATATGTAGAAGATATTAAGTTTTCTCCGTCATGTTGTTTCCATAGCAACAACAACTTCCTCGCCTTCAAAATAATATATTATATCCTTTTTAGTTTCACAGAACACAAATTGGGTTATTTACATAATATGTTTACATGATTTTGTTGTGCAATAAAACAACCAGATGGACACACGACAGGGCTCGACATTAAGGGCTGCCCGATGGCCCGGGGCCATCTAGTATTTAGCTCGGGCAATGAAGCCTCATCTGCTGGTTGCCCGATCGGGCAATCTATTATGCCAGCAGCTCGCGGATCCAGTAATGAGTGACCCGACATTAAAACTAAACATATCTATAACTAGTTTAGGTAGTTTGAGAGGTAATTAAAATAGCTACGAGTGATATTCTAACCTGAAGTGTGTGTTTTGTCCGCTCACGGCTGCATGTGATCATGCAGTGCTGCGTGTTGACTCGTCAGCAGCAGCTGATCTCTCTCTCCTGTAAGATTAGACTTCACTCGCGTTAATGTCCATATCGATCAGATCCAGCTAGTTCTAGCTAATGATAGGACTACCTGCTTATTAAAAGACACCTAAACAATAAGTGTCGCTTTGCAACTGGGTGAGGCCACAAAGTATAGCGCAGCATTATGCATTTGTTTACATGCCCACCGGAACCCCGAGGCATTACCAACAGATCAACGCACAATCAACCCATACAGGACATCTCTTTCTCCACATTAAGTGTTAGACATTAGAATTGACTATTCTTGTCTGTCACATACTCTTCTTGTCTGTCACATAAGTGGCGCAACTGAAGTGGTATTGTGCTAAAGGGAAATTATTGTGACCGAAGAGATTTTGATTTGCCGGCCAACGGGAACTCTGACGTCGCCATTTTGTATGCTTCGCGGATGCGCTCGGCTCCTCTCAACTGCTGCTCGGGTCTGCTCGGTCGGCTTCCGGATGAGGCGGCATTCGTTCGACCAATTTACAGTAGATAACATTACAAACATTTTTAACAGGGGCCATAATAGTGTAAATAATGTTTGTTTTGGCAGTTACAACTGAATGTAATGTTTTCTACTTTTTTACATCTGATGAATGCATTTGCCTTCATCAGATGGAAAGTGTCTTGACCAACAACTTAAGTATTTCTTATAGCTATGCAAGGCATGCAAGCGAGCAAACACAAACAAGAACAAACAAACAAGTGAAATGAAGAATAAAATTGAAATTGTACAATATAATATTGTGCTGGTTCATCTTATAATTCAGTCTAGAGAATGCACCAGACAGCATCTAAGACCTGCAAAAATCTAAATGTTCTATGGGGAGGCCCCCCAAACCCTTTGTGGCATTTCGTCCGCACGCATTTTTCAGGGCAATCTCTATTGGGCTCAGGGCCATCTGTAAATTAGCTTAGATGGCCCACAGGGCCATCTCCCAAAATCCTTAATGTCATGCACTGCACGATAAAGGAAATGTTCAAATTCGGCTCTGATCGTAGCAACATCGGGCCATTCATGAGGGCATCTTAAGCCATCTTTGGCATGCCAAAGATTTTGCCACTGCTCCCGAAGTTGCTGCCGGAGCGTGATAAATTCCATCGGCGGTCATACGATGGCTTAAGATGCCCTCACGAATGCCTTACGAAGGGCAAAATGGACACACGAAGTCAACACGAAAATGAACCTTCACAAGGTCCTTCGGCAATGCTTTGTGATGCCAAAGATGTTGCCACCGCTCCCGAAGTTGCTGCCGGAGCCTGAGAAACTCCACCGGCGGTCATACGATGGCTTAAGATGCCCTCACGACTGGCCCGATGTTGTTACGATCAGAGCCGAATTTGAACATTTCCTTAATCGTGTGTCCATCGGGTGTCAATTTCGTGACAGTGTGAAAGGGGCTTTAACAATGACGGAAAAATCTGAAAGCAGTCCGTCATTTTGACAGATTAGAACAAACTCGGAACAGCGCCAAAGTTTCCACTTGATGAACATGATGGCGTTTAATCACGGCAGAATTTAGCTGTATCTGCCAGTAGAATTCTGAGCAGGCACAAGCTGCTCCTCCTCTTTTTTTTTTTCAAGCTAATGACCCAAAATTTGCGTTTCTCTAACAGGCCTGAAACAGAGGGATATGAGGGATGTCTAAAATGCATGATCTGTATTTTGAGCAAAACACATCATAGACATGTTTTTATATTTAAGCAATAGCTCACGACAGGCCGTGGTATATGCTCATTATACCACAGCTAAGGGGCGTGGTTCGGCCCAATGCGAAGCGGCCTGAAGTGAGCTATTGCTTTTATAAAACGGTTACCAAGTGTGGCAATATGAAAGAAAAATACACACTCTAATTTAAATAGTTTTTATTCGTAAATAATGATGTTCAAAATAAAATAGTCCCTCCGTTGCTTTCTGCACGAAACATAGTGTGAGGTGGTTGCTATGCAACAACACTAACAGCTAGCGAACATATTAGACAGAGAGCGTTGATCCATTATTTGGCTACTTATTTACATTCATTTTCGTTTCATTTCAAACCCTTTATTTAATCAGATTGGTCCCTTGAGATCATAGATCTCTTTTTCAAGGGAGACCTGCAGCATATAGGTTCCACATGAAACATAAAACAATAAAGGACATCATACATTATATTTACAGGATACATTTACATAGTTATAGACCTTTACAAGTGCCCGTATCAACGAGCATTTCATTTAGCCTAGCTTTAAAAACATGCAGAGGAATGAGATTGCTCAGTTTCAATTCTTGCTGAAGATTGTTCCAAGCAAGTGGAGCTGCGCACATAAAAGCTGTCTTACCTAAGGCAGTCCTTGCTCTTGGCACATCTAACAATACTACATCATGCGATCTCAGACAATAGCTGCTTGCAACTCTCTGTGTTATCAGAGAGCAGATATAATACGGGAGTTTACCCAACAAAGCTTTATAAATAAACGTTTACCAATGACTGAGCTTCTTTACAGTAAGTGATGGCAAACCTGCCTTGGCATACAGGGTACAGTGATGAGTAAGTGCTTTAGAATTTGAGACAAATCTCAGTGCGTTGTGATAGGCGGCATCTAACTTGTTCAGGCAATAGGCAGGTGCATTCATATACAACAAATCACCATAGTCCAGAACAGGTAAAAAGGTCACAGTGACTACAGATGGAGCGATTCATTTCGGACAGTTTGAAACGCGAGGGCCGTGATTGGTACGTGATCTGCCCTCGCTCAAGGGAAAACTTCCAGCTTGACTTGAGACCGCCCCCGTGATAGATAAATGTATTTATAATGAAGCCAGCTGCAATGGATCATTGATCCACCAGGAGGTGCAGTGGGGTTCCACACTGGAGCTCATGTGAAATAAAGTCAGATACAGTACGCTGGATGTACAGCGGAACTTTGTTAAGATCCATATGTCACTGATATCATACTCTGTGCTAAATAAGAGACATGTAATCATTTACAAAACATCAACATGTTGTTATTTAACAAAATAATTTTGTTATTCGAAAAAAACGAACGGGAAGAAATGCAGCCCGGCTCTAGATTTTTAATCCTAATTTAATCATCATCTTCACCACGATCATTTATGTTTATGTTCGCCGAATTGACATGAAATCACTGACACATATGAATATACTGTATTCAACTTCATTAAAACGTTATTAACGTGCCTAAACTCAGTAATTCACCAAAAATATGTATATTTTAATGGAGTTTCGTCGGTCGATCAGGATCCCAAAGTGTAGCGGAGGGATCCTCATCTGGATGAAGGGTGTTATTTTCCCCATAAAGAACAAGTCGCTGCAAATTATCCCGCTTATTACATGGCCACATTCTCAACAAAGTAACGACATGACTCCCAATATTAATTGAAATGCTTTTATGGATTTAGAAAATGTTTTTATTGATTTAAAAAATAGTTGTATGTATTGATTTAAATTCACATGCATCCGCTAAGAAAAATAGTCCGTTGTTACAGTTTTTTAAACAGTCTGAATGAAACGGCAGCTCTCAGCTGTGTATTTACACAACTAATGGCCCATCAACCACAGCTCTCTCCCCCCCTCCCCCCCTGATCTTTCTTCTCCAGCAGCTAAATTAACAGTGGGTTAATCTGAGTGACCATAGACTGTATGTGACAAGTTTACAGTTAGTGACGTAACAACACCATAAAAGCTGGTGGGTTGAAAGCAATACGGGAGGTAAAAATAACTACAATAATTGTGACTTATTTATTGTGGCTTTTATGTTTTTAGGTATAACATTTTATGTAATTCAGGCTTATAGTTCACCCTTCTCTAAAAGCCTTCAACAATGACAATATTCATTGTAATTTAATAAATCCTTCCAACACACATTGTAAAAAATAACCTACTGTAAGTTAAGAAATCATTTCAATATGTACATCTTCTGATGTAACAACAATAACATTATAAATAGTAACATAGCTGAACATGGTATTGCACATTTAGCTTTGAGTGTTACTGACCTGAGATGTTTTTATTACATGAATTAAGGTGACTGAGGCTTTTTAACATACAGGGATGCAAACTCATCAGGTATGAAAAAGGTGACAAGGATCCGAGCCCCCGGCTCCCCCACCCCACGGAATGACAGAGGATTTTAGCAGTCAGAACAACTAAAGCAGCAGTGTTAATAATAACAGAAACGCCAAAGAGTCACATAATAGAAATATATAAAAGCATTTATTTCAAATTGTATAGCAGTCAGTTTATAATTTTGGCAGCACTGTTGAGCATTTTGAAAATGTATTTTCAGGCCTGTGCAAGGCTTAAGTTTTTTTATCTTTATAGCCACATGGTGTAAAGTAACTAAGTTCATAAACTCAACAAGTACTATACTTGGGCACAATTTTGAGATACTTGTACTTTATTTAAGTATTTCAATGTTTTGCTACTTTGTTCTTCTACTCCACTACAGTTCAGAGGTACATGGTGTACTTTGACTCCACTACATGTATTTAATACCTTTAGTTACTTCACAGATCTGGATTAATTAAGTGAAATATAATCAAGTGTTAAATCAGACTTTAGTTTCACCTGGAGTAAATCCACAAGCTACCCTGCAGTATACAAAGTCATTCAAACTAGCTGCACCTTTAGCAGCTTTGAGAACACTTTCATGATCAATCATTATAAAACATATCATATCTATTATTCTGAAATGGACCAATCTGCACAATGACTACTTTTACTGTCGCTACTTTCACTATATTTTGATGATAATACTTTTCTACTTTTACTTGAGGAACATTTTGAATGCAGGACTTTTACTGTAACAGAGTATTCCTACACTCTGGGACTATTACTTTTACTCAAGTACAAGATCTGAGTACTTCTACTTTTACTCAAGTACAAGACCTGAGTACTTCTACTTTTACTCAAGTACAAGATCTGAGTACTTCTACTTTTACTCAAGTACAATATATATATACTTATACCACCTCTGTTTATAGCCTATGAAAAAAACTATTAGAAATAGAAGGCTAAAGCTAACGTTAGCAGATAGTGACAATGTATGCTAGCTAGCTAGCTCAACGATTCCTTAAATAATATTGCCACAGAAAAACTTTTCAGTTCACATCACGCTCTGCCGCTCCGACAGGGAGCTCTGCTCTGAACACCTGAACAGCCCGTTCTAACAGCTGTTCACCAGCGGTCCAGTCTGTGCCACAGTGACTCCGGACGCACAGTTAATATTAACGAACGCACCCGTAGGTAATGTAGCTGCTGAAGCTAGACCATCATGTCGGAGCAGCAGAGCCTTATTATACATCCATGAGCAGAGCCGACAGGCAGGAGGACTCGAGCACACAGCTCGTACTCAGTGTTTGAATTGGAATAAAAAAGGTGCCAGTACTCTAAATCAGCAACAAGTATTTGGCACAAAGTCATAGTATATCCTATAATGCTGGTGGGTTTGTCTCTTTACTGTATATTTTAGAAAGGCTAACTGTACTTAAACAAAATGACTCAGGGTGCATCTGAGATTAGAGGGGGTGCAGTGGTAAAGTGCTATTTTTATAAGTGGGGAGTGGACCTGACACCCTGTAGTCTAGGGGGGTCCGGGGGCATGCTCCCCCGGGATTTTTTTTTTTTAAATATTGAAGTTAGATGCATCAATCTGGTGCAATTTGAGAGCAAAATGAAGAGATATATGGATACCTCTCAACATCCATAATGAAACAACTGTAAACAGATTTACTTTTTCTTTATGGATATAAAAGAAAGTAAAGCTTGACTCCTACTGGCTGGTTAAATGACTCCTCGTCCCTGAGGCAACTACCAGTTTTTTGTGCCATTTTGCTGGATTTATTTCTCAATAGCGTTGCTGCACAAAGTGATAGCCCTCTAGTTTAAATCTACTACCCCAAAAGAAACATATGGAGATTGGTTACTATTTAAAACAAATTGCAAATCTATTTGGGAACAGTGGGGCCGGGCCTCAAATCCTATAGGGGGGTCCGGGGGCATGCTCCCCCGGTAAGATTTGTTTTTAAATGTTGGACTTAAATGCATCAATCTGGTGCATTTTGAGGGGGAAATAAAGAGACTACACCCATATGAAACAAAAATGTATACATTTAAATAATCATAAAAACACAAGTACATGGCCATAACCAATAACATACAATATCCAATATGAAAAAACATTGAAACTTGTTTATTTATTTGTTTTTGGTTCATTTATAGTTGTGAGTGTGTCTGGGCTCCTGAATCGGCCTCTCCTGTCTCCCTCCTCTCCCCCCTGCTCCTCTTTGAGGCAACAGCAAAGACTAGTTTTAGTTCTCAACAAGTTTATCTTACCTTTTTTCACCTAGTTAACATTTTGTTTGTATTATTCATGCATATTTTACTCATCACTACCCCCTCAAATGGAAATATGTGTTTACATAGATGCTGACCGAACCGTTTGAGACCCACTGAGATAACTTAAACTAAGTTAACTATCTAAAGACTCAAGAGAGTAATTTACCTCACCAGAGCTGTAGTTATCAGCCTCTCAGTCTGACAGCAAAGGACTCTCCCTCCACCTTGTTGTTGAAAAAGCTCCTTATATCCGTTAGCGCAGCTAGCTAGCACCAGATGCTAACAACAATACACGTAACCGGTGCGTGCGCTTTCTCGCTCGCTCGCGCCACACATACACCAACACACACCCTCCCGAGCTTGAATGACAGACAGAGACCAATCGAGGGCATTAGTATGATCTGTATGAAAGTGGCAATGTCGGCAGGCCACGTCATGTAGACAGCCAGTCACCCTCTGTGAGGCAGAGTCAGACCCACATTTGCGCTGCGTTGCGTTTACAATATATACGTATATTGCCGGCGGCTGAGTACTGAAGTATTATTTGAGTTATTTGAAGTATTAAAGTAACGTGTTATGGCAGGAAAGTTCAATCTGGTATATTCATTTTAATGTCACCTTATATAGAATATGTGTTAAACTTGTGATTTCTGCATTGAGTGACTTCTGCCTAGCAGATACCAAGAAGAGGCCCCTAGGGTCTCTCTGTTAATTATCAATAGTCCTTGCAATTAACAGGGGAAGTCCCAGATACATTTTCAGATAATGTAGTTAAAGTCTTGTAGAATTCATGTTTATCTCCTACACATCCTGCAGGCCTGGAGACTTGGGTCACCCAGCAGTAACCAAGATAAACGTCCTTTTGAGCTTATCAATAAAATGTATTCATTCCTAGTAAGCTGACTTTGGGGTGAAGGGAAGTTCAGGGAAGCCATTAAGCCACAAGAACAATTAAACTTCTGTTAATCAACCAAAACTCATGACTTTCAGGGGACAGGACATTCGGACCTATAACAAGGGTCACTTCCTAGAGAATATGTGTGTGTATTTCTTGCTGTGATCAGATGTCCTGTATAATCATTTATCAACTATTCCTGTATTGGTGTTTTATTTGATTCCTCGGCTTTTATTCTTTCATATGTGGGTACTGGAGGGCTACAAACAGTGTGGAGAAATTAGCTTAAACATGTTTTATTACTCTATGGGAAATGGAAGCAGCATGTCAAATGATCAGGGAAATCTACTTGTTTTAAATATATGTGTGTGGTTGATTACTTTGTATTAATAATAGCAGTATGTGTAAAGGAAGCTGGAAATATGCAATGTGAAACCTTTTATTTGAAATAAAGATTCTGCAGGGAATATTCTTAAAGAACAATAGCTCAAGTGTCTGGAAGAGCTGCAGGCTAAATGAGTGTGCGGTACTTTTTACTGCTTGAGATCAGAGCTGATGTTTTCCTCTTGTTATTATTGTTTGAGGTTAAGGTAACTCACATGTGTTATTTGTATAATCCATCTATACAAAACTATATCTTAAAACTATCTTTATAAAATGCCAAAAGTATGTGAAACTTGCAAGGAGGGGTTTGTTATCTCGAATGTAAGGGTCGCCTCTGGCTCGCGCTGATTGGCTGTCTTTTCTAAGTGGAGGACCCCTCGGGGGGGGGGGGGGGGCAGCCGCATAGCTCCTCCTGGGGTTTTGGATATAAGCCGATGCTTTCTTTAGACGAGCCTCTTCTTTTCTTCAAACTGACCAGATCCGTGAGATTGGAGGAAGAGCAGGAAGTACTTCCTTTGTATTTGTATTTGTATTTGTATTTGTATTTGTATTTGTATTGTTACTTCTTATCATTAAAGCAAGATTATTGTTTAACTTGTATTCTGGTGTTTCTTAATCCCTTCCTTTTTACGAATTTACCCAGCTTATCAAACGACACGCGGAGACGAGGTTGGTTTTGAACATCCTCCAAATCTCCAACAGTACCGGCATTTTACTGAGTACCGGCACCTTGCCGGTACTCAGTAAGAAGTGCCAGTACTACATGGGTAAAAATCAGAAGTGCCGGTACTGCGTACCGGTGAGTACCGGCCCAATTCAAGCACTGCTCGTACTTCATTATAATATATAAAAAAAGAACACCATGCGTGTCATGATGGCACATAACAGCTCACGGCCGCAGATTACTCCGGGTCCCAGCCCCCCCCCATACCCCAAAAATATTTGTATTGCAGATCTACATGAATCACACAAACGACTTATTTTGGATTCAAAACGGCGAATTTTGCCGAAAGGTGACAAGTTTGCATCACTGAACATAGACAGAGCACAACTGAAACATAACATCTGAAACGATGTAACAACATAATACACTTGTGGGGATGCTTGGGATGTGAGGAGTGAGGGACACGGCTTAGAACGGGCGTGTCGCCTGGCAGGACAGGAGAGTGTGTGCACCAGTCTGCCTTGATCTATGAATTCATGTCCGTGATACTCACTGCTGCCCACAGCTGTTTTATAGAAGGAAATTCCTTCACTTCATGAAAGTATTTTAACCACACACACCTCTACTACACACACATGACGGGTGTTATTTTCCCCATAAGGAACAAGTCACTGCAAATTATCCCGCTTATTACAGGGCCACATTCTCAACAAAGTAATGACATGACTCCCAATATTAATTGAAATGCTTTTATGGATTTAGAAAATGTTTTTATTGATTTAAAAAATAGTTGTATGTATTGATTTAAAAAATAGTTGTATGTATTGATTTAAAAAATAGTTGTATGTATTGATTTAAATTGACATGCATCCGCTAAGAAAAATAGTCTGTTGTTACAGTTTTTTAAACAGTCTGAATGAAACGGCAGCTCTCAGCTGTGTATTTACACAACTAATGGCCCATCAACCACAGCTCTCTCCCCCCCTCCCCCCTTGATCTTTCTTCTCCAGCAGCTAAATTAACGGTAGGTTACTCTGAGTGACAAGCTTACAGTTAGACACAACACTGTCATTGCAAGTGACCCTCAGTTAGTTGACTTTTATGTTCAACTGCTAAATTCGTTACTGATAAAAAAGGGCTTCTACTGTACCTAATTACCTTAACACTAGAACCGCCAGAGGTTTTTGTATAGGCCTACCTAAACCTGTCAAATCCCGCTATTAGAATGCAATTTTTAACAACTTAGGGTGCTACATAACATACTTTCAGGAAAAGTCAGGGACTGGGAGACTTTAATATTTTATTGAAAAAAAGTTACATTGCACACACACAACACACAAATTGACCCGATTGGCGGTTCTAGTATTAAATAAACTCACTAATTAATGAAACCAGTTCAATACGCATTATTCTTATTCTTATCATTCTTTATGAGCGCAGAAATAGTCTTAAAATCAGATCTGTTTTTTAAATGAAATCTGACGGCAGGCAGTTAGCTCTGATCACCTATGACAAATGCGCCGCACCTAATCGCTGGCCATTCAGCCACAGACACTGTTCGAAATGGGGGGGAGCTAGGAGGAGCTTGGCTCCCCCGAAGAGGGAGGGAGCTCCCCTGAAGGCTGACTTTGAGATAAATAGGGGGAGCCCAAAACAATTGTGCATATTTGTGTCACACAGATTAGAAATGTTGAGTTTCTGTAAATAACAGTTCTTGAAATAAATAATAGTTTTTGTCCATTACAGTTTCTGAATATTTGTTTTATATGTGTGAATATGTCTGGGTGTTGCCATCTGTATGTGGCGGCGCTGCATTCTTACTTACGTTGCTATGATTACGGCGGTGATGCCGGCGCGGTATTTGAAATGTTCATATTGATATTTTTTTAACTCTGGCTGTGTAATAAAAAAATATGGCAAAACGAAAACAGCCAAGCGTCACAGCTTTTGGATTCACAAGCAAAGAAGCGAAGGAGTCTAAAAATGACAACGTGAACGGAAAACAACTTTTAGTTGGCCGGCTGTAAGCGGCGTTAGGGTCGAGTTTGACAGCTCCACACCGAGGGAGAGTCCTGCCGATGCGGAGCCTGAAGAGGCTTCAACAACGGCCACATCCGCCGGCATAGTGACACCGTCTGTATTAGTAGAAGAGTGTTTTTATAGCAATTGATCGCATCCGCGCTGCTGCGCCAGTCAACAGAGCGTGCGTGTGACATATTTAGTAGCAGGATGTGCTCTGAAAAATAGGGCTCCCCGAAAGCAAATGGGTAATTCGAAAACTGACAGAGCTCCCGCTATACAAATCAAACTGTAGAAGGTGTGAAAGCACCTATTGTTTTAAATAATGGTCGGAATGTGACCTGTGAGCCTTCTGAATTACCGTGGGACAGCACATTCTAAACTAAAATGTTCAATCAATAAAGTAACATCTTATCTTATCTTAATAATATCTTCATATTAATAATAATAATAAATCATACAGTATGTGTCCGAAAGGGAGCAGGAGGAAGCAAACACAAAAATATACTGCATATTAAAGCAAACGATTGTAAAGGTTAAAGTATGAGCATAACAAATAAAGATGTGTAATGTAAACATTTACATTATAATTATGATTATTTAATATATAAAGACTATATATTATTGAATTACAAGATTAGATATACTTTAGTTGATCTAAAATATTGATGTGTTAAAATGCTCTTCAAAACACAACTGAAAGTCCATGAAACTTGTCTTTCTGTATTTGTGAATGAAGCGCCATCTCCTGGTTAAAACCTGAAATTGAAAATCTGGCCATGCCCTCTTGGAAAATAGTGGGAGGGCTTAACATTCCTCTATACTGGTCTTTGGCTGGTGGTAGGCAGGAAGCTGTAAGCTGGAGTCCGAAATGCAGTGCTCCATCTGTAGCCTTTTCCTGGCCTCCACCGAGAAACAGGACTTGTTTCTGAAAAAGAAACCTAGTCTAACCCTCAGCTTTTTAAGCAGGTTATTGAATGAAGTTTAAAAGTAAGACAATGAAGTTTAAAAGTAAGACAATCATCAAGCCAGATACCAAGGTATTTATAACAGGTAACCACTTCAAGTACTTGTCCTTGCATAGTAACAATATCTAAAACAGGCTCTGGTGTCTTTTTAGCTTTTGAAAGTAGCATTACCTTGGTTTTATCAACATTTAAAAGAAGCTTAAGCTCAGCGAGCTGAGTCTGAATAATGTTAAAAACAGCCTCTAATTTAACACCAGCCTCCTTAATGGAGGGACCTGCACAGTACATCACGGTATCGTCCGCATAAAAATGTAAAGTAGTTTCATTCACATTTTTACCTAAACTGTTGATATATATGGAGAATAAAAGTGGACCTAAAACAGAACCTTGAGGAACACCATTAGCAATGTTTAACCACTCAGAAGACAGCCCATAAAAGTGAACACATTGGGACCTTTCAGAGAGGTAGTTCAGAAACTGCCCCACTGCATGGCTGGATATGCACCCCACTGCAGCAACATTCATTTGTATGTTGACGTTTATTGTGCACCCACTGAAAAACTGTCCAGCATCAGTAGCATGGCTTACTTGGTGAAGTATTATTTGAATTATTTGAAGGATTAAAGTAACGTGTTATGGCAGGAAAGTTCAATCTGGTATATTCATTTTAATGTCACCTTATATAGAATGTGTGTTAAACTTGTGATTTCTGCATTGAGTGACTTCTGCCTAGCAGATACCAAGAAGAGGCCCCTAGGGTCTTTCTGTTAATTATCAATAGTCCTTGCAATTAACAGGGGAATTCCCAGATACATTTTCAGATATAAGGCAGTTAAAGTCTTGTAGAATTAATGATTTATCTCCTACAGACCCCAAAAGAGGCCTTGAGACTTGGGTCACCCAGCAGTAAATGAGATAAAGGTCCTTTTGAGCTTATCAATAAAATGTATTCATTCCTAGTAAGCTGACTTTGGGGTAAAGGGAAGTTCAGGGAAGCCATTAAGCGATAAGAACAATTAACTTCTGTTAAAGATACATGATAGCATGTGTGTGTTGAAAATGTTTAGGGGGAATGAGTATGTGCCCTGTCAAAGAGTCCTCTGTCATGACTCCAAATCATTGATTGGGGGATCTGCCTAAGGGCAGAGGGACAGAAACACACGCACACACACACGCGCGCACAGAAGCAACATGGAATCAACAAACTGACTTACTACCTGGGATCCCGCCCAGAAGGGAAACCGACCAATGGAACACTGCCAAC
The DNA here is from genome assembly GCF_949606895.1 of Notothenia rossii. Lineage (NCBI taxonomy): Eukaryota > Metazoa > Chordata > Actinopteri > Perciformes > Nototheniidae > Notothenia > Notothenia rossii. The sequence continues at coordinate 34,722,451 of NC_136905.1, forward strand.
TCACTGTCTAGCTCGCTCAGAAGTGAACTCTGTGTATAAATGTTGTGATCATTTTGAAGATCGGTGCTCTTGTTTTTGACTTGCCGTTCCTGAGACGTGTCTCACACGGTGGTAGAACCTGAGCCCGGAGTACTCTGCAGAGTGCTTCGTGATTAGGTGAAGTATTTGTATGTTTTGCCATTAAAGCAGATTATTGTTTAACCCTTATCCTGGCTGCTTTGAATTTTTCCTTCTTTTGAGAACCCGCTCATATAGGAACGGCGCGGAGCAGAGATTCTGCCCCAACAGTGGTTACTTGTATAGGTTGAAGTTGTTCTAGGCCAGGGGTCGGCAACCCGCGGCCCACGGGCCGCATGCGGCCCTTTAAGCCCTCTGCTCTGGCTCCCTTGAGCTTAGACAAAAATAAGAAGGAAATAAAATAAAAGTACTTGTAGGACTATTTGTATTTTGTTGCACGGTTGAAAATGTTTCGTATCTTGTATTTTGAGGTGATACTGTGCCACATAAATAAAAAACAAAACGGTTTTAATTAGGTTAATTAAAATATGCGTCACATACGGTCCCGCGCGAGCGCCTTTTCTTGGAGGCACTCGCGCGGGGATCTCCGGCTCGATGAGCGAACTATGGATAAATCAAAGAAAAGTACCGGAGGGACACAGGATTTAATTCTGTGTGGACAGAGTTATATGCTTTCACAGCAAACGATGCTGGTTTACCGGTATGTTTGATATCTAGAGAGAAGTTGTCAAAGGTGCTGCAGCCTTTACGTATCGAGGAACAACACGGGAGAGGAAGACAGCTGACGATCTTCAGTCATAATTCAATGGGGTATGTAATTTATTTCAGAAAACACTTTTTGTTATATTCCATGGAATGCTCTTAACGTCCCGATAGCAATGAATATATTAAATGCTTACATACAAAAATTCATCTCTGGAAGCCGTAGCGCTGTAAAAAGCACGACCAATCATTTTAGCCGACCCGGCTAAAATAACTGGATGGCCTACATGCCTGTCAGCCTTCCATCTCTGTTCCATCTGTGCACAAACTTATCTCGTGGCCTCATTGATGATGCGCGTTCGTATGTGTTGGAGGAGGGACTCTGTAAGAAAGTCTGAAGGAAGAGGCCTATTTTTTCCGGTTGTGTATTTTCAAATTCTAGCGCACTCGAGCTGGTTTCTCCATTCTTACCTACCCTACCTTTAACTCTTTTTAGGGTGCAGCTATATATTTTTATTTATTTCAAAGTGGGCCCATTTTAATAATATTTTTTTTTCCTTCAAATGTTCAGAGGACTCCCCAAGTGCTGTGTTTAATTTATTTTAAAGTAGGCCTGTGTATTATTTGTAATTCTCCTTATAGGAGTTCTTTGTTTCTTATTAGAGGTTAACAGTTTTATATAATGTAATAAATAGCCTAATAAATGCAAAAAAAAATGTATTTTTTGTCTGATATAACAATAAATACAACTTTATTAGCTATGAAATATGTTTTTCGGCTCCAGACAAAAACATTTGGGGGAAAAAGGAGCAAAATGGCTCTTTTGGTCAAAAAGGTTGCAGACCCCTGTTCTGAGCTGTTGCTTGGCGTGGCGAGAATATTGCTCCACTTTCTCCGGTCTCCGAGATTCCGCTTACAGTAGCTCTGGAGAGAGCTTTCGCACCTGTGGCCACTAACGGTCATCATTTCTCTGCTTTGTTTCAAGACCTGCATCAGAAAGCCTTTGAATGGTGATACTTTTCCAGTTGGTCTACCTGCTCTTCACGTAGCTCTGCATGTTGTCGTTTAGGTGTTTTTTTTTCTGGAGATAGGCACTCCTCAATCCACTCCTCCATAGTAAGACCACCCCGGAGGTCGAAGTTAACCTTAAATGTTTCCATCTCCTGCTTTGTAAGTTTGTTTCGTAACGGAAGAAATGTATATTTATAAAACGGACAAGTCAAATCAGGCAATCTTATTGGTCGATAGCATTTTTGCTGACCTTTTTTATTACAGATTTGAAAACATCGTTGTTTGCTTTAAAAGTAGCACAATTCATTATGTCAAACCTTGGAAAGTATCTAGATATCCCTGCCCTAATGCCAAAGGAACTGCAAACTGAATATGTTTTGCCGTTTGATGTCTATTTCTGGACCGCTGCGTAAAAGGGAGGGTTTCTGCCCCGTTACTTCTTCGCTGTTTTCTTGTCCCAGTTTGAAAATAGCCCAACTGTATGCAGTTTTTCTCATACGCGGAGGGATACTGACTTGTTGTGAAAAGTAACTACAATTCTACCCGTGGTACATGCTCAGTATATCACGGCTAAGAACCAATCAGATTGCTTGATTTGACTTGTCCGTTTTAAACATTTTTATATATCTGAGACCATATATGCCAACAAATTGCATAATAGGAGACCTTTAAAGAGTTGTTTTTTTATTTGACCAGGAATTTGTCTACGAAAAAAGACAACTATAAAACCATATTCAATTGCAATGTTGCTTAACATTGCTAACACCGCCTGAAACACCTCCATTGTCTCCTTTGTTTACTTCCGTAACACACTACAGCACTACTCAACACCTGGCTTCTATTGGCTAGCACTCCAAAAAATTGTACAAGATAGGCTAATGCTACACATCTTTAAGCGGTTGACCAATCGTCGGAGCTGGCCAGATAACCTGTAAAGGTTTTGTCTGCAAAGGCTAAAATTCCAAAGTTCCCTCCAGAGGGAGTTCACAACCCCACCTGCCTGTTACTTTCATAACCTAATGACATCACCAACACATTGTACATGATAAACTAAGGGGCGGGACATCTATAAGCTATTGACCAATCACAACAGAGCCGGCCAGCTAACCAATCTGAGCAGACTGGGCTCTGGTTTCAGACAGAGGGTGAAAAGAGGTGCTGCAGCACAGGCAGTATGAACAAAATAAAGAGCTTTTTGAACATTAAAGCATTGAGAATTGCCAAAGTAGAGACACTGAATACTAATATGAACCTGAACATGAGCAGAATATATCCTCTTTAAAATAGAGCAGAAAAAGAGTGAATACTGGACTTTAATCAAATTTGACACCAACACCTCTTTAGATGAATAATCATGTTATTCCATAACTGCTGGATGTGTAAAAAGGCAGTTTTGCTACGCACAACTTCAGCCACTTCTGGATATGCACCTCAAGGTCATTTATTTAATCGTTTATTTAGCAGGGATTATGCACATTACAGAAAAAAACTTAAAACAATAAAATGCTTTGAGCTCATTTCCATCCGTCATCACTACAAGTCACAGTAAAATGTATCAGGATCTGTTACTAAATCGACAACAGTGTGGCGAAGCAGCTTCTCCCAGCAGCCTCCTGACCTCGGCTGAGTTTCAGATGCAGGTTGCATCTAACCAAACTCTTTGAGCTTCCCACACTGAGCCAGACTCAAGGGTTTCTGAGGAAGAGATGTAATGATCCAGCTGCGACTAGACTCAACTTTACGGGGCAACTTTACGCACTGTCAGGGAGTTGGAGGTTGCAACATGAAAGAGTCGTTACAGTGACCCTGAAGACAGGAACAAACAAAAACTGTTGGATTTGGAGCCGGTTTGTAAGGATTTAGGCAGCCTCAATACTTCACTCTTTTCTTTAAACCTAATTCTAGGCCATGAAAAGGGTGTTCCAAATGTACTTTCCAAACCTTGGTTCTCTATTCATGTCACGACCAGGTGGCAGCCACATTATTCAGCTCTATCCGTGGGCCGAACAATAACAGATTTAAAATGTGGGAATGCATAAATGAAAACATTTGCTGTGAAATAATTACGCTGTGATCCCAAGCTGTTAGGAATTCAGCTGTGACTGCATTTGCAGATGTACTGGCATGAAGGAATGGACATGTGCACATGTGTCTCCTCAGCACTGGTGGTGGGTTCTGGCACCAACATCATCATTACCATCTCTTTGGACTCGCACACATATGATGATATTATGAGGTGTTTTATGTAATATTTTAAACTGTTCGGAAACCATAAGTACCATTACTGAAAAGCATGTAGATTGAATGTAACATTATTAAGCTGTACAGGGATCTTCTGTTGTTTTTTTTCCAGTGTAGGCATGGTGCGTTGACTTCTTCTTTCTGCAAGTTCCCCAGAACTCAGATTTATTACCGGATGCAACTGTTTACTACCTCAGAATCAGTTTTACTGTTTGAGAATGGAAACACAGGCTGCATATTAGTCTGCAGGGTAGAAATGCCGGGACTGTCTTGAGGGAAAATTATTTGACCTACTTTAGAATATTCTTCTGTAAGCCATGCACAGGGGAAGAGTAGGGGAGAGGATGAGGAGTATTTAGAGTAATAAAAAACACTTTACATAAAAATTAAAGAAGACATAGAGAACATATAACTACAGTAAAACAGCACAAGGTCACGTAATGAAATGTGAAGCAATTATACGATTCAATTGGTTGAGCATGGTAATCTATTCCACAGAAGTTACTTACAGTATAAAATTCCCACCGCTTATAAATGCTACGTATGGAGGTGCTTATCCATGTGGAATTTTAGGTAATAAAGTGTTCTGACCTTTATTGAATGAGGACAAAATCACTGTTTTGTGTATAAAACAAACAATGGCATTTTGGACCCATTCACACTTTTCTCCCCCTTTAATATACTGACAATTTTATCTTAATTTCACCTGTCTCTCACACTGTGTGTGTGTGTGTGTGTGTGTGTGTGTGTGTGTGTGTGTGTGTGTGTGTGTGTGTGTGTGTGTGTGTGTGTGTGTGTGTGTGTGTGTGTGTGTGTAGGGGTGTGTGTGTGTGTGTGTGTGTTTGTGTGTGTGTGTGTGTGTGTGTGTGTGTGTGTGTGCACATACAAATGTATGACTGTACGCTATATTGAATATTGTAAAATAAGTCATCTTAAACATTTTTCTATATTTGTATTTCTTAATGTATTCATACCTTGTGTTAAGAGTAGAAGGCAAAATAGGAATTTCATTGTACAATGAAGCTCGTTTTTAACCGTGCATATATACAAAAATGTATGATCTTGCACCCAATATAGAAGCAAACAGACTAACACATAAGGCAATATGAACCTCAAGGTGACAGGATACTTTAACCTGCTCTTATTCTCCCAATGTTGGCAAATTTCACACAGCACATTCACAAAATCAACATTAAAGAGATAGGACTACTTCTTTATGAGCGATAAGCAGATGCTTAAGAAGTATGCCTCAGCTAAATGTCTTAATTATGAAGCTGGTTTAGTATGCTACATGCCTTGCGAGCTGTTCTGACCTGTTAACATACACACAATTTGTACTACTTTCCATCCTGTTTGAACTCAAAGTATTTCAAATTGTCTAATTCAGAGACCACGATTAGGTCCATGTGTCTTTTTCACAGTACTGAATGAGATGGAATATAAAAACAGTATACAACAAATGTAATGATACAAGCTAAATGTTTTCATAGCTAAAGAATTCGTAACAGAGACTGTGAATTACATTGTTGTCCGGGTTTATAGAGGTGATTTTGATTGAAGCTAAGATGGCGCCGCAGATGGCTGCTTCGGTGTTTTGTCTTGTTTTGTGCGTTAATTCAGTGTTTACATACAGTACACCGAAATCTTTCACTAAGGAAGAGCTCCTAAACATGAGAGAAACAACTTCAGCGGATTACTTTCCCACTTTTCTCTGATCTTCCGTGGAATTATTGGACATTCTTGTCAATGGTACCCTCACTTGCATTCGAGCACTGAAACGCCACAGGAGAGGGAAACGGGCCGGGACACTTGTGCGCCTCCGGAGCCGCGGAGTTCACACGCCGCTACCCGGAATATTTCTCTCCAACGTGCGTTCCATAAGCAATAAACTGGACGAGCTTCAGCTACTGGTTAGAAACAGAGACTTTTCTTCATCTTGTGTTTTGTGCTTCACTGAGACCTGGCTGTGCAACCCAGTCTCATGGCATTTCGTGTTCACCAACACGATTTTTAATCTATTGATTCGTGTTCACCAACACGATTTCCCCCTTTTTTTCGTGTTGTACAGCACGATTTTAAAAGCAATGTATTTCTATTGGTAGTCTCACGGCATTACGTGTTATAGGGAGACCGGAAGCTGTGTGGTTCATAAAAATATGTTCTTACTCAATAGCAAGCCACAATTATTGCTTTTATTTTAAATCGTATAATTTCTGACTTTTGCTGCCGTCTGTGAGGATAATAAATGGGGCTCAGAGCCTCAGAATACTGAAATCTGTATTTTTTTAATATTTGTTTCCTTCTAATTTGTTATTCTTTTTAAAATAACACACTGTTATTTACTCACCAATAACACACAATTATCCTTGTTTTTATTTATTTGTTTAGTTCCATAATCTCTGGCTTTTTTGGCGTCCGTCAGGAACTGAATTTCAAAATAAAAATAACCGGAAACAGACGTAGGCATTTCGAGCGATTACCCAAGACCCTCAGCTATGGTTTAAGCTCGCCGATTGGATGTTTTAGCCGCAATGCATGTTGGGATTTGGTGTTTATATGATATGAAATCAGAAAAACATTTTAAAAGAATAAAATAATACTTAATTCCGAGTGTTCTTGCTTTTCTCTTTGAAAGTCATCACATAACGGCATTGTAATACACGGTTCGGCTGCATTACATATGACAGATCTGCCGTAGTTCTCTATTTATAGAGCCCTGATGAGAAGACATTTGGAAAAACTGGAAGAAATGCCGCCGAAACTGAATACTTGACGTGGATCATAAATATATCAACAATTAAACAACATCTTCAATTTCTCTTCACACAATACGTCTCCTTGCAGTATCAATAGTAATTCGGCTGACTTTTACATTTGATCGAATTCATAGATAGGTTATATTTACACCATAACGGTGCACAGCTGATATAAAATGACTTGTAGTTTTTAAAGATATTACTGCTTTTCTTTGAATATAAGAATGTAAATACTGAGTCTGAAATAGTATAGCAATATGCTGTAAAATTATGTGAAAACATGAATAAAACTACACATCTTCAGATGTTGTACATACATAAGTGTCCTACACTAATAATACAAAGTCATTATGGCTGTGTATATACCTTGTGTGCACCGCCTAGTGGTTAAAGCACGTTATTGAATTATTGTTTTTATGTGTTATATTTGATAAAAAAAATATTAAGAGTACATACTTTTAGAGGGGGAAAGTAGAAGGTCAATGATAGCAATATAGAATATAAAAAATCAAGAAGATACTGTAAGGGATCTCTAATAAAAAAGTTTAGTGCAGGATGTACAAAGATATTAATATGAGGAGGTGCAAAACAGAAAAACGAATTAACCTTTATTTAAACATTAAATAATACTTTAGATTAAGGTCTTCTTTTTAATAATAAAAAAGCTTCAGGGGTATCTACAGATACATATTAAGCCTGACAAAGTACTTAATGTCTAATATATTGCTTTCCTGCAATGTTAGCTATGTTGAAGCACTTATTTTAACTGATATTATGAATTATACTCTTATGTATGTAGATAGTATAAAAAAATGTGCAGAATATGACAGTTTAATGGTGGAGGTATACACACATATTGATAGATGTCTTGTAATGCGCTGCTGAGGAACCTGTGACCCAAGATTTTCATTCATTGCATAACTACACTGTAGTTGTGTATATGATATGTAAAAAACCTTTGAAAATCTTGAAAGGGATGTGCAAAATAGCCAATATACAGTCTTTAATTAACTATTAGTGGAGAATAACGAGTAATGAATATACTTTATTAATCGTTTCCATTCATGTCAATTGCAGATAAATGTTTAGTCTTCTCAAGCACCAACTATCAAATATCTCTCCTGATTGTTGGCACTTGACAATCACCTTCCCTGAATTTTACTCAGGTGTAACTAAAGTCTGATTTAAGGGTTGTTTATATTTCACATCATTAATCAGAATCTGCAAAGTAACTCAAATAAGTGTAGTGGAGTAAAAATACCAGGTTAACCTCTGTATCGTAGTAGAGTAGAATTACAAAGTAACAATGAGCTGTCATGTGGGTATATATTAATGCTGCGCATTATGGACACAAGCGATTTTCACCCATTTATTAATTATATGTTTTACATTTGATAACACCAATGTCATGGCAACTTCTAATTGTGAGAAAAACGAAAACGTTCAGTAGAGACGTCCCATAGAACATTTTGAGAAACACAATAGCCAGCATGTGTAGTTCTGGGGGGGGCGTTCGATTCAAGTTTTGGATAGTCTCGCGTGGTTTCGTTCCATTTCAAACAGCTGTTTGACGCTAGGCTAACCTTGGCGCACTGCCACTCCAACATGCAATCCTAGAGCTTGAAGATTAATCACGGGGAGTGTCGTCCTAAACGATAGCTGGGGATTATGGGTAGTGTAGTGTCTTCGGCCATCCTAAACTCATAGAGGCCTACGTCCGGTTATTTTTATTTTGAAATTCAGTTCCTGACGGACGTAAAAAAATCACGAGATTATGGAAATAAACCAATAAATAAAAACAAGGATAATTATGTGTTATTGTTGAGTAAATAACAGTGTGTTATTTTGAAAAGAATAACAAGTTAGAAGGAAAAAAAGATTTAAAAAATACAGATTTCAGTATTCTGAGGCTCTCAGCCCCATTTATTTTCCTCACAGACGGCAACAAAAGTCAGAAATTATACGATTTAAAATAAAAGCAATAATTGTGGCTTGATATTGAGTAAGAACATATTTTTATAAACCACACAGCTTCCGGTCTTCCTATAACACGTAATGCCGTGAGACTACCAATAGAAATACATTGCTTTTAAAATCGTGCTGTGCAACACGAAAAAAAGGGGAAAATCGTGTTGGTGAACACGAATCAATAGATTAAAAATCGTGTTGGTGAACACGAAATGCCATGAGACTGGGTTGGGCTGTGTGGATTGATTCCGGACTTGGCTCTGCAGCTGGGAGGCTTCCAGCTGGTCAGAGCGGATCGTGACACGGAGCTCTCTGGCAAATCAAAAGGTGGAGGAATATGTTTTTACACAAACATTGGCCGGTGCAACGATGTGACAGTGATTCTGCAGCACTGTTCTCCCAACTTTTATCATCAACTACAAACCCTTTTATTCCCCCCGCGAGTTCTCTTCATTCATACTGGTCAGTGTTTACATCCCACCGCATGCGAACGTGCAGGAGGCGCAGCGCACACTCGCCGACCAGATACTGTGTGTGGAAAGAACTTATCCGGACTGTCTAGTTATTGTTCTTGGTGACTTTAACAAAGGCAACCTCAGTCACGAACTCCCGGAGTACAAACAGTTTATTAAATGCCCCACCAGACAGGGGAACATATTGGATCACTGTTACACCACCATCAAGGGAGCCTATCACACCGTCCCCCGCGCTCCATTCGGCCACTCTGACCACACCATGGTTCACCTGATTCCTGCATACAGGCAGAAACTCAAACTGTGTAAACCTGTAGTGAGGACATTCAGGAAGTGGAGCAGTAAAGCTATGGAGGAACTTCAGGCGTGTTTGGACTGTAATGACTGGGACATGTTTAGGACTGCAAAACAAAGTCTGGATGAGTATGCAGAGGCTGTGACGTCATACATCAGCTTCTGTGAGGAGAGCTGTGTACCAACACGCACCAGGGTGAGTTTCAACAACAACAAGCCCTGGTTCACACCTAAACTGAAACAGCTAAGATTGCAAAAGGAGGAGGCGTTTAGGAGTGGCGATAAGGCAGGTTTTAGAGAGTCGAAATACGTCTTTGGAAGGCGGTGAGAGATGCTAAACGACAATCATCTGAGAAACTCCAACATCAGCTCTCAGCAAACGACTCTGCTTCTGCCTGGCGTGGTCTAAAGCCTCTTACAAACCAAAATGACACCAAAGAACACCAGAGAACGTTACCTCGCGTCTCCTGCCTCTTGGCCATGTTTCGCAAAGACTTCAGCCGACGGCCAAGTTGCACGTACGAACTGCGCAGGCGTGAGTGGCAATAACTCTCCTTACCAGCAGCCGGCGGTAGTGCGTATTCATCATTCAAAAGAGGCAACAACCGGAAGACAGACTGCGTGATAACCGAGAGAAGAACAGACTGCGTGATAACCGAGAGAAGAAGAACAGACTGCGTGATATAAACAAACAACAAATAGCGTGTGCGTTCCATTTTCATTCTACAACGAGAAGCTCATGGGGCTTTCCCGAACCTGTGTCGAGAGCTGGAGTTAAATGAAATCTCAGATTTGCCTTCTTAATAGTTTGTTTGGGTCCCTCACTTCCGTTTCACTTATCATGCACTGATTATCTAAGCTGAACAGCCAATCAGAGTGATTTCTTTGGCCGACGGAATCCGAAAAGACATAACGGTGCAGTACACACCAATCTGAGTATGGCAACACAACGCTCATCGATGGCCCGACATCTATCGGCGCAGATAATCGGCTCGTGTGTAAGATTCTTAAAGGCCATGTAATGCATCTAACACAGGTGTTTTTTAACATGTAGTTTAGATATCACCAGAATAAAAATAAATAAAAATGTTTAAAGTTTCGTCATAATTAAATGACATATACGTTAAAAACCGATGTTGGTTCCGAAGTTTGCCGAGTACGCCCCCGATCACTCCCGAACGAGCGGTGACGTCACACGTGGCAAACATTGCCATTTGATCAAATCAGTCCAAATGGCAAGCAACGCGATAACTTCAGACAGCGACAGCGATCATTCAAGCTCAGATTCGGTGGGTTATCTGGATTCAGTTACAGAAGTAGAGAGTGAACCAGCTAGCCTTTCACTTCAAGGCATCTTGCCTTATAAGTACGAGCCTCCTGCCCGGCAATCGAACAACGAGGCAGAAACTTGTGAAAGAGAAGCGGATTCCGCAGCCGGCGAGACTCGAGTCGGCAATACTGAATGGTAAATTCTGTTTTATTTAATTTGACCTGCACTAAATGTCGATCTTAATTTGTCATCTGTTCCTCACACGTCCGGCAGATATTGTTTTGTTTTTTAATGTTATGTACAATATTCAGGTGTACATGTCAATGCTGTGAAAGCATGCCCACTGCAGATGAATGTGTATGCTGCAGAGAGATCTGGCAGGTGATGGAAAAAATAGACAGTTTGCAACCTACTGACCAGATAGCAGAGTCCTGCATCGGGTCGGGTATCCGCGGGTACCCAACGGGTGACCCGCAAAAAAGGTGATTTGCGGGTGGTATTTTTTCAAACGCTTTTTTCCGGGTTCGCTTCTGAGTAAAACAAAGATGATGCGGGTCCGGTTGCGGGTGTTGCATAATAAATATATTTAAACAATAATAATTTAGTTTAATGTTTAAATCCTCAGACCTCTCCTCCGCGGTACCGAGCATAATCATAACCTCTGCAGTGCATCTATCTGCTGCTGAGCGCACCACATTCTGAATGGCTGAGGTGAAGCTCTATAGCGGAGAATACAGCATTTTCAATAACTCTTCCTCAAGAGCGAAATCCAACGTCTGGGAGGCTTTTGGTGTCATCCTAGATGGAGAAAATAAACAACATCCCAGGCTTTTTGAGCCAAATATGCAACTGCGTGTGTTAATAATTGCACGTTGTCACTGCTTATATATATGCGGGTTCGGGTCAGGTTGCGGATCATGTGCCGGCGGGTCGGGTCGGGTTGCGGAACTAATTGGCAATATGTGCGGGTAGCGGGGCGGGTTCGGTACTGCACGTGACGGGTGCGGGGCGGGAGCGGGTCTTGAAAATCAGACCCGTGCAGGACTCTGCCAGATAGAAGACACCGACGAGAACCCAAGGTGCATTATTAGCCACCCAGGCTTTAGAGAAGGCTGTCTCAGTGTTTGGACACTGAAAATAGCGTCTCTTCAATACAAACAACAACACAGAGCAGTTGATGGCCCACTACACCAGTAAGTAAATATTGATTGACCCAACTGCCTATTGCAGCTTTGCTTTCACATAATACTTTTAGTCGCTACAGATATGGTACACTTTTAAAGATACCATTAAACTCTTTCAAGCAGTCAAAAACAGCTTGGCTTTTATTTTTTCTGTGTATGCAAGTTCAATGTATGCTTGGGAAAAGAAACAACTACACATGTGAGGAAATATATAAGAGGTCTATGATTCTGTCAAGCAGTCATGTATAACCTCATATTTATTTTGTACAAGTAAAATACAAATATCATGTTATAAGCCAATTTGTAACCATTGCTACATAATAGTACTACATAACATTTTATTTTTCTCCAAATATATTTATAATCTGTATACTTTTTTTTCATTAGGAAGTATCGATATACAGCTTATCGACAGTTTGTACGTTGGTGCTGGGGTGTACTCGGCCCAAAAATCAGAGTCCCGCTGCCTGCATGTGCTGTAACCGAGATACGGAAGACTTACCCTGAACCGGGAGGCCGCTATCAGGGATTTCAATGGCCAAATCTGTAATTTGACATAAGTCATGCAGCTGAACTGGTTAAAATGGTTTTGCATGATGTAAATAATTTACAAAGTACATCATTTACAATATTATTTTTCCAAAGAAACATGTAAATATAACAACATTTTCCAAATCGCAAATTTGTAAGATTGTATTAATTTACTGTTTGATAAATAAAAAAGGGTTCTTTTGTTAATTTTTCACTTGTAACATTTTATCTTTATTGCAGTGTACATTAGTCTATTTTGGTATATGTGCGAGCCAACAAATAATTAAAAGTGGTAAAAATAATAAAGATATTCAGACGTAATTCATTTTTGGCCTTACTTATTTCACTTCAACTTTTATATATTTCAGTCACTAGGCAAGTTCACTGTACTCTGGTGACATTTAGCTCAAGCTGGCATAACACCTGTAGTAACTTAATTCTGACCCAAGTTTTGTGCACAATCTTCCAGCACCCATGATCAATGTTTATAGCAATCAGGAAACATTCACAGCTCACAACTACACATCGCTTCCCCATCATGAATTGTTAGATAAAAAAAGTTTAGCGAGGTCCGGTTACACATATGTTGAGCGAAAATAGCGGAAGGATACAAAACAAACAATCTAGACGAGGCTGGTGTTTGCCACGTGTGACGTCACACAGCTGGGTTAATGGCTGGCAAGCTTTTCGCTACCGGAGCGGAATAACACGGGAAAGTGGCACACATTTCATGTTATTTGGGGGGTATTTATGGAAAGAATCATTGATGTTGATATGTCAAATGAAAAAGTGGAAAGTGATGAAGCGATTTATTAACACAGAATAACATTTATTTTGGACATTACATGGACTTTAAGACAGATCACAAACTACAAGCCAAAAGCCTCCCTCTCTTTGAAGACAAAGAGTTCAGTCCTGACACCATCCCCCATGACACCTCTCAACAGCTTCAGTCTCAAACCTCCACGTCCCCCTCCCCTTCAGTGACCCACTCTCCCACACCACTGACCTCCCCTGACACATCAGACTCTCTCTCAATCAATGAAAGGGATGTAAACAGACTTTTCCAAAAACTCAATAGCAGAAAAGCGGCTGGCCCTGACAATGTCTCCCCCTCCACCCTGAAGCTCTGTGCTAGTCAGCTGTCTCCTGTGTTTACTGACATCTTTAACACCTCACTGGAGACATGCCACGTCCCAGCATGCTTCAAAAACCTCCACCATCATCCCGGTTCCCAAGAAAACAAGGATCACAGAACCAAATGACTACAGACCCGTCGCCCTGACCTCTGTGGTTATGAAGTCCTTTGAGCGCCTTGTCCTGTCCCACCTGAAATGCATCACAGACCCACTCCTGGACCCTCTGCAGTTCGCCTACAGAGCCAACAGGTCTGTGGACGACGCTGTCAACATGACCCTTCACTTCCTCCTCCAGCACCTGGACACACCAGGAACCTGGTTGTGGACTTCAGCTCCGCCTTCAACACCATCATCCCGGCTCTGCTGCAGGACAAGCTCTCCCAACTGCACGTGCCCGACTCCACCTGCAGGTGGATCACAGATTTCCTGTCTGACAGGAAGCAGCACGTGAGGCTGGGGAAACACGTCTCTGACCCCCTGACCATCAGCACCGGTTCCCCTCAAGTCTGCGTTCTTTCCCCTCTGCTCTTCTCCCTGTACACCAACAGCTGCACCTCCAGTCACCAGTCTGTCAAGCTCCTGGAGTTCACAGATGACACCACCCTCATCGGACTCATCTCTGGTGGGGACGAGTCTGCCTACAGGTGGGAGATGGACCATCTGGTGACCTGGTGTGGGGAAAACCACCTGGAGCTCAACGCCCTCAAGACAGTGGAGATGGTTGTGGACTTTAGGAAGAACGCATCCCCACCCGCCCCCCTCACTCTGTGTGACTCCCCAGTAACTGCTGTGAATTCTTTCCGCTTCCTGGGCACCATCATCACCCAGGACCTCAAATGGGAGCAGATCATCTGCTCCCTCACCAAAAACGCCCAGCAGAGGATGTTCTTCCTGAGGCAGCTGAAGAAATTCAACCTGCCAAAGACGATGATCATCGAGTCCATCCTCACCTCCTCCATCACCATCTGGTACGCTGCAGCCACAGCCAAGGATAAGGGCAGGCTGCAGCGAGTCATCCGCTCTCCAGAGAAGGTGATCGGCTGCAATCTACCATCCCTACACGACCTGCACGCCTCCAGAACCCTGAGGCGGGCAGGGAAGATAGTGGCCGACCCCTCCCACCCTGGACACAAACTGTTCACCCCCCTCCCCTCTGGCAGGAGGCTGCGCTCCATCAGGACCAAAACCTCTCGCCACCTGAACAGTTTCTTCCCCTCCGCTACCGGCCTCTTAAACAAGGCCCGGCCCCCCCACTGACACTTACCTCAGCCACAACGTAGTCTCTATGCATTACATTAATGCACACAATGTTCATACTGCTTACTGCACATATTTCTTGTTTCATATTTCATATTTTATATCCTATAATTCGTTCATAGCATTCTATTTCCATGTAAATTACTGCTTTATTTTGTTGCTATTTAACTATATTTTATTACGGTATCCTTAAAGATTTTTTCGTTTTATATTAGATTTCTTGTTTTATATTTTATGTCTGCACCATGACATCAAGTCAAATTCCTCGTACCTACCTGGCAATAAATCTGTTTCTGATTCTGATTTATGGAAAAGAAAACCTGACAAACATAGAGAGTAATGGCCACAAAAAGAGGAGGAGGAATGAAAGAATGATAAAGAGTTGAGCAGATAGCAACAAACAGCTACAGACAGCCAAGAGGAAATGAAGGAAACAGCTAGAGGGAAAGGAGACTGGAAGAGGGGAAGGAGGTGTTGGGAGCGTCAAATAAAAGCCTGAGAATAAGTGGAGAGAGGGAGAGCAGGAGAGGAAAAGAAAAGGCTCCGCAGCGGGGGAATGTGAGCTCCCGCCTGTCTGGTTCCCTGCAGACACCTCCGCCCAGCCACTCACCTGCCAATACTAAATTGAAAACAACTCTGCACATAATCCAGAGGAACTAAAAATACCCAGCGCTTTGAAAGCCCCTCCACCACGTCAGTCTCCACAGGCCCAATTCCCAGCAACAGATAAACACACATATACACAACGCTGATGCATGCTCTCTATGCACTGTGTGACCGGGATTATTGAGGCATTATAACAGAAACAATCATTGACATAGAGGGATGCAGATTTACATAAACTCTATCACATAGGTACGAGGCAAGGGGTTTGGAGCTTTGGCTACCAGCTTCACCAATCCAAAAACAGCTAAATAATATATGCTCTGATTATCTTCACCTTGTTTTAAAAGGGTACAATTAAAAGAGTCGTCAACCTCCAAATCCTCCTTTTGTTTTCTATGATTTAAACGGCTCGCAGCCATATCCAAAATAATTTCCATATCACCAGTGAACAAACTGCAACAGAAATAGATCCAGCACTCTGAGCCAGCGCCTGGCAGAGATAATGTGTTTAAATGTGCGCCTGTCAGTCTGTCCACAGCTGATCTTGCATCCTAATGGCCCTTTCACTCTTATATTTGCTGTGATAATATATGACTGTTTGCACGAAGGAAGTATTATGGTTGTGGGGATTTACCATCTATTATTAACATATTCTATTGACGGCTGACCCCAAAGTCCTCTTAACTAACCTGTAGAGGCTTCAAGTGATCATGTTAGTGCAATTAATGGCTCACCAACTTTAAATGTTAACACAGAGAGAGAGGTCAATAAAACACAAACACAGATATGGTTGGGATTAATTATTATTCAGTTGCGCAAAAACAAATAATAATGAGGTACATCACCTTGCTTCAACAGCAACCAATTGCAGAAATGCCCCCCCGAGTACAACAAACAGACAGCAGATATAGGTTTTCTAAATAACGCACCCACATTTTCCTAATCGTGTTTAACGCACGAACATAGAATAGTTGATATGTTCATATGTTCCAGATATCAAAAGGTCATTATCTCATGACGTCTTAAGGAGTAATTCATATCTTATCAGGATATGAATTTCCCAATTAACAAAGCATATACGTTTGCACATGACCACATACAATATTCCTTACATTAACTAACAAACTATAACTTTATTATAATCTAATCAGCGCCTTTGTACTTCCTCTGACATTGGGTAAATGTATTTAACGTGGGTACATCTGCTGATAATTAGCAAAGAGACAATGGGGCCTCTCTGACCTGTGTTACCTTAATGAATAAGCGAGAAATACGCTGTATAAGGAATCTTCCATAACAATCAACATCTTCCTTAGTAGCTAAAAGTTCTGGCAATGGGCTAGGCTTAAAATAAACCTTTCCTAGTCTGTCAAAGTCCCCATTTTGTCCTTTTTTTCACTGCCAAAATGTTTCACTGTAAGGGAAAACTTAATGGATTTTAACTATTTGTTTGGTTAGGAGTGGAAATGGACCCATCCATTGTCCCTAAACCCAAAAAGTCCCAAAATATCCCAATAGGACCAACAGCACTTTGTCCGACAGCCAGTCATTTTGAACATTTGAATTTTGAACCATTTTTGCTGTTCTACAATTGTTTCGATTTTATGTAAAGCACCTTGAGTTTTTAGTGTGCTGTATCAATTATTAATTTCTGAGCAGCATATGTAAATCAAGAGGTAAGTAATAAAATACAGTAAATTACTTCCATGATTAGAACTTAAAGGTCCCATGTCATGCTTTTCCGGTTATTACC
This sequence comes from Notothenia rossii, assembly GCF_949606895.1. Classification (NCBI taxonomy): domain Eukaryota; kingdom Metazoa; phylum Chordata; class Actinopteri; order Perciformes; family Nototheniidae; genus Notothenia; species Notothenia rossii. The sequence continues at coordinate 34,739,654 of NC_136905.1, forward strand.
CGTCCCTTGTGTGTTATGAAGGTTTTTCTGCATGTAAACGGTCTGCATGTAAACCCTCAAAGTACACCCTGTAGCGAGTAAAACTCTAACACAGAAAATACCTGTCAATGCTGCCCCAGAACGCCTCGTTGGACATTTCTTATTGTTCCTGGGTACAGTGACGTGCCCATACCCAAATGGACCAATCCGTGGAGCCGTTAAATTAAATCCGTGGATTGGTCCAAATGGACCAATCCACGGACTTCCTCACACACACACACCCACCCACCCACACACACCCACACACCCCCCCCCCCCACACACACACACACACACACACACACACACACACACACACACACACACACACACACACTTTGTATTGTATGAGAGAGGTTCCAGGTTGAATTGAGGCGAATATTTATAATGTTCAGAGGTTGTTGTGTTTATTATTCATGAGAATATTTGTCATTGTTCAAATGATAATAAACATTTGCATAAAGCAACAACCTCTGAACATTATAAATATTCGCCTCAATTCAACCTGGAACCTCTCTCATACAATACAAAGTGTGTGTGTGTGTGTGTGTGTGTGTGTGTGTGTGTGTGTGTGTGTGTGTGTGTGTGTGTGTGTGTGTGTGTGTGTGTGTGTGTGTGTGTGTGTGTGTGTGTGTGTGTGTGTGTGTGTGTGTGTGTGTGTGTGTGTGTGTGTGTGTGTGTGTGTGTGTGTGTGTGATGGATCGTTGGAGCTATGTGCAACTCAAGGCATGCTCGAACGGGAGCTGCCTGGACGCTGCAATCATGTTGCGCGCGCTATCCGTGCTGAGTGTGCTGACTTTTCGTACAATGTCCCACTGTCTGGCAACCTGCATAAAGTTAAGTGCTCGGCGCAGTTGTGGCGAAATGTCACTCCTCTGTTTTCATTTAAACAGCTCCTTATATCCGTTAGCGCAGCTAGCTAGCACCAGATGCTAACAACAACAACAATACACGTAAGGTTTCTCTCTCTCGCTCGCTCGCGACACACATACACACACCCTCCCGGTCCTCCCGATGGCCAGTCGGTGCCTGCCGGTGAGCGTGGAAGTGTGGTCTGACGCAAGCAGACTGTCAGCAGCTGTCAGCATCAGCTTGTAGATGGTATTTTAAACTCGATGCGCTCTGAAACGGGGCGGCCGACGACAAAAAATACACATGCGTTAATCGCGTTAAAATAATTAGTGGCGTTAATTTTTTTTTGCACTTGACAGCCCTAGTTTTAAATGTTTTGTCTGCTAACTCCAACTACCCCGGACCGACAGGCAAGGAGTATTCAATACAGTTGCAAGTTCTTGCTGGACAAGAAAACAACTACAACAACAACAACAACAACCCACACACTAGATACAACGCTTACAGAGGAACTAAGCGGCCTCGTAATATTACTAGCCCACACATGTTGGGCCTGCAACATTGCCTTCAGAGAGGGCAATCCAGCTGGTCTCAGAGCAGCCAGGGCCGACCTATCCCGTGGCATCTGGAAAGACAAACGACAGTACTCCCAGAAAATAACATAACACTTCCGTGACAGCAGAGACACACGGAGCCTGTGGCAGGTAGGGCTGAACGATTAATCGATTTTAAATCGAAACCGCGATTTTAAATGATGCAATTATCAAATTGTAAAGCCTGCGATTTTTTTAGTTTTTGTTCTTCTTGTGTGTCAGTCTTCCACACCAATCAGAAGTGCTGTGCTCCACACGTACCAGTCATTGTTAACCAATCAGAAGTGGCCCATGATAGTAGGTGATAGACAGATTGATCCAATCACCTGCCAAGTATTTTTGAAATACTTTTCCAAATGGCTTCCAATGGAAAACAACACCTCCACCCAACGACCAGGCTATCTGTCTGTCTGTCCCCAGGCAGTGTGAGGAGCACACTGTTAAGGATTAACACCCGAAAAGCCTATGGGCCCGACAACATTCCTGCTTGTGTGCTAAAGGACTGCGCAGCTGAGCTCACAGATGTCCTCACAGACATCTTCAACATCTCACTGAGCCTGGCTGTTGTTCCCTCGTGCTTCAAGGTATCAACCATCATACCAGAGCCGAAGAAGTCATCTCCATCCGGCTTCAATGACTACCGCCCCGTAGCGCTGACCTCAGTGGCGTCAATTCAGCCAAAGCTAAGGTATGGCAAGGTTACTAGTCACATGACTTAACTACAGTATCAATCAATATACATGCCCAGCAAATAATCATAACAAAAGTGACAAGTCTGCTATGTAGCTTTTCTGTGTGGTTAGGAAAATTTGAACTTTTTCAAATGCAGCCTCACTCACATCCCGCTAGCGCAAGTAACTATGGACACAAACACTTAACTACGCACGTCAATCAATCAATTCAGTACATTACCACATTACGCACATTACGCACATTACCCCGCATAACACTTGCACCATCGTAGCATTGTGCAACACACAGCTGAATATCTAAACTCGATAATTCCTTTATTATTTTCTGGGCCAGGGATTCAGCTGTCAGGTCCTTCATGTGATAGGTTCCAATGGCTCTTTCCTTTATAATCCCGTCATGTACATAACGGATCAAAATGGCCAGCTGCTCCTTCTTAGACAGGTCTTTCGTTTCATCCACTAACACTGAAAAGTACCGTGCTTCTCCTACTTCATTTATGATTATACTTCTGATATTTTCCCCAATAACTCTCACCATATCATTCTGGGCTTCTGGGGAAGAATAGTGCGCATACCTGCGTTCCTGTTTGCTTTTCACGTTCCTGTCATCTGTTGCAATAACGTCCAAAAGTTCAAGGAAATTTCCTTTATTTTCATCCTCATCTCTCTCGTTGTGGCCACGGAGAGGGAGGGCCTGTCTTCCCAGAAATGACGTGATTTTGAACAAGGATTTGACGTGAGCCCAGTTCTCCTGCACCTCATCTGTCCTGTTTGCGTCAATCCGACTTGCGATGGATTCCTTATGTCCGCTGATCACAGCCTTAAAGTTAGACCACGCTAATGCAGCACAATTGTGTCTACTGCTCCCTTGATGATCCAGGAGATTTTTGTTCATGTTCTTCCAACATGTGTATCCAGTGTCTATGAACACACGCAGTCCATGCCTGTCACCTGTTAAAGTTGAGGCTCCTCCAAAATGACGGCATGCAAAGCAATAAACTGCATCTTCTTGCGCAGAATATTCAACCCAGTCATATTCCTGATACACACTGACATTAAAGCGTCTTCCATTTCTAGTTGGGAAGTGGGTCAAACGAGGACGCCTGAGTCCGTCTGTTTTACATCCACTAATATCCTTCTTCTCTGCTCCAGTTGACCCAGAGGCTGCTACTGCTGCTGCACCCGGGCCTTGACCTTCCTTATCGCTGTCCACGTCTGATCCAGCTCTTTCAATCTGAGAAATTGGTGGGGACTCAGACTCGGATTCAATTCGAGAAGTCGGTGTGGACGAGTTCTCAGCCTCCATGCATGTAGTCTCCGTCTCCCTGTTAGCATCTGCATCCCCGGCGCAGGTGCTGGAGTGGCTAACAGCCTCGTTAACAGCTTGAATCCCACCTTCACTACCTGGTCCTTCTCCCTCTGCTGCTGGGGCAACATTGGAGACATCACCTTCACCTGCCTTTTTTTTGATAAAAAAAGATTCTAAAGTTCTTTGCTTTCTTTTCATTTTAGTTAATTAGCTTAGCCGAAAAATAAAAAAAACCGCGATAACATGACCCGCTCTGACCTCCGGCGGCTTCTCGTCAGGAGATACCACATTTCAAGATAGGGAGGGGGGATACGTTACGATAAGTATTGGGAAAGATAATATCTAGACTAGAGAAATCGATTGTGTTGTTCTGATTTTCATTTGTATTTAATTTATATGTATTAAATAATAGAATAATCAATACAAATTGACACAGAGTAATTCCATAAATTTATTTTTTTAAAACGAACATTTACATTTTCCCCTGGAGCCAAGGTGTGGCAGCTGCCATACCTTGCCATACCCAATTGACGCCTCTGGCTGACCTCCACCCATCATGAAGTGCTTCGAGAGGCTAGTCATGAAGCAAATGAAATCCGCCCTCCCCCCATCGCTGGACCCATTTCAGTTCGCATATCGAGCAAAGCGGTCCACTGAGGATGCCATCTCCTCTGCTCTCCACCCAGCCCTCACCCATTTGGACACTAAAACCTCATATGTTAGAATGCTGTTCATAGACTTTAGCTCAGAATTCAACACCATAATTCCCCAGCAGCTGGTTTCTAAACTAACAAACCTGGGCCTCAGCCCCTTTCTCTGCAACTGGCTGCTGGACTTCCTCACTGCCAGACCCCAATCTGTACGGGTCGGCAGCAACACTTCATACACCATCACACTACGGGTTCCCCCCAAGGATGTGTGCTCAGCCCCCTCCTCTTCACCCAGCTGACCCACGACTGCACACCCACCTACAGCTCCAACCATTTTATCAAGTTTGCGGATGACACAACCGTGGTGGGTCTCATCAGCAACAACGACGAGACCCACTACAGGAAGGAGGTGAACGAGCTGGCCACGTGGTGCATAGACAACAATCTCTTCCTTAATGTGGAGAAAACAAAGGAGATAGTTGTCGACTTCAGGAGAACCTCAACCCAACCCCCCCACCCCCTGACAATCAATGGTGATGCAGTGGAGCAGGTGAGCAGCACCAAATTCCTGGGGGTGAACATCACTGAGGACCTCTCCTGGAGCAACAAAACCACGTCACTCGCCAAGAAAGCCCAGCGGCGCCTCTACTTCATTCCGAAAACGGAAGAAAGCAGGAGCTCCCACACTCATCATGCACACCTTATACTGAGGCGCCATCGAGAGCATCCTCAGCAGCTGCATCACCTTGTGGTTTGGAAGCTGCACAGCATCCAACCGCAAGACACTGCATCGTAAACACTGCTGAGAGGATCATTAGGCGCGTTCACACCAAGTACTTTTCCCACAAAGGTCCCTGAGAACTCTTTAGTTCTCATGAACTAAGTACAGATCGCGTTCACACCGGAAATTAGTTCCTGGGGGTGGATTAGGCAAATGAAACCGCTGACGTCACTTCTTCTTCTTCTGCTTTGGGTTTACTGGCAGGCCGCAAACAACTTCACGGCGTATACTGCCGCCCAAAATCCCCGGCCGGAAGTCCCCGGAGTTAGGGACTGGCTTCAGTAGAAGCTGCTGGGACTCCCAGCAGCTTCTACTGAAGCCTTCCGAGTAAACGGCTCGAACGCCGACACCTCTTCATCTCCACCGCTCCCATGTTTTATTTTGTGTTGTCATAAGTTATTCTCTCTCCGTTTCTGCGCTGGGCTAAAGCTAATGCTAATAATACAATGCGAGGATAATACAATGCGAGGATAATAAAATGGCGGTTTCACAAAAGTTGGTTTGCATTCTGCCCAGCCAATCAGACACAGGAACCTTTTTCTCCCACGAAAGTCCCTGCTCTCTAGAAGGGACTGAAAAGGGGGTAAAAAAGGTTCTCTAAAACTAATTTAGTTCCTGGGAGTTTTTGTTGTGAACGCAACTAAATCGTAGTTCTCAGGAACCTTTGTGGGAAAAGTACTTGGTGTGAACGCGCCTATTGATGCCTCACTCCCATCACTCCTGGACATTTATAACACCCGCCTCACCCGCAAAGCACTCAGCCTTGTGGGTGACTGTTATGTCCCCCCTCTAGGGTAGAGGAAAACAACACACACCAGAATGGAATAGGTAATAATTATAACAGGGTTTAATGAATAACAAAAGGGTGTACAACAAATAAGAGCCAACGTAGCCTAAACTGAACAGAGGAATCAAAAGGTATTTACACACCTGCAACCACTACTAATCACTACTAAAGGAAAGGAGGCCGCAGGGAAAAGCAGCTAAAAAGGGGGAAACAAATCACGCTACTTTAAACACTTAACAAAACACTCTAGTCTAATCACATATCTCAACACGCTACTCTAAACACATAAATAAACACCCCTAACACACAACACTGAACACAGTTCAGAAGAGTAAAACACAATCTACTAGTTTAAGTATGAAATGTCCACACAGGAGCAAGATGTGTGAGGCGTCTGATTGCAACAGAGCCTCCCGAGTGATAGCTGTCCCCAGGCTTTGTAGAGTCATCTCTGGCAGGTGTGCGCTGGGATGGCACAGGGATTGGAGCGTGTCGGGCCGGCCTGCTCCAATCAGTATCTTCGGAGGCGGAACCAGGAGATGGTAGCCAATGAAGTTGAAGCAACCACACAGCTCATTTACATAAGAACCAGAAAAACAGGATTAACAGGACCGGAGAGGCGACAGCCGTCGCAGTGACCCATTCCATCCCTCCAACTGCCTCTTCACCCTCCTGCCCTCAGGGAGAAGGATCCACAGCCTGAGGTCGAGCACAACCAGACTGAAAAACAGCTTCGTCCACCAGACTGTCGGGAGGCTGAACTCCCTCCTCCCCCTCCCACCTCTCCCCCCTGCCCCCACTGGACCGGGACTTTAACACCCCCCCCCACACACACAGACACAACAAATCCAGTACCAGTCTTTTTTTACGCTGCTATGGACATTTTTGCGCTCTCATTTGCACTATGTACATCATCTTAACCTGCTTAATTGAAGTAAACGGTTATTTAGTGTGTTTTTTTTGCAATTATTGAGTCTTCTCGTAATTTAATGTGTGTTTTTTATACCTCGGGACTGTGGGAAACAGTATTTCGATCTTTCTGTGTGTACAAACATATTTTGAGATTGACAATAAAGTTGACTTGGACTTTTGACTTTGATTACAGTAGCAGAAGTCTACTGAAGATAAAAGCATGGACAAGTTTTTCCAAATCTTGCAGTGACATTAGTCTTTTAATCCTAGATATATTCTTTAGGTGATAGTAGGCTGATTCAGTAATTGCTTTAATGTGACTGTTGAAACCTAGATTTCTGGCTTTATCTGTTGTTTGGAACATTGCAGACTGAAGCTCAGCGCTAACTTTTATACGTTCTACCTTGGCTCCAAAAACCATTACCTCAGTTTTATCTTTGTTTAATTAGAGAAAGTTCTGACACATCCAGTCATTAATTTGTTCAATGCACTTACTCAGTGTCTGAATTGGAGCATAGTCTCCTGGGGAAATGGTTATGTAAATGTATGTGTCATCCGCATAACTTATTTTGTTGTTTTTCATTATCTGATCCAGTGATAGCATGTAGATGTTAAAGAGAAGTGGCCCCAAGATGGAGCCTTGAGGAACCCCAAGTCATATTTGTCAACTCAGATGTGTAGTTACCTATAGAAACAACGTTTTTCACAATAATTGTAGAAGTCCAGTGTACATTTGAGTCAACAAAAATGTAGTTTTTACTGGCTTTAAGAATAAATTAGAGACAGGCTGCTTCTAAAGAAAAGGCCACACTGTTTTCAACATCAGTCAAAGAAAAGCTGAATTCTGAATCTTTCATTTACACTATTTAATAATATTTTATACAACTGCATCCTATAATATCATCATATATCTTGAATATTCAAGTTCCTAGTATCAAGAACAGTAATTAAAATATAATTATAGAGGACGTATTATGCTTGGGTTAATATTTGTATGTAGTGCCTCTACTGTGACATGTCTCCATCCTTTAATGTTCAAAAAGTACAATATTGTTCTCATACTGCCTGTGCTGCAGCACCTCTTTTCACCCTCTGTCTGAAACCAGAGCCCAGCCTGTGATTGGTCAATAGCTTAGAGATGTCCCGCCCCTTAGCTTATCATGTACACTGTGTTGGTGATGTCATTATGTTATGAAAGTAACAGGCAGGGGGGAAGTGTGTTGGAGAGAAACTCCCTCTGCAGGGAACTTTGGGATTTTAGCCTTTGCAGACCATTTACATGCACAAAAACCTATACAAGGAACAGGAAAGGAAAAACCCCAGAAAGCATAATAGGGCCTCTTTAAAGTTAAAAGCTCTCCTAACAAGAAAGCCAATATCAGATGATCATCAACACTGTATGTAGATCTCTTATAATAGGCTGAGCCATAATACCACCCTGTAAGAACTGGTGTCTATTTGCACTGCTGTAAATACAAGCTTTTAAATGCTTGTTGGGGTGGCTCACTCCCAATGTTGTTTTATGAGAACAAAGCAATTAAAAAACATGGCAGAGACTCAAACATACACAGGGTGTGTGCACATGCAGAGTGGCAGCCTCTCTCAGTGAGGGACACACACCTCAGTGCCCACAGCTCACAGCTATGCCATCAAGCTGTTGCATAATCCAGGCTGAGCAGTGAGACAGACACGCTGCCTACTGCACTCCTGATAAGACTATCATCTTACAAAGGACTTGTGCCGTTGCTGTAAACAATACAGAAAGTGCTGGAGGAGAACTTGTTATTCTTTTAACTCTCGCTCAATCGTCTCTTTCTTTCCCCCTTCTGTTACGCAATGCTGCTTGGCCACAGTGGCTGAGCAACTGCTCATATGGCAGCAGCGTCCAGGTCTTGCGTAAGTGAACAGAGAGCGGGCACTCAACAACAACCCTGTGCTGAGGTTCCTCACTCAGGAAAATGCTCAAGGTCTTAGAGTTTACAGCCCTCCGTGCAGCTGCTTTCTCTGTATTACTCAATCACAGGAATAAAGGATCTCAGCTGAATATGGAAGATTCTGATAAAGAACTGCAGCCAAAAACCTGGGCTTCGGTCATCACAGTTGAATACTCACACTCCACAGAAACAAGAAATGACGGTTAGTTACCATGCAGTGTGTTTGCAGCAACGCAGCAATAACAACATGACGGCTAGTTCTAATACTGCCCAAAAAAGATCCATCATAGTGACAATGACATAAGCTGAAACGTTTAAAAAAGAGCTCCCGCTCACGGGAGTCAGAAGAAAATCAGTTCCATTTACCCTGGAGAGGATTGAATTATTACAAAATGTGAACACAAACACCGCCTGAATACATACTGAACTATTCGCTGAGGCTTCAGTATACTAAACAAATAGTGGTAGTAATATTGATAGAATTATCTCACTACATTTAAATCAGGCCCACTTTTCAGTGACTAGCTGTGTGCAGATAAAATGCTGCAGCTTTTGAACCTCAAGTTTCTCATTCCTTAATATCAGAGTTCTCTGCAGGTCCTCACTTAGACATGTAGGTGTGTGTCTTTCTACAAGTTTCTGAAAGTCCTGGAGACAACACAGGAAAGATTAAGTCAGGATGCATCAGAGCTATAGTTTGACTCTTATAAAATCATCTGAATACAGTGTGCATATCACAGTTTCAAATTTGGAACAGTGTATATTCATGTAAGCATGTGGCTCTGTTTGGCATGATGGCTGGAGCTCAACCCCCACTGGCTTCATCACTCATGCTGTAAATACAGACTTTCAAAGCAGCATTCGTCCTCTACCAGGTCTCTAGTCTGCAGCCTATTCATATCTCTAAAGACTGAAACAAGAACCTTACATTGTTCTTTCCTGAAGCTTTGACTTCATTTACTTCACAAAGGCTGCCAAGGTTTAGCCAATTTCTTAAAATTAAAGCACTTTCCACAGTTCATCCAAGACGTAGAATACTCATCCCAAATATTTTGCCGTTCTCATTTGTCGCTTTTGAAGGATGTAATGCTCTTAATGTGTGAGGACCGTTACATACAAGCTATACTATAACACGACTGTGTTTCTCCATTGTGAAATCCCAGGTCAAACTGTTACAGTTGACAGTTGGACAGCAGGACGAAGCACAGGGGTCCGGTGAAACAGGAGAATACTCTGTATTTATAATAATAAGGATTGAACATCAAAGTTTATGTACGATGTTTCCCTGATGTTGATTTGCTTTAATGGTAAAGTTGCTGTCAGATTATATGCTCAGATAATCCACAATTGTTTTTGTATGTTTACATTTCCCCTGTTGCAAATTCAAAAATTGCACTTTGGGAAAGCCTTTTGGTTCACAAACATTTCGGTTCGGTACGTACCTCAGTTTATAGGTCACGGTTCGGTACGTTTTCGGTACAGCAGAAAGAATGATCACAAAACATAAAATATTTTCTGGGGGTTTTTAATTATCATTAAACTGTGAATAATGTATTCACTCAAATAAATACAAAATATAATAAAAAAACATTAAGGTGCAGCATTTCGATGAACTGTATTTATAATAATAAGGATTGAACATTAAAGTTTATGTACGATGTTTCCCTGATGTTGATTTGCTTTAATGGTAAAGTTGCTGTCAGATTATATGCTCAGATAATCCACAATTGTTTTTGTATGTTTACATTTCCCCTGTTGCAGATTCAAAAATTGCACTTTGGGAAAGCCTTTCGGTTCACAAACATTTCGATTCGGTACGTACCTCGGTGTTTAGGTCACGGTTCGGTACGTTTTCGGTACAGCAGAAAAAATGATCACAAAACATAAAATATATTTTGGGGGTTTTTAATTATCATTAAACTGTGAATAATGTATTCACTCAAATAAATAAAAAAATATAATAAAAAAACATTAAGGTGCAGCATTTCGATGAACGGAAATAATCTGTAGGCTACTTTAACTGTAGCCTACTGTACTAGTTTGACATTAGGACTTGCTTGCTTGTCATTGTATTTTCATGTTTTTTTAAAGAAAAATTAACTTGTCCACATTGCTTGCCGAAAGGGCAGATCTGCAGGCACTAACAATGTCTCATACTGCGGAGAACACCCTCTCGCTAGGGACAGAGGTAGCAGTCAGATACAGCCAGGTAGCGCTTTGCTAACATGGCACTGAACTTTTTGCGAGTGGTGGAAGCTTAAATGCTATTGGGAGTTGGGTTTGCACTTCAGTCATTTTTCGTTTGATACCGGTGATATTCACGTTCGGGTGATGCCTTTTCAAATGAGTGTGCAAGTTTGAAGTATTGCCAGCCGCGTAATCAATTTTAGTTGAATAATGACGAAAAACAGCTTTGGTTCGGTCCACCTGTCTTTGTCCGTAATCCTTGTACGTAACTGCGGAAACAAAATGTTCCCAAACCGGAGACTTCAATGATGCTGAAGGATTTTCGAGCTCAACTTTATCTGCGTTCACCATTTGGACAGTTCCTCAAACTACTGACTACATTTGAACGCATCCCTGTGACCAGCTCTCATAGTATGCCTCTCATCCAATAAAATGACTTGGTCGCTCTATGACGCATTGAACCCAATGTGAGCAAATTACACTGAACGCTGCGACGCAGCACCTGAGATTACTTCCAAAAAGTTTTTCACGTTCTCAATTTTTTACGTTTAACGTTATATTCGTTCAGTACACTTCGGAACTCTTACTTTCTACTAATACTGACAGTTCTTCATTTCTGTATAGTCATGTTTTCTGGTATAGCATAATGCAGGGGTTCCCAACCTTTTTTCCCAAGAGCCCCCCAAATGACTCCTGTTGGAAGTTGAGCCCCCCCCCCCCACACACACACACACACACACACACAAAAGGGGGGGAGGGGCGCAACAGCGTTAATTAAAGTGTGAAAGTCTAAAAAATGCTACAACTACCGTCACAAACTGGATGAATGTGAAGTATTTTGTTAAAGGAGGATGAAAGTGTAATTAAGGAGCACTATTGTAGTGACTTTGATGGTTATTGGACTCAGGATTAATTAATTTGGATTCCCGCTGTATGAAGAAATTAAAGGACGGCGCAAGTGGAAACAATTCACAAAGGGATTAAACCAGCCGCGCCAGATTCATTTTAGAAGTGGGGGGGGGCAAAAAAAGTGCGTGTGTATGGCCCAATCCCAAACCACGCCCTACACCTTACCCTTACACACTCCCCCTCCGTGACGGAGTGAACTCCGTGGAGTGACACATGAGGCTCCCTCCTGTCAGATGGAGGGTGTAAATACAGCGGCAAGCTCTGGGACAAACTCCCCTCTCTCCGGCAGAAACAGGAAATGCCGTAACGGCCTAACAACGGTTTCAAATCAGCATCTCTTTGACAAAAAATGTAAATGAATAACTCAAATAAAACTCCTTTAATTGTGTTTTTGTAAAGGTCTTTTAGTTTTAAACCTGATGTTTATAAGCTTCTTAGTGTTTGCAACAGTCTGTAAATATACACAACTTTATAATAAAATGCACACATTTATATTTTTCTAGACTAAACACAGGTATGATCCTAAGTTAAAACAAATATGAGGTTATCATGAGGTTGTTAACATCGCAATTGAATTTATCACTATCGTTTAGTGCAGGGGTGTCAAACGTACGGCCCGCGGGCCGGATCAGGCCCGTGAACAAGTTTAATCCGGCCCGCGAGATGATTTTGGAAAGTATAAAAAATAAAAAGAGCTGCAATTTTTCAATGAAAGAAACTGCTGTTCTAAATGTGTCCACTGGGTGTCGCAATAGCAATTATGTGAAGCGAGCAAACTATGTATAACGGGGCTGAGGAAGTAATCCTGTGTTTACAGTCTATCGTGCTTGGCTTCCTCACTCCCCAAAATGTCGCTATCAAAAAAGAGAAAAGTGGACACAGAGTGCAGAGTTTTCCAAGAAAAATGGTCATCCTCCTATTTATTCACGGAAGTGAATGGGAAACCCGTGTGTTTGGTTTGTTCGCAGCACGTTTCAGTGCTGAAAGAATATAACCTTCGTCGCCACTATGAGACTCAACATGCCGACAAATATGATAACTTGAAAGGAAAACAGAGAAGCGAAAAGGTGAAGGAATTGCTGGCGGGTCTGAAAAAACAGCAGTCTGTGTTTACTCATAGCCGAGAAATCGGCGATGCTGCAGTGAAAGCCAGCTACCTTATTGCTAATGAAATTGCAGTGGCTTCAAAACCATTTAGCGAGGGTGAATTTGTGAAGACATGCATGCTGACAGCTGCAGAGATTGTGTGCCCTGAAAAGCGTCAAGCTTTTGAAAATATCAGCCTGACAAGAAACACAGTTGCACACAGGATTTCTGATCTTTCGGAGGATTTGGACAGCCAATTGAAGCGCAAAGTTAAGTCGTTTATTGCGTTTTCAGTTGCAATTGATGAAAGCACGGACATTACAGATGTTGCGCAACTGGCCATATTCATCCGCGGAGTTGATGATACTTTGACCGTAACCGAGGAGTTTGTGGAGTTGGTGCCGATGACGGATACCACGACACCGGCTGATATTTTCAACACACTCGAGGGTGCCCTGGACAGAGTCGGAGTGGACTGGTCACGCGCTGTCAGCGTGGCTACAGACGGTGCGCCTTCAATGATCGGGAAAAAAGCAGGTGTTGTGACGAAATTCAGGGAAAAAGTGCAGACTGCAAATGGAGGACGTGATTTTTGGACTTTTCACTGTATTTTGCACCAGGAGGCATTGTGTTGCAAGTCATTAAAGATGGATAACGTCATGAAGGTGGTCGTCCAAACTGTTAATTTCATCCGATCAAGAGGCTTGAATCACCGTCAGTTTGACAACCATCTCAGAGATAAAGACCACAACTACGGCCTGCCTTACCACACCGAGGTAAGATGGTTAAGCCGAGGCATTGTGCTGAGGCGTTTCTTTGATTTACGAGAGGAAATTGAACAATTCATGAAACAAAAAGGCAGACCAGTGTTAGAATTTAAGTCCAAAGAATGGATGCAGGATCTTGCGTTCATGGTGGATGTTACAGAGCACTTGAATAACTTGAACACAATGCTGCAGGGGCGCAACAAAGTTGTAACGCAGTATTATGACAGCGTATGTGCGTTCAAGTTGAAGCTGTCATTGTGGGAGACGCAGCTCGCGGGAGGTGATGCAGCGCACTTTCCTTGTCTGAAAAATGTGTGCGATACCCAACATGTCGCAGACATGAAGCGGTTCAAAGATAAACTAATAGGACTATTGCGGGAGTTTGAGCAACGCTTTCAGATTTTTGGTGAACTGGAGAAAGACTTCAAAGTTTTCTGCTCGCCATTCACCGCGAATGCCTCTGATCTGCCCGTCAACATTCAACTTGAAATAATAGACTTGCAGTGTGACTCAGATTTGAAGGGGAAATTTGCTGCAGCTGGCTTAGACACATTTTATCAGTATCTTTTGCCAGGTTACCCCAACTTGACAGCCCTTGCTGCAAAAGTGTTGTGCATGTTTGGAACCACGTATATTTGTGAGCAAGTTTTCTCTGTAATGAGCATCAATAAAACAAAGCTGCGCTCAAGGCTCACGCACAAGCACTTAAATGACATCCTGAAATTGGCTGCCACTCAGGCTTTGACCCCTGATATTGATGCACTTGTGAAAGCTAAAAGATGCCAGGTTTCAGGAGCAAAAACAACAGTGGGTAACCCAACTTAAAATGCTGCATAAGACACTGCACCCTGATATAGTTATCTAAAAAATGATTGTCTTCTGTGCAGATTGAAAGAAAGTGAACAGTGTGTGATTTACTGTAATAATGACAGTAACTTCAGTTCATAAGTTAGGTTTGTTGAAATTGTTCATGCATTGCACAGCTTTTATTTATCAATAAGTAATGTAGCCTACAAGGCAGGAAGTAAGTAACTCAACCCTCTTGAAAAGTTTCTACCTCAATTTGTCTCAATCATTTGGTGAGTTAGTACAGGATTAATATGTTAAAATGACAAATTAGTTATTTGAGAAGAGTTTTTGTATTTTGTTCATTCCCAGTATATGACTTAATGTTGTTGTATGGCTTTTTGTTGATACGCCAAGTCTAAATGTGCTTGTACTGTTATTGCACTAAAGTTCACTAAACTTAAACAAAGAAAACAATCTGAAGTTGTCGTCATTTTTTTGTTATTATGCTATGATTTTACCGCTCCGGCCCACTTGGGAATAGATTTTCCTCCATGTGGCCCCTGAGCTAAAATGAGTTTGACACCCCTGGTTTAGTGGTTTTGCAAAGAATGAACCACTCTCTGTTTTTGTACGATTCTCTTTGCCCAAATAATCTACTAGCGGTCTCCTTTTTTCCGATAGTTAGCTGGACAGCTTTACCCGCCTCAATGTCCCGACAACAAACCTCCATGCAGTCGGAACCAGCCTGTTTCGGTTCAACAACGGCGGCGGTGGGGGCGGCGGCGGTTTTGACAGTTTCTGCGGCCGCAGAGCTGCTGCTTTTGGGTTCATCTGGCTTCGCTGTTTGAAGAAGGTCCAGGCTCCGGAGATGTGGATGTCAGGGATGTGACCTTCCTGTTGTTAAATTTAAGTTTAGATTGACTGTATTTAGTTCACTTCTGCGCTGGTTCTTCTGACATGTTTGCAAGTGTATATATTCTTTGTATCTCTAGGTTAACGGCTGACACACACAGAACAACGTAACAAATAAAGTAAACAACGTAACAAATAAACAAATCTAAGCTTTTTTATTGGTTGTAATTTACATGGATACATTTGAATGGTGTGACAATGTCCTATTTGATTGGGTTAAAATGTACATATTCTTCCTGTTATGTCTGCCTGCTTTATTTTACCTAATGCAAAGTGACCGGCTGCATCGAAATCAGTCGCATTGACCCGAAGACACATTTTGATTCCTAGCTTTCTAATGATATAAGGATTGTTTTTGTACTCCAAATATTAAGCAAAATATGTCACATTATATAATGACTGTTACAGAGTCATCATTTTGAGAAAAAGGCCTTTAAAGTTTTCTCTTCTCTGGAATCCATCGATCTGATTGATTATTAGCGGAGCTAATGATCAAAATACTACGGAGGGAAGATATTTTCGTTTGGATTACTGCACTCACGGGAAACACCGGCTGTTGTTATGCTTGTTGTGACGTTAAATTACTCCGTTCTCCGCTTATAATTATGCCGTTACAAGCTTCAAACCTGTATTTATCATCTGAATTTGCCGAAACAAGTTTAATATTCTGAAAGCCAAGACTTTGTTTATTTGAAATCAGATGAAAACAAACTGTAACGGACCCTGCCGTGTTATCTATGATTACTATGCCTTACATTCATAATTTCAGCGGGAGGGAGGGGTAGCGGCGCCGAGGAACAGCAGAGTGGCGAGTGAGAGCTGTCATCTTCCCTTTACAAGCTTCAAACATGCCTGTAGCTAGTGAGATTGAATATAATAACAATCAAAAATAACAAAATATACACAGCTAGATCAGATCGCGTTTTAGATGCGACTTTAGAGTAGAGGAGAATTATTGAAACGGGATTTGTACAGTTTTCCGCGGCATCTGCTGCTGCGAAAATGTGGGGCAGGGCTGAAAAGTGGGGGGGCCAATGGCCCCCTGGCCCCCCCGCTTCTGGCGCCCTTGGATTAAACTGTTTAAAACATATGCTCAAAGTAAACCGGATTTTACCGATGTGTTTATGTGGATTCAAAAGTTGTAAATAATCTACAAAATGGAGGAGACCGATCTGATCGAAGCAACTGTGACAAATAATCTGAAACCGGCATGGACAATGACTACGTTTTAAAAATGCGCTTATCCAGAAAAGCCTGGTTTGGACACTTTACGGGCACAAGAAACATTTCTATTACAGAAAGGGTTGTACATTTCTGTCTTTTTATGCCTTTAACAGCTACTAACTTGAATTTGTATTCAAATGAATTAATCAATTATTTTTTATAATGTAGAGATAAGGCTTTTAGTGACAATCATGTATTGCGTTACAATTATATGTATAAAAAAAAAAGAATTAAAAATAAATAATTGATTGCATTATAATCATTATTAAAGACTAAACTTTACATTTCAGAATCTACAATATTTGATGTGCAGTATTTCAGGGATTATTGGATAGTCTAACAAACATGGATTTGGTGTTTTTACAAGCCTCCCTACACAAACAGCCGCCACACGACTGGGTTTATTTAGAGAGGTGCAGGGGAGATTAGCCAGTAGTTTCACTGTGTCTAAACACCATCTATCATGCTGAACAACATGCACACCGGGCTCTACATGTCACAACACACACACACATGTTAGCAAGGAAAGCTAACAGAACCACGTGTCAATTCCTATACTTTCATTTTAACACATGAACCCCACATCTTTCATTTGTATGTCATTCCTCACAATCTTTAACAAATACATAAAACGTTTTTTTTTTAAATGTCATTTGATGCGAGAAATATGAGTTGTTATTTCCGATTATGTGTGCAGTGGATGTACATGATCTTTAGTTTGCTAGTTAATACGAAGATTACTTCAGGAAATTATGTCCATACAACGTTTTCATTGTTACCAAGGTGGTTGCTAGGGACGCTGCTATCGATATTATTTATGTTCTGTGTGAAACTGTTTAATGGTGTTATCTTTATTGCTACCCCCTTCCCCGTCAATTTATAGTGTTGGTCCACAGCGCAAACGTATTAGTTTAACAAAATCTGCATCTAAAATTGTGGCATGGATACGTTATTTTCCCCTGTGCAATTGTCCAACCCAGTCTCACATCTCACATCACATCGTCATAAACAAATACCGGAAACAGACGTAGGCAAGATCCTCAGCTCGGTGGTTGGATGGTTTAGTTTAAACCCCGAGCCTGTTTTTCAGGTTTCAGGCTCGAAAATGAGATTCCCAGAACAAATGACCATATCTTCCCTTCTAAAAGGGTTGAATTAATAATCTTTTTTCTCAAAGTAACGATGTTGGATGTAGAAAAGTCAGATTCAATATAGATGTTTTTTATTTTAAAGAAAATTCAGATTGAACATGGTAAAAAACTGTAAATGATAGTGTCTGTCCAAAAGATATTTTGTACTTATAGTGAAAACTAACCTTGGATGATGGGTTAGTAGACTAAAAGCTTTAGGAATCCAAATTACAACATATAATAAGTACCCTGTATCAAGATTGATGCAAAACAAGTGATATTTGACATTTTTAGACAGATTTAGCAACAAAAAAACACTCTTCTAGGGCAATTTGGATGGATTCTTCATATCTCTGGCTCCCCCTGCTGGATTTTGACATGTGACATCTCTTTCTAACCGTCAGAGCCAATGGAATCGAGGGGAACTCCCACATAGTCCTTATTTGGTCATGTGTGTGTATTATACTGCCGCTTAGCCAAGACCGGAAGCAGCAGCCACTCTGGTGGCTACCATTAGCAGCTAACTTTTGCTCTGCAATTTTTACATAAAAATGGAATTATGGATTATAAATAATTCCAATTATTTCCCAGGAACTTTATCAACCTATGGATTAACCGATTCAGCCGCGTTTTTTCTCGTTTTAATGCCATTGAACACGTCTTTTGATCAGATTAAGAGCTACGGTGAGAGGATCTCCCTAGAAGCTACGTAAAGGTACGTGTTGTGATGTCTGTCTTTGCTTCCCCTGTCGCAAGTTCAGATCACTCAGTGATGATACTATATACCTAAATAGAGATCTTGTATGTGCAGCTACGATAAGTAATTAGGGTACTTTTATCTTGAGTTCTGTGCCAATGTCCGTTAGCATTTTTCGCTAAGGGGTCATTTAGATGCTTCTTATGAGACTTGTGTTTTGTTTTGGTAAAAATGGTTTATATCGTCAGTTAGCTGAGATTATTTCCGTTAATCTGGTATAACACATTAATAGGTTCTTAAATATTAAGATCCCCTGAGACACAGTGTGTCGGCGCCGGCGGGGACCTTGGGGCTTAACAGGTTAATGCACGTTGGGAAATGGTGTTTATGCGATGTGAAATCCGAAAACATTTTTTAAAAATAAAATAATACTTTATTCCGAGTGTGCTTGCTTTTCTCTTTGAAAGTCATCACATAACGGCATTGTAATACACGGTTCGGCTGCATTAAATATTACATATCTGCCGTAGATATATATTTATAGAGCCCTGATCAGAAGACCTTTTGACAAACTGTAAGAAATGCCGCCAAAATTGAATATGTGACGTGGATCATAAATATATCATCAATTAAACAACATCCTACATTTCTTTTCCCACAATACGTCTCCTTGCAGTATCAACACTAATTCGGCTGACTTTTTTATTTGATCCAATTGGTAGATAGGCTGTATTTACACCAAAACGGTGCACAGCTGATATAAAGGGACAACTGGTGGTTAAAGTACGTTATTGAATTGTATTAGTTGTATTATTAGATATTAATAGGATCCCTATAAAGTATATTCATTATTCGTTATTCTCTACTAATAGTTAATTAAGGCGAGAAACCCCAGGTGAATAGGGTATTTTTTTTAACTTAGATATCAGCTAGACATTTCTCCAGTTAATTACTTAGAATAAGGCAATTGTTTTTTGTATTACAAGTTTTGTGAAATAGCATGTTTAAATATGCAAATGAGCCATTATCTCATTAAATAGGCGCATATTTTAACACATTTCAAGAACCAAAATCTGAACTTTGGATAAAGCCAGGTTCAAAATGATTGTTTCATTTTGTAGTCATATTAGTATCTAAGGCTTTTAGAGAAGGGATTTTGGATGTCGCTTTGTATCAATCCATAAATCAGAAAATACTTTCAACAGCCCTAAAATATAAATGTTCGCCATGTTTTTAGGTATAAAATGTTATATAATTCAGGCTATGAATGATATATGAACAAACCCTTCCGTAAAAGCCTTCATAATATTGATATGAATTAATTCTGTCAAATTTACTGCGTTAACGGCGGTAATTAATTTTTTGAATTAATTGCGTTAAAATTAGGGCTGTCAGTCGATTAAAATATTTAATTGCGATTAATCGCATGATTGTCCATAGTTAATCGCGATTAATCGCAAATTAATCGCACATTTTTGTATCTGTTCTAAATGTACCTTAGAAGAATAATTTTCAAGTTTTTAATAATCTTATCAACATATGAGTAGACAAATATGCTTTATGCTAATGTTTATTATCATTTGAACAATGCCAAATATTCTCATGAATATTAAACACAACAACCTCTGAACATTCACCTCAATTCAACCTGGAACCTCTCTCATACAATAATGCAATACAAATGGTGTGTGGGTGTGTGTGTGTGTGTGTGTGTGTGTGTGTGTGTGTGTGTGTGTGTGTGTGTGTGTGTGTGTGTGTGTGTGTGTGTGTGTGTGTGTGTGTGTGTGTGTGATGATGGATCGTTGGAGCTATATGCAACTCAAGGCATATGCTCGAACGGCAGCTGCCTGGACACTGCAATCATGTTGCGCGCAGTATCCGTGCTGAGTGTGCTGACTTTTCGTACAATGTCTCACTGTCTGGCTACCAGCATAAAGTCAAGTGCTCGGCGCAGTTGTGGCGAAATGTCGCTCCTCTGTTTTCATTTAAATAGCTCCTTATATCCGTTAGCGCAGCTAGCTAGCACCATATGCTAACAACAACAATACACGTGAAGTCTCTCTCTCGCTCCACACATACACACTGCCTGCCGGTGAGCGTGGAAGTGTGGTCTGCCACAAGTATGGGCTCAGAACAGTCTCATAATACACACATGCACACAGAAGGATTCACACTTGTATTTCGTGATCCGCAAAAGGATTCACACTTGTATTTCCGGATGCACACTTGTGTTTTTCAATGCACACACAAATGTGTTCCGTTTCATATACATGTAACTAAAATCCAAATACAGAAAAAAGTTTTAAATGTGTATTTTTGATCCACATATATTTATTTTCCGTTTAAAACCTCTGAACCTGCAAACACAAACCGCTTTTAATCTCAGGACACCTCCACTCTCGGTACATTGCCACTTTCCGAACAGGAAATGCACGCAAATACAAGCCTTTATATTATTAAGTTACAGCGCCACTTTCCGAACCATTGATGAATGCTTGTGTGTACACAAAAACGTTTTAAATGTGTGTTTCCTGTATGGCGAATACAGCTGCTTTATTTATGTCTGTATGAAGTTGTTGTGAGTGTGGAGGGTGCAGCTACGGGTTAGCTTAGCCTAATCGATCAGTGCACTACGAAGCCAGTGCTAGACAGTGAACTGTCAACGGGGGGAGCCCCGCTGGTCATTATCGGCCGGCATTCACTCTAAATAGTTTGATCGGTGCTCTCTATAAAGGCCGACCAGGAGAGCTGGATCTGATCGATATGGACATAAACGCGATTGAAGTGTAACCGGACGCGAGAGATAGATCAGATCAGCTGCTGAGTCTGACGGAGACACACAGCTCTACATGATCACCTGATGCTCCGCCCTCTGTTTAGCGAGCTGACCGGACTGCGCAAAATGCATATATGAAGTGTCATGAACGCAATAAATCATACCCTCGTGGGGGCACGCTCATGTGATTGTCTTAGACTGGAGGAGACATCTGATTGGCTATAGATGAGAGAAATTACAAGTACGAATCGGGTGAGCGTCAGGGGAGTCTCAAAAAACCCACACACGAATGCACAGCGATCCATGCACAGAAAGCGGTTTGTTTGCAGGTTCAGGGGATTTAAACGGAAAACAAATATGTGTGGATCAAAAATACACATGTAAAACTTTGTTCTGTGTTTGGATTTTATTTACATGTATATGAAACGGAACACATTTGTGTGTGCATTGAAAAACACAAGTGTGGATCCGGAAATACAAGTTTGAATCCTTTTGCGGATCATGAAATACAAGTGTGAATCCTTCTGTGTGCATGTGTGTATTATGAGACTGTTCTGAGCCCACACACAAGCGGACGGCAGGAGCGGGGCTGTCAGCATTTTTAAACTCGATGCGCTCTGAAACTACGGGGCCGCCGAGGAAAAAAAATACACATGAGTTAATCGCGTTAAAATAATTAGTGGCGTTAATTTTTGTTTGCGTTAACGCGTTATTAACGCGTTAACTTGACAGCCCTAGTTAAAATATTTAACACATTTAACGCATGTGCAGAATGGCCCGCCCCATACATCCCACCAGTGGCAGCGCCAGGGTATGGCTGGGGTAGGCTACACCCATACCAAGAAATGGCTTAGCCCCACCATGAAAATTGATGTTAAAGTAAGCAAAATAAAGTCCGCCAACTCGCACCGAGAATTTCACAGACAGCAGTTAGTAAGATTGATTTCAGTAGCCACTTGTCTGAAATACCGAAGACCAGAAACAGTTTTGAAAACTTTTGTCACGGAGTGATCGTCTTCTCAATAGAACATCTTTGATAATGTCTTCTGGCCAATCAGAATCAAGATAACGGCGTGGTGTTGTTGCAGGAAGTCCCGACGGAGAATACTTTTGCTGTAGTACAGGGTTACACATAACTGGTACGCGGGTTATGTGCGTAATCTGAAATGTGTACCGTCACTTGTGTCACAAAGCGCATTTGCGTACCGACGTACTTGTGAAGCTTTTCCAGAAGGCGGTTAAATCACCGGACGACAGTCGCGGTCTCCGTCTGCACAGACAGGGCTGCTGTTAACGTCGGTCTGTACAACGGAATTGTGCCAAAACTACGCCAACCGGCTGCGGAGGGAGACTCCCCCCCCCCCTTCACTGAAGAACTGCGCTAAAACAGCTGATCACAATGTTCACACTCCCCCCCGTCGACTTTCCTGAAGTACTCCCCCGTTGATAGAAATCAACACGTAATGAATTAAGACCCCACGGTTTGATGATTGATAGGTGTAACGACGAGACGCCGTTACTGCTATTTATTAAATGGCATTAATTATATAAGTGTTCACCCCCATCTTGTTATTTCCGGTCGTCTCTGTGTTCCCTCCTGCTGATTACCGAATTGTGTTCACCTGGTGCCCTGTGTTGTCTCCTCCCCCGTCACCTGTGTCTAATTGCTCCCCCCTCACCTGTGTCTTGTTAGTCTGTGTGTGTATTTAGGTGCTGGGTCTTGAGAGTGTTTGAGTGGGTGTGAGATCTTTGTGGCTGCAGGATGTGTTCACGGAGAACAGCAGGATAGAGGCTGTGAACTTTGTGCACATTATTTTAATAAATGCCCACGTCGGGTTATATTTTTGGACGTTCCGCCTCTGCCTCCTTGCTTGGTCTGGGCCGCTCAACGGTCAGTACCACAATAGGTGTGTGGGCTGTCTTCCATTTTGACACACAGAAAAATGTTATAATAAACATACATACTGTATGTTAAATGGATATATACGCCTTCTTTCATTTATCTTTCCATTCCCACAACAATATACATAAAGAAATATTTTGGACATAGTCCAATAATCCTGATTAATTCATTTTTAAACTGTGATTAATCTGATTAAAAATGTTTATCGTTTGACAGCCCTAATAGGAATATAACTGGAAGGTTTGTATCTACGTGCTAATGAAGTGGAAACTTCGAACTCGGAGTCGGAGAAAAAACTCATTTTGAGAAAACGACGCACTCCTTGAAGGTATTTCATTTTCGGGGTCATTTCTTTTTTGTATAACCTTGCTTCGTGCAAGTGACAATTGTTGTCGTCTTCTCTGTGAACGTTTTTTTCACCGTTCTTTTGCCATTTTGAGATTTAAATTTCTAGCGGAAAGCTAACCAGGAAGTGTTTTAGCACACCACGTGACGCATCTGAATGAATCACGTTGTCAGAAATTGACACCAGCCAATGAGATTTTGTTTCTTGGTTTAAGACCCCTTTGTACTTTCACGATTGGTTGCTGATACAAAGGAAATGACCATATTTGGATCCAGTGTTGGGAAAGTTACTTTTAAAAAGTAACGAGTAATAGTTATAGTTACTGCTCTCAACAAAGTAACTAGTTACTTTATTAGTTACTAAATTATAAAAGTAACAACTTACTTTACTTTAAAAATAATAACAATAAAAATACAAGTTTTTTTGTTGTTTTTTGCTGACTAGTTCTCTGAAGGCATGCAACAGACTCGACCGTTGCGATGGGCAGCATGTCCTCAACAACATACCTGGCAATCAATCTGTTTAGTTGACTCTGGGTGACATGTGGCGATTTAAAAAAATCGTTTTTTGGCTGTTTTGATGGTGTTGCTCCATCTGGGTCACTGCCGGTGGTTGAGACGGTGGGGTCTTTGGTGACTAGTTGTATAGAGCTCCTGCGGTCACGTGACTTTTGGTTATCAGCCACCATTTTGGCAGTAAACATGACGACCGGCGCCAGCGTTTTCCTACCGTGCGAGTATACATCTCATTTTAATTCAAGTGAAATTCGGCTTTATAGTACAAAATTAGAAAGATTAAATATAAGCGACCCATATAATGCACCCGGTGTGCTTTTCAAGAGCATAACCTCCTGCTCTGAAGACGATGTACCCGACTTGCGCTACGCGGACATCCACAGCTATCTTGTAAGCTTTCCATCAGTGTACTCAGGAGACTCCCTCAGAGCTTACAAAAGCTTGGAGGCTTACAAATGGTGTCAGTCCGGCTTCGTAAACAACATTCAACTGTGGAGTCTTACATCCAAAAAAATAAGAAGGAATATTTTCAACACGGGTTTGTTTACCACTAGCTTGCTACAAGCTAACTGGCTAGGCTGCACCAGAGCCACACTTGTTGAGTTAAAAAGGGACATCACAGAGTCCGTTAGCTATAATAACTGGGTGCTAGATTCTACTTCGGTAAAAATTAAACTGACCAGAAACTTTTTGTACCATTGTACTGTATTCCTTCACCCACCTGATATGAAGTGATCACTGCATAAGCGAAAGCAAACGGCCGGGGGGTCCCATCTTTCAGTCTTGTTCAGACGGCTCCTGGCTCTTTTAATCGCTGCGATCCACTTTTCCCTCCTCTCCGCGTCTTTTGGAATGCGATAATAAGATACACCTTTCTTCTTCCCACGCCTATTTGTGCAACCTGGTGCACAGCAGTTATCCACCATCCTCGACAGTCTGCCAGTGCCTGCCAATGAATTTACTGACGCGATTACTGCCAAAATGGCTGCCCCCTTCGTTTCTCGTCACGTGACCAGCATATGTGACATCATCCGCAGGAGCTCTATAGCCCTGTGTACATTAGTTAGGTGCTTCAGGAGATTGGCATTGCAGTTTTTCGATGTGGACAATGCTTTCTGTCCTGCACACAGTTTACATTTTACCGTAATATTTTTTGCGTCCTTTATCTCCACAAATTGAAAATAGTGGTTATATTTCCAAGTTGCAAATGCGCTGCTGCTCTCGCTGATACTTGCATCTGCCATTGTGTGTGTGTGTGCTGGTGGTGAGCGTTGCCGTGTGTGTGTTAGCAGTAGCATTAGCAAGTGTTTGTGTGTGTATTTTCCCCATAAGGCAAGACCCGCCCAACTCTGTCTCTGGTTACTTTCACTTTTCCATGGTGCTGTGAGAGGACATCGCTGTATTCGCCTGTAAATTACATCCGCAGGGAGATTCGGTTCAGTTCCATCACATAATGTAACGCAGTAAGGCACCCATTTAAATCACAGTAACTATAACGGTCTTACTTAATGGGAATAGGTAACTAGTAACGCTATTAGTTACCGCAAAAAGTAGTTGCTTTAAAGTAACGCGTTAGTTTTTAACGTCCCAACACTGTTTGGATCCAATGAGATTGTGCAGGAGAAACAGAGCTTTCCAACGATATCTCTGATGACATGGTGCAAACAGCGGTCGCGGTACTTTATGTTACGTTAGAATGCTAACCTTTGGTGAATTTAGGAGATATCTACAGACGCAAATAGACAAACTATCGTAAAATAAACACTTAAATGTGTATTTTGTACGTTTTCCTTCCAAAACCCTGAGAGAAAACATGTTATGTAATCAAAATAGCACAAAATCTCAAAATTGACCAGTGCATGAAAAACAATGTTTTTGCCTGCCGTGTCTCACCTTAAAGACTGTATATAATGACTATTTTGCACATCCCTTTCAAGATTTCAAGATTTTCTAAGGTTTATTGACATATCATATTATACACAACTACGGTGTAGTTATGCAATGAATGAAAAACTTTGGTCGCAGGTTCCTCAACAGTGCATTACAAGACATCTATCAATATGTGTGTATACCTCCAGCAATGTTAACTATGTTGAAGCACTTATTTTAACTGATATTATACATATGTATTATACTCTTATAAGATGTATGTAGATAGTATAAGAAATGTGCAGAATGACAGTTTAATGGTGGAGGTATACACACATATTGATAGATGTCTCGTAATGCACTGTTTTGGAACCTGCGACCCAAGTTTTTCATTCATTGCATAACTACACCGTAGTTGTGTATATGATATGTCAATAAACCTTAGAAAATCTTGAAATCTTGAAAGGGATGTGCAAATTAGTCATTATATACAGTCTTTAATTAACTATTACTAGAGAATAACGAGTAATGAATATACTTTATAGGGATCCTATTAATATCTAATAATAAAAATAATAACATTCAATAACGTGCTTTAACCACCAGGTGTCCCTTTATATCAGCTGTCATTTCATTTCATTTCAAACCTTTATTTATGCAGGTGAATCCCATTGAGATCATTGATATCTTTTTCAAGGGTGACCTGCAAGTAGGTTCCACATGAATACATATAAACATAAAAGAAAAACAAAAAGGACATCATACAGCATATTTACAGCGACTACAGTTTACATAGCTAGTAACATTTACAGGTTCCAACAGTTTCCGATTGGAGCGCATCTATCCTTGCTTTAAAAATGTTTAGTGGAACCAAATTTCTCAGCTTCCATTCCTTTTGCAGACTGTTTCAAGACAGAGGAGCTGCGCATCTAAAAGCTATCTTCCCTAAGACAGTCCTAGCAGTTGGCACATTTAATAAAACCACAGCATTCGATCTCAGGCAGTAGCCACTTACAATTCGCCGTGAGATCAGGGAGCAGATGTAGGACGGAAGTTTCCCTAACATGGCTTTGTATATTAAAATGTACCAGTGACTGAGCCTCCGTACAGTTAATGAAGGCAAACCTGCCCTTGCATACAGGGTACACTGATGGGTTAATGCTTTACAGTTTGTCACAAATCTCAGTGCACTGTGATAGGCGGCATCTAACTTGATCAGGTAATGGGCAGGTGCATTCATATAGATCAGATCACCATAGGTAAAAAGGTCACAGTGACTAGCCTTTTCCTGGCCTCAAGTGAGAAACAGGACTTGTTCCTGTAAAAGAAACCTAGCCTAACCCTCAGTTTTTTAAGCAGGTTATTGACATGAAGTTTAAAAGAGAGACAATCATCAAGCCAGATACCAAGGTATTTGTAACAGGTAACCACTTCAAGTTTTATTCCTTGCGTAGTTACAATATCTAAAACAGGCTCTGGTGTCTTTTTAGCTTTTGAAAAGAGCATTACCTTGGTTTTATCAACATTTAAAAGAAGCTTAAGCTCAGCGAGCTGAGTCTGAATAATGTTAAAAACAGCTTGCAATTCAACAACAGCCTCCTTAATGGAGGGACCTGCACAGTACATCACGGTATCGTCCGCATAAAAATGTAAGGTTGCTCCATCGACATTTTCACCTAAACTATTGATATAGATGGAGAATAATAGCGGACCTAAAACAGGACCTTGTGGTACACAATTAGTAATGTTTAACCACTCAGAAGACAGCCCATCAAACTGAACACATTGGGACCTTTCAGAGAGGTAGTTCACAAACCACCCCACTGCATGGCTGGATATGCCAATACTGAGTAGCCTCTGCTTTAAGATGCGATGATCGACAGTATCAAACGCTTTGGACAGGTCAATAAATAGAGCTGCACAACTCTGCTTATTATCTAAAATACTCGCCACATCATTCAACACTTTCATTGTGGCAGTGATGGTGCTATGTTGCTTTCTGAAGCCTGACTGATGTTTAGACAGGATGTCATTTTTACATGAAAACTCCTTTATCTGTTCACTCACTAGGCGTTCAAGAACCTTAGCCAGAACTGACAATTTAGAGAGAGGCCTATAATTATTTAATAAGGTGGCCTCCCCTCCTTTTAGTAAAGGCGGGACATAAGCTGACTTCCATATTTTTGGAATTGTGTTTGTGCTGAGGGAGAGGTTAAAAAGAGAAGTGAGAGATGGAGCAATAAAATCTGCAGCTATCTTTAAAAAGAAAGGTTCTACGTTGTCCGGGCCAGCCGGTTCCTTAGGATCTAGCTTAGTTAAGGCTTCACGAACAACATCAATAGTAAAAGGAGTAAAACTGAAAGGGTTTTCCAGACCACATTGTTCAGAGTCACGGATTGAGGTGTTCACAGAAGCAGAGTTCGGGACAGAATCAAACAGAGAGCCACAGGACACAAAATTGTTGTGTCCTGTGCACCGTTATGGTGTAAATACAGCCTATCTACAAATTGGATCAAATATAAAAGTCAGCCGAATTAGTGTTGATACTGCGAGGAGACGTATTGTGTGAAAAGAAATGTAAGATGTTGTTTAATTGATGATATATTTATGATCCACGTCACGTATACAGTTTTGGCGGCATTTCTTACAGTTTGTCAAAAGGTCTTCTGATCAGGGCTCTATAAATAAATATCTACGGCAGATATGTAATATTTAATGCAGCCGAACCGTGTATTACAATGCCGTTATGTGATGACTTCCAAAGAGAAAAGCAAGCACACTCGGAATAAAGTATTATTTTAATTGTATTATTTCACATGGCATAAACACCATTTCCCAACGTGCATTGCGGCTAAACCATCCAATCACCGAGCTGAGGATTTTGCCTACGTCTGTTTCCGGTATTTGTTTATGACGATGTGATGTGAGATGTGAGACTGGGTTGGAGAATTGCACAGGGGAGAATAACGTATCTATGCCACAATTTTAGATGCGGATTTTGTTAAACTAATACGTTTGCGCTGTGGACCAACACTATACATTGACGGGGAAGGGGGTAGCAATAAAGATAACACCATTAAACAGTTACACAACATAACAGATATAATATCGATAGCAGCGTCCCTAGCAACCACCTTGGTAACCATGAAAACGTTGTATGGACCCACTTTCCTGAAGTAATCTTCGTAATAACTAGCAAACTAAAGATCATGTACATCCACTGCACACATAATCTGAAATAACAACTCATATTTCTCGCATCAAATGACATCAAAACGCATTTTAATGGCCAAACTAACCTTACAATAGGCATTTTCCACCGAGAATAAAACGAAGGTCGGCCATGTTTTATTTTTTCTGCGGGGAGAAATTTGAAGATCACGTGACATATGCCAGCCATTGGAAATGAATGGTGAAAAAAAACGTAGGGATCCTACAATTTCAGAGGCGTTTTTGTAGAAATACTACGTCCCAAGTTGTGGACCAGCGTAGTTATTACACATTTAGATGTGAGACTGGGTCGGTCCTTACACATACATTTAATAGATTTTAGTATTATCCACCTTTTTGTTTTATGTCCTTTTATTTGAAACTTTCTTTGAGACTTCATCTTCTGGTTCAAATTTCAATAAATGTAATTTGTATAATCACTCTTTTGTCTACATTCTACATTCCATTCAAATCTGTTGATTATTCATATCTTCCTCAGGAATAGTATGTCGAATTCTTAATGCTAAATGTATATCATTTTCTCACAGGATATAGAATGAGACAACACAGTTTTTATCCATTGTGTATGAATACTTCAGTTCTTCAGACCAACATAGTAAGATGTGAGCATGTTCCTAATTGTGTTGGTATGTAACCTAGGTCTGCTCTGTTTAATAAAGCAAATCTGCCACTTTTATATTATAGAATTTGTTCAATTAAAGCAGTCTTTAATTGTTTGTCCTAAACATAGCCATGTATGCTTTTGACATTTCTTTAAAAAATAACAGTATACAGTTTATATTGTGTATAACCTTTAGCTTGAAAATACATTGATGTGTTTTTTATCTATAAAATAAATAGATAGACCGACGTACACTTTATCAATCCCAAATTGGGAAATGATTGTATTAAATATAATTAAAGTGGGAATAAAGTATAAACTACACAACACAAGTATAATGCACAGCAATCCATAAGATAAGTCCGATATTTTCATGAAAACTCCCCAGGAGACACCAACACTAACGTGGACTCCGGAGTTTGCTGCATGAGTTTCACTGTACGATCTGTGGTGTAGTGGGCTGTCACTCAAAAACTGAGTAGCCTGAGAGTCCCGCCCACCTGGGATGTTTGTGTCAGAATCTAAAACTAAAAATGAAGGAACGCAAACAAGATAGCTGCAGCGAGATCAAAAGTCTGATCATTGAGACAGAAGAAACAAGAACTGTAAACAAAAACCTATGTTAAAACAAAGAAAAAAGACTTGTAGTTTACATGATTACACAAATGATTTGTTTGCAATTTATAGTTTTATTTTTGAAATTAATTGTATTTTGCTTGTTTTTTTCCCTCTTAAACTCTTATTTTTGCTTTATTCTGAGAAAGTGGTTTTTTGAACATATGTGAACAGAAGCCTGAAAAGAGGTCTGTGGTTACGACAAGCTGAAGAGATTTTCATGTTTTGTTCTACGAGATAAAATCTTATTAAAAAGTCACAAAATACCCCACTTGTGAATGTCCATACACGCCATCACACCGAGAGAAGTCCGGTAGGTAATTTTCTTTCTGCCAAATATATTTATAGATTCAAAATCACAAAGTGTTAATAATATGTGGAGATTATCCTGCTGAACGTGTTATGTTTCATAATCTTTGTTCGCCACAGAGCTTATTTTCTTCAAAATACCAAAATCCACTGGGTAAATCCCATTGCTTTTTGTCAAGGGAGACCTTGTGTTGCTAACTTCCGGGTTGGTCTACAAAAATACATCATCACTGCACTAAAGATACTACAAAAGAAAGCAGTGCATTTGACATGCGTCTGAAAAGAAAACAAATTTGACCGAAACTTTAATCCAGACCACTATTACAGTAGCAGGAAGAGAGGTCCCTCCTTCACTGTTCGACCTGAAATGCGACATCATTAATCTTTCCTCTTGTTTACAGTTGGAATGACAGAACTGTCTGTGCTACTATTGGTCCAGAAGAGTTAGTAGAAGGGACATTTGACCATTCACCTGCAAACTACAATTCTTCTGGAAATTATACCTTCTGGGACTGTCTAAGGTCGCATTCAAACCTAATAGTCCGTTTTCTGGTGCGCACCAGACGACAGTTTGTTACATTGTTTCATTTTTCAGAAGGTTCGGTTTGCTTTCACACCAAGCGGCAAACTCTGAGGAGAAGCTGGGACGCCAATGCGGAAGTGCCTCAAACTGCAGTTCATCTAGAGGCCAGTAGGAGCAGTCTGCAGAAGCGAGCAATTTCCATAGACCCCAATGTTAAAATGCCCAACTTTAGAGCAGAATTAAACATGTTTACATCGTGGTTCAAAAAAAAATATTCTCTGTATAGTTAGATCCCACCTTCATGAATATGGATTGGGGGGGTGAATTTTTTCTCAAGTCATCTGTTTAATTAATATTAAGCCTTAAAGCTTTTGCATAAATTAGGGCGTGGTCACTTTGATGGACATGTACATGCCTCACTGTCAGCTAACAGCAACTTGTCCACTCTGCTAGGCTACAACCATAGAGGCTACAACGTTATTTAGTTGTAGTTACTGTACTTGACCCTTTAGCTTTAGCCGTGTTCGTGGTGATTGTGCCTTTTGGGGAATATTGTTACAAATACCAGAAAATTAAAATATTGTGCTGTGCGCTTGAATGTACTAACAGAACTTCCAAGAAGTCTAAAATGATAATATTATACATGTCCTGTTCGCAGGTGTTTGTGTGCTTGGTAGCTTAGCTTGTTACTTATTAGCCAGCTAAGGACGTAACCCTTTATACTATATACATTTTAGTTTATGATTCAGCCTTGGGTAAGACTTTTATAGTCTATGGCTATGACGCCCATAATGCTAAACGGGAGCAAATGTTAATAGGGGACCCAATTATCCCAGTGGTGGCCGCCGGGGCTAATGGAGCCGCATGCAGGGGGCTAGCTCCAGCCGGCGTCCCGGAGCTAGCCCACTGCGGCTCCGTTAGGTCCGGGGCCGGGCGGTGGAGTCCGTCTTTTCTTAACGTGTGAATGACAATCATTAAGAATAACAAAACATAGCTAATTCTCTTGCAGATTGTCTCATTTGATTATGAATGTAACGTTTATATAGGGGAACTACACTGTTAGCAGTAACTTGGTATGCACGTATTTCATGTTAGCTTAGCTTCTTAGCCTGAGCTAGCTCTGTTTACTTCCAGTTCGGAGACAGCAGGTCCCGCCTCGGCTCCGCCTCTTTGCCCTTATTTGGAGCAGGCGGGATTAGACTCTGACGTCGCTGTCAAGCCGTTAGTGGCTGACTCCGCCTACTAAGGGCTTCTCTGCAACTCTGCAGAATCCTATGGGTCACGTCACGGACACTACGTCCATTTATATATACAGTCTATGGTTCACACGGACTATAAACTTTAAACACAAGTCATGTGCATGGAAATGCTGTTCAACCATTGGTCAGACATTAAGGGAGAGTCCGGTTGTTTAGTACACTTCAGAGGTCTCGGACTGCGTTCACATAAACCCAAACGAACCGCACCAAGCGGGTAAACGCACCAGGGTTCGATTCAACCGCACAATAAAAGGCTGGTGTGAATGCGACCTAAGCAATTTATCATGCTATAGTGTCAAAGATGGACGCGTCTACAAACTACGAACATGAAGTACACATGGATCAAAGGGCTTGTCAGTGATAGGATTTTTGGGTATTATATTGGTTTAGCATCACAATTAACTCTTGACTTAGAAAATAGTTGTTTGACAAAACATCATAAAGGTCAATCAAGTAGCTTCGGGAAACCTCAGGGAACAACCATATCAAATGGTCTAAAAGAGAACTAGTTAACAAAACATGTATGTATTTTACAGTGGTTGAAAGAACTTTAAAACGATAAGTGGATGTGGAATATGAGTTTGTAATAGAACATTTAAATAGTAGTGATCTTTATACTTAAAGAGCAACTTCCAGGTTAAAGACACCTGTGAATAAATGTGTAGGAAAATCATGTATACACTAGATTTAAAAAAAAAAAAAACATAAATATACACTACATTGTAGTTTGCAGGTGAATGGCGTCGTTTTTGTACATTTTTACTTCCGCATAAAAAAAAAAAGCCTCCCCACGTGACCTCCCGCGAGTGACGTAACAAAGGGGAAACAAGGGGGAGAGCGGCCGGTGTAACGTATTAATAAACATGGATCCCAATGCTAGTTTCGACACAGAAGACACAGAAGAAGTTGAACATACAGTGGGGGGAAAAAGTATTTAGTCAGCCACCAATTGTGCAAGTTCTCCCATTTAAAAAGATGAGAGAGGCCTGTAATTTTCATCCTAGGTATACCTCAACTATGAGAGACAAAATGAGAAAAAAAGAATCCAGAAAATCACATTGTCTGATTTTTAAAGAATTTATTTGCAAATTATGGTGGAAAATAAGTATTTGTCCAGCGACAAACAAACAAGATTTCTGGCTCTCACAGACCTGTAACTTCTTCTTTAAGAGCCTCCTCTGTCCTCCACTTGTTAACTGTATTAATGGCACCTGTTTGAACTCGTTATCAGTATAAAAGACACCTGTCCACAACCTCAAACAGTCACACTCCAAACTCCACTATGGCCAAGACCAAAGAGCTGTCAAAGGACACCAGAAACAAAATTGTAGACCTGCACCAGGCTGGGAAGACTGAATCTGCAATAGGTAAGCAGCTTGGTGTGAAGAAATCAACTGTGGGAGCAATTATTAGAAAATGGAAGACATACAAGACCACTGATAATCTCCCTCGATCTGGGGCTCCACACAAGATCTTACCCCGTGGGGTCAAAATGATCACAAGAACGCTGAGCAAAAATCCCAGAACCACACGGGGGGACCTAGTCAATGACCTCCAGAGAGCTGGGACCAAAGTAACAAAGGCTACCCTCAGTAACACACTACGCCGCCAAGGACTCAAATCCTGCAGTGCCATACGTGTCCCCCTGCTTAAGCCAGTACTAGTTCAGGCCCGTCTGAAGTTTGCTAGAGAGCATTTAGATGATCCAGAAGAGGATTGGGAGAATGTCATATGGTCAGATTAAACCAAAAAAGAACTTTTTGGTAAAAACTCAACTCGACGTGTTTGGAGGAGAAAGAATGCTGAGTTGCATCCAAAGAACACCATACCTACTGTGAAACATGGGGGTGGAAACATCATGCCTTGGGGCTTTTTTTCTGCAAAGGGACCAGGACGACTGATCCGTGTAAAGGAAAGAATTAATGGGGCCATGTATCGTGAGATTTTGAGTGACAACCTCCTGCCATCAGCAAGGGCATTGAAGATGAAACGTGGCTGGGTCTTTCAGCATGACAATGATCCCAAACACACCGCCCGGGCAACGAAGGAGTGGCTTCGTAAAAGGCATTTCAAAGTCCTGGAGTGGCCTAGCCGGTCTCCAGATCTCAACCCCATAGAAAATCTTTGGAGGGAGTTGAAAGTCCGTGTTGCCCAGCGACAGCCCCAAAACATCACTGCTCTAGAGGAGATCTGCATGGAGGAATGGGCCAAAATACCAGCAACAGTGTGTGAAAACCTTGTGAAGACTTACAGAAAACGTTTGACCTCTGCCATTGCCAGCAAAGGGTATATAACAAAGTATTGATATGAACTTTTGTTATTGACCAAATACTTATTTTCCACCATAATTTGCAAATAAATTCTTTAAAAATCAGACAATATGATTTTCGTTCTTCTCATTTTGTCTCTCATAGTTGAGGTATACCTAGGATGAAAATTACAGGCCTCTCTCATCTTTTTAAGTGGGAGAACTTGCACAATTGGTGGCTGACTAAATACTTTTTTGCCCCACTGTATTTATTCGAATGCATATGACGGACCACAACCTTATAATTATGAGCCTGCTAGGGGGGGAGAGAGCAGCGAAGGGGGGGAGAGAGATGTAATACGGTTTCCTGATAAACGTTACCTAATGCAACTCCACACTACCTTCGGAGCTGTACCGGAGGAGAGAGAGAGAGCAGGGAAGGGGCAGCTATCTTGGTGAGTGATCGGCATTAGCTACAGAATGTTAGCTAACGTCACGTCACAACATTGTAAAGTTAGCTATCATATATCAGGCTATAACTTAAGTAGCATTGATAATATAGTAACGTTACTGGCAGGACTGTTGATGAGCTACACATATTTACATTAGAATATCAATATACATTTCGTCACAGACGCAGCATTGAAGTCCCGTCTCTTTGTCTGCACAAAACGAACCCAGGACCGAAACCTAGCTAGCTTTCTTTTCCTGTTAGGGAAATAGTGGACTTGATGTCCTGACAGGCTGGTATTTGTGCAACCTGCACAAACACAATACTGCACCATGATTACAAATGGTGAAATACAATGTAAAACTACAGAAAAATACCAGCTCACTAAAACACAACCGCTCAACACAACTGCTCAAAATTGCTCCTTTCCCTCTGAATTCCTGCCCTTATGTCTCGTAAAACATATCAAATCCTGCATTCACTTTTATAATTGGAATTTTCAAGCAAGTTTAAGCATAAATGTAGAAAAAAAAACCCCCTGCAAGTTGCTCTTTGACACTAGAACCGCCAGAGGTCGCTGTATACCTAAAACCGCCAATGGGTAAGGTTCACCCGCTATTGATTTCCAAGGTACAATGTACCATACAGAACAGTGAGTTTTGATCGCACAGGGATGAAATGTATACCAATATAATCTGTGGACTTTCAGCTTTTCATATTATATAGTTTGTACAGATAGCATGAAGTATAAAATATCGCTACAGTGCTGATTTAAATGCTTGGTGTTAGACTTGTGTTTTGTTTAGGTATATATCTCTATCTCTCTCTCTATCTATCTATAACTATCTATTTGTCTATCTCTCTATCTATATATCTATCTATCTATATACATATCTATCTATCTATCTCTCTCTCTCTCTATCTATAGGAACAGCAGTAGACAAAAGGAGTTGCAATAGCAACACGTCATGTTTATGTTTAAGCGCGAAATCAACAGCGCGAGGATCGCTGCATATTCTATGGTAGAAATATTACCCACTCTCGCTAATAAACGCTTGATGTTAGGCTTGTGTTTCGTAAAGGTAAAAATGCTTCATATCATCTGATGGCCTTCTACTCATAAAAAAACAACAACATGACAATAATATAAATTAATATAATAATGTATTTGTTATATAATTGAACAGCAGATAACACAGAACGTATACAAATAACAAAAAACATCAGAGAAGAAGAACAATAAGAACGAACACATCGATCACAACGCTTCACAAACACTCAAACACAATTGTTGCAAACACTGAGCACCTTGGCTGTGCATTTGCCACACACAGCATCCCCACACTTGACACATTTGCAGAACGTTTTATTCTGCATGCAGTGCGCCTTCACCATGCAGGTCATTCTCCTGCGCTCTTCTACACCAGCACCGCTGAAGGCCAGGTCCGCAAGTGGAGGCGCTTTGATGCCATCCACTCAGCGCGCAGCTCGTGTGCCAGCTGGAGAATGAAGTCCCTTCTCGGTATGTTCTCCTGGCTCATGCAGCTCCTGTACATTGATGGCAGCGAGATCCAGCACATTATAAAAGACAGCAACGGGCCATCTACGCGTGCCACCTGAGAGAAACATAGGATTTAGTAAAAACGATTGACCAATGCAGTGTTTTCTATAGGCCTAAAATAATAATAATAATAATAATAATAATAATAACAATAATAACCTACCTTTCACCGAATATTGGCGAGCCATTTGATCGAGCACGTCAACCCCCACTTTTGAGTGGTTGTAGTATTCCACAGTCTCTGGCTTTTTCTTTCTTTCTGTGGAGATGGCCACATGCTGGTGTTGCGTGCGGAGTATTGTCACGTTTCTCCTCGGCTTGACTGAGAGCACCATTTTGTCGCTCTTCAGCACCTTGGTGCTGAACAGCTCAGATCTCCCTTGCAGAGAGGGTGGGAGCTCCCGCTTGTTGCGCTTGATGGTTCCCACTAGGCTGGTATTTTTGGCGAGAAGCGCTTTGGCGAGAGGGAGGGAGGTAAAGAAATTGTCTGTGGTTATATTTCCATCCCTTACCAACAAAGGGCTCCACCAGCCTCAGCACCACGTTCTCTCCTAGCCGTTGTGTTGCTGGCCTGCTGGCATCTTTTCCCAGGTAAGGGAAGCCATTCAGCATTTATTTGCTGTCAACGTCAGCTGCCAGCCAAAACTTGATGCCAAATTTGTCCGGCTTGTTGGGCATGTGAATGGACATCTTGATTTGGTCGGGAATAGCTGTTCATCCACAGTGATGTCGGACCCTGGCCTGTAGGACGCGATTGAATTTTCGACAAAACGATCCCACACCTTCCTCACGTGCGTAAACTTGTCGGTGGTCAACCGGCACCGGCGGGTCTCCTTTTTATCAAAGCGCAGGTAGCGCATGATTTCCCGAAACCTGTTCCTCGACAGTGTTGCGTTGAAGAACGCGTTGCCCCACTGCTCGGACCAGAAACTCTCCATCTCAATGTTCTTCCCACAATATGCACCTCTCACATAGAGAAGCGCAATAAAGGCCTTCAGCTCCATAATAGAGACATCCCAGGTGGCTCTGTCTCTCCGCGCTTCAGCAATTGTGCAATCACGGATTTCCTCCAACATTACATTATCACACAGACACATAAATGCTGTGAGTTTGTCAGTAATGTTGTGACGTGCGTGTGGTGTGGGGCCAGCAGACTCCGTGAGGATGTTCTGTATCTGCCGTCTCCCTGCTCCTCCGCAATGCTCCATGACCGTCCACACTGTGCCTTCTTTCCCGATCTCTTGGGCTGGTGACGGCTCAGTGGCACACACTAAATAGGAGAGAGGAAAACACTACTTTAGACTAAAGTATATTTCATAAATGTTTATTTGATAATATTACATCCTCGAAAGGCAATGAAAAGATCATTTGTAAAAAGAAAAGGCATTATCTATATGCCTTGATATCTTATAGCCTACGATTTGTAGAAAAGTAGGAAATAAAAAACAAGAATCATCATACCTTCTGCATGGGCTGGTACAGTAGGCCCATCTGCAAGCGGGGGATCAGGATGGGACGGCCTCACGTTCCGCGGAGGCTCAGGATCGCTGTCAGATGACCCATCAGAGGCAGAACAAACCCAGGACACATCACTCAGTCCTGATACTTCCCCACCATCAGACTCTGCTTCGCTCAGACGGTTTAGCAACACTAGTGCCTCCTGTACGTTCATGAGTCTCTTTCTTTTGTCCATTTTGGAAATATAACCGGCTCTCTCTATCTATCTATCTATCTATCTATCTATTAATCTATATATCTATCTATCTCTCTATCAATATATCTATCTATCTCTCTCTCAATCTATCTATCTCTCAATCTCTCTCTCTATCTACAGCAGTAGACAAAAGGCGTTGCGATAGCAACACGTCATGTTTACGCGCGAAATCAATAGCGCGAGGAGCGCTGCATTTCTATGAGGTAAATATTACCCGCTGGCGGAAATAGGTATAAATAGCCATTTCTTTGGCAATTTTTTCAATCTGACTTCATATTGACCATTTTTATCAACACAGGGTGTTACATAACACACTTTCAGGAAAAGTCACGGACTGGGAGACGTTAATATTTTATAGAAAAAAAGTTACATACAATAAAAAAACAGCTGCGGGTAAAATTTACCCGTTGGCGGTTCTAGTGTAGATTTGCGCTGTAGATCCCCCCATCCAATCTGCTGGATCATTGTTGGTACTGCAAATTACCTTTTGAAGGAGTAACTGATTCACAAAAACAGTACCATCATAAAATGTCATCAAAATCTTCATCGTTCTTAATATTCTTTATATTCATACAGTGGTCCGGCAACTCTTTTCTTTTTTTTGCGCCCTACAGCAATCCCACCAAGTCCCTGTTACGGCGCACTGCTGAGCCAGGCTTGTAAGAAATACTAACTTGCCGGCAAGCTCCCAATCCTTTCCCTATGTGTTGCACTGGACGTGAGGTTGTTCCAATTCTTTCTTTTGTGAGTGCAACACTTTCCTGACTAGGGGGGAACGTGTGGTTGACTCAGGGCCAGGCCACGGTTGTCTCACATGACTTGTTAACCAGGAACGAACGATTCCTCCGCACACCCCCTCGGAAACAGATCTGTATCATCATAAGGGTGTAAAAGTGTGTATATTTTGTGATATATGTCTTGCTCCAGAGTCATCTATCATGTATCAAACAGGTGCCACCAATAAAGCCTAATGAGTCAGCCAACCCTTAACCTGTTAAGCCCCTAGCCTGTTTTCCGCGTGTCAGGCTCGAAAAGGACATTCCCAGAACAAATGACCATAACTTCACTTCTAAAAGGGGTAAATTAATCATCTTTTTTCTCAAAGCAATGATAAACCTGTGAGTTGGATGTAGAAGAGTCAGAATCAATATAGATTGTTTTCATTTTAAAGTAAATTCAGATTGAACATATTGTGTCCGTCCAAAATAAAAACGACTTACTGTATAGTGAAAACCACCCTTGAAAGATGGGATAGTAGAATAAAAGCTTTAGTAATCCAAACTATAACATATAATAAGTACCCTGTATCAATATTGATGCAAAACAAGTTAAATTTGACCTTTTCAGAGAGATTTAGCAACAAAAAAACGATTATGGGGTCATTTGGGTGGATTCGACCTATCTCTGGCCCCCCTTGGTCGATTTGATGATTGACATCTCTTTTTAACCATTAGAGCCAATGGAATAGAGGGGAAGTTCCACATACACTCACAAGTTACCAAATAAGGAGTGAGAGTGACGCGTAGCCAAAACAGGAAGCTGTCATACACTCTGGAAGCTATCATTAGCAGCTAATATGAAAACTCAGTTTTTTACATAAAAATGCAATTATGGATCATCAATCATTTGTTCAAAGTGACAGACACATTGGATTAACCTTCAGCTGCGTTTTTCTCGTTTTAATGCCATTGAACACAACTTTTGATCAGAATAACAGCTAAAGGTGAGCATATCTCCTTGTTTTGCTACCTAAAGCTACGTTGTGTATTGTCTGGTTTTGCTTCCCCTGTCGAGAGTTCTGATCGCTCAGTGATGATACTTATATTTCTAGAATCTGTGGAATCTCAGATTGCTAGCTAATTTGTTTGTGCAGATCTGATATGTATATAGATCGATTTATACCTAGAGTTCTTTGCTAAGTGCGTTAGCATTTTTTCGCTCAGGGCTCATTTAGACGCTTCTTGTGGGACTTATGTTTTGTTTCAGTAAAAATGGTTCGTATTGTCAGTTAGCTAAGTTTCTTCTCGTTAAGTGAGTATGACACATTCATAGTTTATTAAAATTTTAAGAAGCCCTGAAACACAGTTTAGTGAAAAAAAGCCCAGGTTAACCCTAACTACTACCACTTGACCAAACCACTTTCCTGTTCTACTATCATCATAAATAAGACATATCAAAACATTTCCACAAGTATGCAGATTTGAGCTGTTGGGAAAAAACTGGTAGTCACTCGTGGCAGCTAACCTGAGATGCTGGGTTGATAGACCAATGCTCACAGTTTGCCACTGCAGTGCACACCATTGCAGAAATAAGTCATAAACTCTTCAAATAAATCAGTCTCAGTCTCTCTGCTTCCTATTAAGATAGTGACACATCCTTCCTGCAGGCTCTTTGAAGGCCTGATTAGAGACAGATCTGCAAACTAATGCCAAACAACTTTCTGTCATGCATCCCCTTTGCAATTTACACACCACAGGAATGTCTCATACCGGAACGGACGACACT
This sequence comes from Notothenia rossii, assembly GCF_949606895.1. Taxonomy (NCBI): domain Eukaryota; kingdom Metazoa; phylum Chordata; class Actinopteri; order Perciformes; family Nototheniidae; genus Notothenia; species Notothenia rossii. Next base: position 34,780,309 of record NC_136905.1, read on the forward strand.
TCCCTCTGCTTTGAGATTACCAGCTCTAAGTCATTTCGTTGTTTACCAGATCTTTTGTTTTCAGTTCATGATAATTAGGCTAATTCCTTGTTCATGCTGGAAAAAGAAGTGTGCAAAAGGCCCCCTCACTTGTTGACTTTAAAGCAATTTTGCCAACACAATGCTGTTTGAATAAAAACAGGTTCCAAGTGTGTAATGTGGGGAATTGTTACCTGATGGAGAGCTAATTACTGCCTTTGTATTCTGCTCACTAAATAAAAGCAGAGAGAGACATGTGGTCCACTTTTGCCTAGTAAATAAGCAATAATACTCTGGCTCGCCATGTTAACACACTTTCTTTGAATTATATTTGAAATGTTCACTCAGCATATTGTTTTCATACAATTATATACAGGAAAGAGTGTGAAATCTGTATCACTCTCTGATGCCATGCTCGTATGTCCTCAAATCAAAAAGCGATTTAAATAAAATGCTAAATATCACTAAAGACAGACACTAGCCGAGAAGAAGCAGGATTTATCAGTGACTCAGGGGAAGTTCATTCAGACTGTGTTCAGCCACTCGTAACAGCCTTCCTGCCTTCAAGGACAGAGTCGCTTTATCAGGATGTTTCACCCTACCCTACACTCCTGATATATGCATACCACAGGAACAACACATCTCTTTTTGTCTACTCTATTTTCACATCTTCTGCAGGGGTCATGAGCAGCATCAATCTCTCAGTCGGTGCGATAAAGTCGACTTTATCTGCTGTATAAGTAGTAAAAACACTGAAAGCTAAACTTGTTACTCAGTTGGCAGTTTAAAAGTAAACGAAGGGATAATAAAGCTATTTTCCTAGGAAAATAGTGGTGCAGTGATTACGTATTTTGAAGGCTGACGCGAAAGTTAGCATCGCAAGGAATCCCTCGACAAAAGGATTTTGGTATATTGCAGAAAACTAGCTTTGTGGCCAACACACGTTTATGATGGTTAACCAATTGTTCAGCAGGATAATCTCCACATATTAACAGCACTTTGTCATTTTCAAAACGCAAATGCAATGCAAAAGCTTTGGACATACACGAGCGGGGATATTTCTGATGTATTTCCTGTCGGAGAACAAAAAGTGAAAAACACCAAAAAGACATTATAAAAAAAACACTGACTTTGAGACAAGGGAACCAGAAGTGGTAAAATGTCATTTCCAAGCTTTAGGACTCATTCCTGCACCACTCTTTCTATCTGTTAATATGCAACCAATGGTATCTGGAAGGTAAGTATTTAAGAAACTGTAAGTGAACAATGTTTACGACACATGTTGTATTCTACACATGATCATTGAATGGTTTACTCTTTCTCTCTATGACTCTTCCTCCCTCAAGAATAGATGCAGAGCATAATGCAGAGGCAACAGGTTGTAGAGATGCATGTCACCAACAGGAACAACACACTCGCACTCCATAATCGTCCAGGAGCGACGTTTGGTCAGGGTCCCGTGGCGTGCAGTTGTGACGCTCCTAGGCTCCTTCAGCTTCATAAAGGGACGCAAATAGCTTTCAACTGATTGCAATGTATTCCCATCTGCGGCGGGATTTGACGCTCATGGAAGCACGGAATTCGTTTGTGTCGGCTGCCCTTAAAGACAATGTGAGCGTCCATTCCCATTGTATAACGGAGAATTGTACACCCGGAAGTAAGTATTTTACAGTGATATCTGTACTACTCATCGGCTAAAAAATACCAGATTATCCTTGTTAATTACACAACATTGATTGGTTTAAATTGTGTGCAATGCTTTTGAATTTTTCCCCTTCGATTCGGAGAAACAAATATTTTTTCGGAGTAGAGGATTGCAGAAGACACTACACTACCCAGAATCCCCAGCTATTGTTTAGGACTACACCTTGTGCTCTGTTTGACAAGCCCCGTTTTTTTTCACAATTCATTCCAATGGCTGGCGTCTATGTCACGTGATCTTCAAATTTCTCCCTGCAGATGCGTTTTGATTTCATTTGATTCAAGAAATATGAGTTGTTATTTCAGATTATGTGTGCAGTGGATGTACATGATCTTTAGTTTGCTAGTTATTACAAAGATTACTTCAGGAAATTGGGTCCATAGAACGTTTTCATTGTTACCAAGGTGGTTGCTAGGGACGCTGCTATCGATATTATTTCTGGTATGTTGTGTAACTGTTTAATGGTGTTATGTTTATTGCTACCCCCTTCCCTGTCAATGTATTGGTCCACTGCGCAAACGTATTAGTTTAACAAAATCCGCATCTAAAGATACGTTATTTTCCCCTGTGCAATTCCAGTCTCACATCTCACATCACATCGTCTTTAACAAATAGACCGAAAACATTTTTAAAAAATAAGATAATACTTTATTCCGAGTGTGCTTGCTTTTCTCTTTGAAAGTCATCACATAACGGCATTGTAATACACGGTTCGGCTGCATTAAATATTACATATCTGCCGTAGTTCTCTATTCATCGAGCCCTGATGAGAAGACTTCTAGACAAACATGAGGAACTGCCGCCAACACTGAAAACGTGACGTGGATCATAAATATATCAGGAATTAAACAACATCTTACATTTCTTTTCACACAATACGTCTCTTTGCAGGATCAACACTAATTCGGCTGACTTTTATATTTGATCCAATTGGTAGATAGGCTGTATTTACACCATAAAGGTGCACAGCTGATAGAAAGGGACACCTGGTGGTTAAAGCATGTTATTGAATTTCATTATTTTTATTATTAGATATTAATAGGATCCCTATAAAGTATATTCATTACTCGTTATTCTCTACTAATAGTTCATTAAAGACTGTATATAATGACTATTTTGCACATCCCTTTCAAGATTTCAAGATTTTCTAAGGTTTATTGACATATCATATTCACAAACGATGTAGTTATGCAATGAATGAAAAACTTGGGTCGCAGGTTCCTCAATAGTGCATTACAAGACATCTATCAATATTTGTGCATACCTCCAGCAATGTTAACTATGTTGAAGCACTTAATTTAACTGATATTATACATATGTATTATACTCTTATAAGATGTATATAGATATTTCATCTCCGGCCTTGTCAGGTATTGAACAATCAATAAATAAAGAACACAGAATTATTGTGATTATACTAAATGATTTACAAATAAACACCACTGCATATTTACAAGTTACAACTGTTACACATGCTGATGTAACACAAATGTTTCCAACTTGGGATCAATAAAGTATATCTTATCTTAAGATGATCGATGGCTACTGCCATATTTGCAAAATCTGCCTCTGAACCTTGACAAGTGCATGTTTTAGGCTTATCAATTAATGTAATGTAATGTAATGTTATCAATTAACAACAGGAGGGGTCACAAACATAAGACCAGCTGTTAAATAAAGCTCTTCCGACCTTAGCTGGCATGTGGGTATATTAATGCTGCCCATTATGGGCACAAGCAATTTTCACCCATTTATTAATTATATGTTTTAAATTTGAGTGTTTCCTATCCCCTAAACCTGCAGGGATGTACACAGTATACTGGCAACTTCTTATTATGGGAAATACGAAAACGTCTTTTAAAACTACAACTCCCAGTAGAGACGTGCCATAGATAGAGAACATGTTGCGAAACACAATATCGATAGCAGCTTCCCTAGCAACAAGTAGTTAATAATAATAAAAGACATTAAGAAAAAGGCATTTTAAACAGTCATTAAAACGCAACACAATCTACCTGCATTGCATTACTCTAAACGTGTAATAACGTGCTTAAACCAGTAGGTGATTTGGGTTAAAAAGCTGTCAAGTTTACAGTGTTAACAAAATAAAATATACTGCTTTTTCTGGTTTAGTTTACGACGGATATATTTAGTTATTGTTTTGATATTTGTAACACAAAAGCGATGGAAAAAACCCACAGCAACACAGAAAAGATGGTCTTAACATGACCCAGCGGTCTAGTAGTTAATAAAAAACAATAATATCAAAACAAAATATTACTACTAACTTTATTGTGAAATTCAAACTGAACGGTAAAATAATAGTTTCCGGTCTATTCTGAGCCCGATCTCTGTAGATAAATAAAAATAAAGAACTACGACAGATGTGTAATATATTTAATGCAGCCGAACCATTTATTACAATGCATTCATGTGATGACTTTCAAAGAGTAAAGCAAGCACTGCTGAATAAAGTATGATTTTATCTTTTACGAAACGTTTTTTTTTTCATATGGAATGCAGTTGGAGGTCAACCAATCACAGAGCTTGAGAACTAATCACGGGGTTTGTCAAACAAAGCACAAGGTGTAGTCCTAAACGATAGCTGGGGATTCTGGGTAGTGTAGTGTCTTCTGCCATCCTTTACTCCGAACAAATATTTGTTTCTCCGAATCGAAGGGGAAAAATACAAAAGCATTGCACACAATTTAAAAGAATCAATGTTGTGTAATTAACAAAGATAATCTGGTGTTTTTTAGTCGATGAGTAGTGCAGATATCACGGTAAAATCAATCGACAGTAAGGGGAATACTTACTTCCGGGTGTACAATTCTCCGTTATCCAATGGGAATGGACGCTCACATTGCCTTTAAGGGCAGCCGACATAAACAAATGTCGTGCTTCCATGAGCGTCAAATCCCGCCGCAGATGGGAATACATTGCAATCAGTTGAAAGCTATTTGCGTCCCTTTATGAAGCTGAAGGAGCCTAGGAGCGTCACAACTACACGCCACGGGACCCTGACCAAACGTCGCTCCTGGACGATTATGGAGTGAGAGTGTGTTGACAGGAAAGCTCCGGGAAATAAAAATAACAACATAACACGCCCTGCATTTCAGTTAGGAAGGCCCTAATATTATTCTGCCTTAAAGATATGATATGAAGATATGAAATATAGATTCAAGATATGAAAAAACCTGACATTCCAGAAGGGTATGGGTGTAATACACTTATTCACCTCTTTCATTTATATAGTTGCTTTCAGATAATGTCATGGACAGAGCTGTCATTTCATTGGCTAAGCATTGAAAAACAAATTAGAATTGTTTAGTTTATAGGTATAGCAGCTTGGAGAGTTACAGAACACCTTGATAAGTGTTGCTGTCATTTTAAGTAACAGACTATTTTTCTTATGGGAAACAATACTATAATTTTTAAATCAATAAAATCAGTTTTGTGTGTCGTGTCATTAGTTTATTTAATATGAAGCCGAGTCATAAGCACTATAATGTGCGGCGAGGTGGTCATAAATTCAAAAAGAACACTGACAGAGTCATCAGGTACCTTTCAATATGTTGCAAAACGATGTGCAGCACTGAGTTTGTTCAGGAAAAAAAAAATGATCAAGGAAGTGCCTCAAAGATTTAGTTCTGCACTTTGATATAGTGTTAGGAAGAGTGAAGCAGGCAGGACCCAAATGCAGATAACACTGATAATACCTTTATTTAAAGGACTTAAAGTATAACTTGGACAAACTAAACACTCCACGGTGAACTCAGTCACCAACAAAAGACGAACCAACACTGAACACAGGAAGAGACAAGACTAAATACAGGGAGGGGTAATCACAAGACGAGAAACAGCCGGGCAGGGGTGGAGAAACACAAGGGCCACAGGTGAACACAATCAGACAACTAGACACACCAGGGAAACTAACGACAGGAGGAAAAACACAGGGAAAAGGACCAGACAATAAACCAGGAGGAAAACATGACAGGGAGAACAGCAAAACACCCAAAACTAGACATAAAAACGTGACATAACAACATGAATATCGCGACATAATGTGTGAGCTCAACAAAGTAAGGGTAAAATGAGTATGGCTAGAGAATGTTGCAACCTGTAGTTTCATTAGATCGTCCTGTGTGGTTATGTATTTCCGACTCCATACTCCTGTTTTCTGAGATAAGTTCCAAACAGACGTTAAAAGTTAAGAGCTACCGACTCAGTGTCTCTCCTGCAGGAATTTCCCATCACTGAGTGGTAGGCAGGGTATACACACGATGGCTCACAGCAAACTAGGGTTAAATAAACGACTGTGAGACGTGGGACAGTGCCTCCAGCTCCTTCCATATGCAACCCCCCCCCTCCTCATTCCACTACCCGGCATTTCTGAAAGGCTTTCAGGGCCAGTGTGCCCCACACTGCTGCCTCTGAGGATTTCCTGGCACCCAACCAAGTAAGATACTGTGTGTGTGATATTCAGTTTCACACAACTCACGCTCACAAGTCAAGTTAAAGAGACTAAATAAATGGAGCCTATCAGCTGAGGGTTCAGCATCTGTCTCCAGATGTGAGGACCTGGTCAGTGTCACCGCCTCACATGAATGGAAATCAGTTCTGGCCTCCTTCCTCCCTGCGTGTTGATTCTGTAATATTTATACCCTGCAAATGCTTTCCTGACTGCCCTTGGCACCGGGCCAGATCTATTCATATTTAAGGTATTTACACAAGAGGCAGGGCCAAGGATAACATCTGATGCAAAATACACCTCAGGGCATACAAAATGTCGAGCAAATTTATTTTTGCTTCACTTCATGCGCTCGTATTTCCGATGTGAATGGGGAAACAATACCCGGGTCAATGGCTCTGCAGTTTCATTTAATATGATTATTATTTGTCCACAGCCAAGCCTTTCTCTCTGATGTGTCTTTGATCTGAGGAGAAATTCATCTTCTCGAAACAGGAGGTCAAAGGTCAGGGTCAGCCACAGAGCGGCACCACTGTAGCTGGTGGAGTCAGTGCAGTAGCTTTCTGCATGAAGAGTTATTACTCAACCATGGCTTCCGCTGCAAACTACAAGTTGTTTTAAATTCATAAATAAAACAACACACCCCGTACACACACACACATTTGTTAGAACACATTTTAGGCTGGACATCATTGTGCCAAACAGAGTGGCAGTGGAATAGTGAACTTGTAATGCTGACACTGATGTTTATACTAAAAAGGGTGAAATCATACAATGTACAGACAAAGCCTAGTAACATCAAAGGTCAACAGCATGTTGCATGTGCTGAAAATGCATTCCAGGAAAGCTAAATGTAAAAAAGGTGATGAATTTCAACATGCACACAGTTAAAGGTAACTTAACTAAATCAAAGTTTGACACAGAACAAGCAGAAGTGGGTCCTACACACAACAAACCAGGCTCACCTTGCAAACTTGTTGAGAATAATTTACATTAAGAACATTGGAAGCAGAAAGAAGTAGCTTCTCGTCTGCCATGTTATTTTAAATGAATAAAAGGCATCTTGAGCCACATAGATAACACAATATAGCTTTAGTCTATATCGGCTCTAAGACATCTCTACAAAATACACTGTAACTTGCCTATTTCTCATGAAAAATACCTATTTTGTTATGAACAAATGGACTTGGTAATGTGCAGACCCTTGTGACATGCAGCAGCGGCTAAGTGTAAAAACGCATCCTGCCTCGCCCCATCTCTTCTGTTAAGTATAAGGGCTGTTGGAATCTATAGGTGTTGCATTACTGCCATCTGCACAGACCCTGTACCTTTATTGTGATTGACAGGTCCCCAGGCCAGCTCTTCATTGTCCTCCCTTGTTGCTGACTGTAGGCTACTATGGATGTAAAGAGAACTGGATACAGTGTCAGAGACAGGACACAGTTCATTCCTATGAAAGTTGCGTATGAAGCCAAAAATGGCCTGACCCTCAAGAGCAAATGTACCCGTAACTGCGCCCATAGAGCATTAACACTTGCTTTTCGCTAAGCCCCTTCTCCAATCCACAGCGTTGCAGTTGGTCTTGGCTCAGTCTAAAAAATGGAAAGGGAATATAACTCTTTATTAAGCATTTAGCGCAATAAACAATCCTTAGGACCTAATGATTAAAATAAGGCTTATACAAGTGTTTGTACTAGGTAGATGATTTAGTTAAAAAAAAAAAATCTGCAGTTGGTTTTCGCTGCAGACATTTGATGACATTAAGTCTGAGTCATTCAGATAACGGAGAGTCTTTAGACTATATGCCAGAGGAGGACAAATGAAGATGAAGACTAAAAGGTTAACAAAAACAATGTTGCCCCTGCCCAACAGATCATCCAGCCATGGACATTGTGTCAACACTGCCAACAAGTCTACAGATGTTATGCTTAACTGGTAAAACACAAAACCAGGTTTATGTGATGTTGTTCTGGCCTGCAGTTCTCGGAGTTAGAGGCGAAGATGTTGTTGATGTCTAAATAACCGCTCCCCCGGTCCCCCACCCCATTTACATCTGGCTGTTTCCCCTGCACTCCTCCAGCCAAGCACGATGGGACGAGTCTTTCAAAACAATGACAAACACACGTGACCACGTCCAAACGCTGAGCCTATTGGGGACCTGAGCCCTTTAAACTTCACACTTCACTACCATCAGTGGGTGTGTGTCATTAAATAAGGTTATGCACACTTGGACAAACACACACACACACACACACACACACACACACACACACACACACACACACACACACACACACACACACACACACACACACACACACACACACACACACACACACACACACACACACACACACACACACACACACACACACACACACACACACACACACACACACACACACACACACACTTACTCTCTGACGGGTATACTGGCTGCATGTCGATCTTGTGCACCTCCTTGGCGTAGTACTCCTCCTCGCTGCGCTGGCGCTCGCACGTCGCCGCGCGCTCGTTTGCCTTCTCCTGCAGAAGGTCGCGCGTGCTGTTGTAAATGGCGAGGATGTCCCGGGACACCTCCTCGGGCTCGGGGAAGTCCTCCGGCGGACTGCTGAGCTTCAGCTTGCTCAGGATCTGCCCTCGGATGGCTTCGATGCGCTTCTTCTTGAACTGATCCATGTCCAGCGTGCTGCACGTGGACAGGCTGAGCGCCACGGCGGCTAGATCCAGAGTGAGGAGAAGACTGACCACACACAGGTTCATTTTCTCCTCTTCAAATCTCAAATAATAAAACAGAAAAAAGTTCACCAAAGCGATTTAAATATCTCCAGGCAGACGCATTTCTCGTTCGAAAGTCTAAGTAAAGCGCCTTTATGTCTCCAAAAATCGTATTTTTCTAATTCCACAGTTTCTGTAAAGTGTACTTGAAAATCCATTCAACTGTCCCCGCAGACAAACAGAGCTGATATTCGGTCAGAAAGGATAGCGAGGATCTATTCCTGGATGGCGGTGATCTCACAGCCGGAGTGCGTAAAGGGTCAGCTGGATGGTTCCGTGGGGGGACGTGCGGCCACCCGAAGCATCTGAGACATATGGAGGAGAAGAGGAGAGTTAGAGACAGCTGAGGGTCTGGTCAGCGGGACGCACAGCCTGCGGGTCTGCGCACACCTCCACCGCATCCGCGCGCTCCACCCGCACCTCAGCCAGGTTCCTATCCGTCAGAATTCAGAGAGTGGATGTGCGACACGATGCTTTTTATCCTCTAGGCATATTCTAAAGTGGTCTTAAAAAAAGCACCCGAGCCCAGACACAGTCCTGGTGTCCTAGTTGTGAACTTTAATACAAGTAGGCCTATTTAAATCAATAATCCATAAAGAAGTGAGATTTCAGTGTGAAAAAGTCTTCCAGCTCGGAGTTTGCCTTCGGGGCGACTGCATAGCGTTTTTACGGGTCTCCCTCAACCCATCTAGTCTGGGAACGGCTCGTCTTTGCGCGTGCCAAGCGGACAGCAGAGTTGTAGAGTTATAAAGGACTGAAGTTCGCACGTGCTTCTCCTCCGCGCACTTCACTCCGAGGCTGTGGTCATCAGTGTGGGAGCAGGGAACCCCTTCAATCCACGTTACAGAGCTTTTATTGTAAATAGGAGCGCTCGCTGTGCCCATTGGGACAGCGCTGCAGCGGCTAACGGACCACTGCCCCCCCCCCCCCCCCACCCTCGCGGGGTGACGCAGGGTCTTAGAGCCCGTCAACGCAAGCCATCTAAACTTTTTACTAAGAACATCAGAAACATTTCTCCGTTTTTATACTCTTTAAAACAGGGGTGGGGAATCTTTTTCCTCTCAAGGGCCATTTCAATTTGTTCAACATCCTCCTAGGGCCATACAAATTATTGACCTCTGCTTAAAAATGCTAAAATCACATCCCATTCATTTTGCCTTTCTTTCATGCTGTGCAAAGAAAAAGCAACCTCTTAGTCCAGATATCTTACCATGACTCGCGCATGCATGCAAGTGCACGGTTGTGGCATGACCACCAAAACAGAATTATATGGACACAAGATGTGTGCAAATGTATTTAGTTTCCTACCCATGATTTAAGTGTGGGGGGAGGGGGGGGAGGAGCTAACCTCCTGGGGGCATGCTCCCCCGGGAAGATTTGTTTGTAAATGTTGAAGTTAAAAGCATCAATCTTGAGACCAACATTAGGAGCTCTATGGACACTTCTTTCAACATCCATATGAAACAGAACTGTAGGCCTAAGCAGATTTATTTTTATTTATGGATATTTTTAAAAATCACTGCCCTGTTAAACTGTATTCTTGTTTATTAATAACAACTTTTTTTTTACTGTCATATAGTATTTTATACCGGTCTAGATTTCTTTATTTTTTGCGTGTTTATAAATTACCTTTAGGGCCGTAAAAGGATGTAATTTACTCAGTCATTTTTCTGGGTTATTTTATTCAAGGTTGTTTTTATTTATGAATGGAAAAAAACATGTAAATCAAATGTTATGAGTTGTATTTTTTATTATTTACTACCAGAAGTATTTACAAAATAAAAAGTATATAACAAACATAAGTAATACTTATTTTATTAATATTACAAACACAAAAAATAAGACAGAAAGGTGAAAAAAAAAGATAATTTCAAGTGGTTGTATTGTTGTCGGGCCTAGCTGGAATAAATAAAATAAAAGATCAAATAAATAAAATCACCTTAAAAGAAACAAATCTATATATTTGATGTGCCTACTTGTATCCTATTTGGGCCGCCTGCATCTGGTTGGATTTAATCGGGAAAAAAATGATACGCAGATTAGTTCGATTTTTATGCTGCACTTTCAGTATAATGTTACTAGAAGTGTAATTTTATTGCAATCATAACAAACGTAACATACAGACATAAAAACTCATATTAATGCAGAGAAGTCTGAAACATAGTACCTGCTGGGCGGTCCGAGGGAAGATGGCTTTCATTTTCATGGTGATCTGAACCTTTTTCTCTATAGCATTCGTTTCAGCAGAAAAAAAGCACGTTTAAAATTGAGCTGACAAGGGCAGTTGATAAAGTTGATTAACCCAAATATTTTTGTCAAACTTGGCAGGCGACTAAACTGGAATATTTAAGGAAATATTCATTTGCATTGTCTTTTTAAGGACCCGAAACGCCTCCATTGGACTCTCTGGTTTACTTCCGTAACATAGTGACATCACTAAGTAACTATCGCTTCTATTGGCAAGTGCTCCAACACATTGTATGTGAAATGAAAGGGCGGGACCTTTCCAACACATCGCTAAGCCGTTGACAAATCACAACAGACTGGGCTCTGGTTTCAGACAGAGGCCGTTTCTCAATGTCGAGTATACCTGCTGCAGAGCCACTATTTCAAGTATACAACGTCATCGAGTGGCGCCGAATGCTGGGCATTTAAACAGTCCTTCGGCGCCACTCGATGACGTAGTATACTTGAAATAGCAGGTTTACTCGACATTGAGAAACGGCCAGTGGGTGAAAAGAGGTGCTGCAGCACAGGCAGTGTGAGAAAATAAAGAGCTTTTTGAACATTAAAGCATGGAGACATGTCACAGTAGAGACACAACATACAAATATGAACGTTAAAAATGAGAACAATATGTCCTCTTTAAGTCAGAATTCAGAGATTGAAGTTGAACAGTAAAAATGCGGTGACACACTGCCCTTATTCTGTATTTAAATCTGTAACTGTTTGTTTGTGTCATCTTGTGAAAATGACTGAAAAAGGGAAGCCCCAAAAATAATTTTTATAAAAATAATGTTACTATGACCAGACGCATGTCCAGTCTACAGAAGAACACAGAGCACTGATAGACAAATGAACTTGCTTTTTATTTAGCCAGCACTCTACAAAACACTCATATTTACAGAACAAAGGTAATTCATAAAAAAATATTATGATGTAAATGGAAGCAAATTGATGCCGAGTATGATGGAGGGCAGGAGCTCCACATGGCAAGGAGCTTCTCTCAGTTCCCCGTCACATCCTGTTCCCATGCATCAGTTATTGTCCCTCAGAGTGTTGTACTGTCACTCATCATTCCCCTCTCTGCACAACATTTTGAGCAACAAACATCATAGTGTGAGAGGCCATACAAATATTTGCGTGTTTATACAGTCAGTATAAACACATTCCAGGTTTTTTCTCTGTGCAGTCCACACACACTGACAGGAGGGGTCAGGGTCTCTGATCCACACACATGTCCCTGAAGGCATCACAGCCTGTAGTCCTTTCAGTCTGAGTCACTGTCCTCCCCCCCTGCTCCTTGGTTTGTATCAGCCTCCTCTCCATCACTGTCTTTGTCCCAGTCTTTCATGGTGGCTCCCATCATGAAGTCGTCTGTGAGGACGCTCCAGGCGGGCTTTTCCTCTGCAGCCTGCACACACACAAACAAAAACATGGTTTATTATGTGCTTCTAGCTGTGCCTTGTCCCACCGATGCCTTCACGAGGCAACAGCGACACCTTGAGTACACTCAGTGGGGAAGTCAGTTTGTGAATCAGGGTTTAGAATGTTTTATAAATGAAATTATGATTCATTTACTTTTGCAAATAATAAAGCAATCTGGCAGCTGGCAGGTATTTACTGCAGGATAGGTGTTGGACAATGACTGTATATGGTTGGACACTGCGACATATAGAACTTGTTAGGGATGCTCCGATCAGGGTTTTTGGGACCGATCACCAGAATCAGTCGTTACCGATCCGATCATAGGGTGGGTGGGGGCTATGGGGATCTTCCATTTAAAGTGTTGTATTGTGAATTGTGTAGCAGAGTTAGCCGGTAATTATCGGACTATGACCGGTAATATATGCTGATGTTTAAAACTCAGTGAATGGGGATCATTTTTATATTGCTTCAGTTTATATATACGGATAAAAAAAATCAATAAATGATGCGCTTCCACAAACAACATCATTATTACATTAAAATTAAGTTCATTATTCACTTTGGAGAATAACACGGGAGGAGCTCACTGATCCAGTAATGAGTGACCCGACTAAGCAGAGGTCAATAACCGCTCACCGGTCCGTCACAGCGGGTGGAGCTGCAGGATTTCTGCTTCACACACGTTGCATATCACTATTTTATTGTCTTTTTCAGACACCTTAAAAAACTGCCAGACTGGAGAAGCCATTTTGGTGAGCTTGTTTTGCCGCGACAGAGAAAAGTGTAATGTATTTCACGTCATCCGATCGGGTCTCCTGATCGGCCTTTATAGAGAGCACCGATCACACTATTAAGAGTGAATATCGGCCAATAACGATCGGCGATCGATCGGAGCATCCCTAGAACTTGTGAAGGCCAAAACAAGGCATAGATTTTTATATTAAATCATTATATTTAATAAGACCAACACATTTGCCGTGAAATAGGAATGCAACTTATTTTTAACCTCTCAAAGAACCAAAATCAAGAACCAATACAAACTGAAATCGATAGGCAGAACCAAAAGTGTAATCATACCCAACCCTAACATGTAACTCTCATAAGGAACACGTGGACAGGATATCATTGAACTCACCGCCTCCTTTTCAGCCTTGACAGCTGATCCGCTGCCTCCGTCCGTCCTCCTCAGCACATCGATGAAGTCTTTCTTGGAGACGGACGACAGCAGCTTGGCCTTCTTCCTCTCCGAGCCTCCCACTTCCTTCACCTTTGTATCTATCGTCTTCTGGTGTTTCCTCACAGCGTTGAACAGCTGCACCACCCCTCTGAGCACGAGAACACACTGGAGTCAGGAATTCAACTTGCTTTCTGAGAGTGCTTAACAAAGCAGCCTCAGAGAAAAAGAGTCCTCACCTGGTAGCGATCCTCTGCATAGCTCTCTCATTCTCTCGGTCCTTCACCAGGTCCGGCTTCTCCCTGCTCAAATTCTCCCACGCTCTCTTCTTGTCCACCTGATGGTCACAAAAACAAACTCACAATTAGTTCCATAAATGTGTCATATTGTGAAAAACACAACCTGTCGGCATATGTATTCCTAAAAATAATTCCTTCAAGGCTTTTTACCTATGAATGTGCTTATTAAGGCCACATTCCACATGTAGCCTTGTGAGTAAACACGCAACTCATTCATTTGGAATGAGACACACACAGCGAGGGAACCAAGGTAAAAAGTAAAACCCCACAGGAATGTTTCACCAGGAGTATCTTGCCTCAATGCGATGGCATCCTGCAAGGCGCTATCAATCAAATGAAAATCCGTTAACCCTGGCATCTTAGTGACAAGTTGCAGAATACTCTCTTTGAGGAACACAAACGACGGTGCAAGACATGCTGCAAGTTACTTGAAAGTAAGGGTCAGTGTTCTAATATTTCAAAATCACATGTGGACTCCGGATTTTGTTCATCATTATTTAAAACATTAACATTGGAAACTTCCATCGTTGCATCCTTAGACACAATGAATTCAGAGCAGTAGGATCTAAATGTGGCAAAGAGGTCTGGTTCGTAAGGGCGACGTTTGTGTGGATACACTTACAACATTTCATTTATGACAATAAAATCAAAATGTGTTCATAATAGGAGCAAAACATAAAGAGCCATAGGTGACTAAGCATTCAGGCAGACACGGACCCTTGGACTTCTTTCATTAAAATAATTCAGATGTTAGTAATGGGATGACAGAATAAACCGACAACATGGAAGAGTTTCAAAATGTGCACCCTGATACCTGTTTCCTTCTCTCCAGCAGCTCCTTTTTCTCCTTCTCCTTCATCTTGTCCAGCTCCTTGTTCTTCACCAGGATGATGCTTTTTGTCTCTGTGGTCTTCTTCCCCAGGATCTTTGCCATGGCCTCTGCCCACCCGGCATTGGCGTTTCCGTCACCTCCTTCCTCACCCTCTCCTCCTTCCTCATCTTCATCCTCTGCCTCGTCCTGGTCATTTTCTCCTCCATCACTCTCTCCATCATTGCTCCCTTCTTCAGAATCACTCTGCTCCTCGTTTTCCTCTGACTCAGGCTGTGCATCGTCCGCTGAGGACACCAAAAATACACATTATTTATATTATTATTACTGCGACAGCTATCACTACACTGATACTAGAATATCTTTAGTGCAGGTAAAATAAGTAATGTATTAGATTACTGTATCAAATACCTCAGCGCCGTGTTTTCTTATATATTGAGCACTGCTACAGCATTTATTCATTTCGTATATACATTATATATATAAGAAATACACATATATATATATATATATATATACATTGTTCTTGATAGTTTGCTTTGAAGAAAACCCCTTGACACTCAAACATGTGAAACTTCGGCTTAATATAAGTTAAATATTATGTCTGTTGTCTAGCACTCAAACCTAACCCTAAAATCAACAGCTACATTTAAAGTGAAACTACAGTTGTCAACATTTATCAGAAAAGCACCCAAACCATAAGGGTTTTCTGACAACTGTAACAAAGTGTATTGTAAGAGTATGGAAAGAGGTTTGTTGTGAGTGATTGTAATGCAAGTGTAAGTGAACAGCACACTACATTAGTTTACGTTAACGGTATTCAATAAACTCTTTCTCCTGTTACAGACAGGTTTTTTTTAGCTAGTCTGAAACACACTACACACAACCAGTGATGCAAACACAGGTATGGTGAAAAAAGAGAGAACTATTCGAAGCAGGAAAAAAACAGCGTAATATACCATCTGACAAAGGCCTGTGCTATAATGCTTCAATTAACTGGCTATTCTTTATAATATACTCAGATCAATAGGAGACAGAGATGTTAAGTTATAAATCAAGGGTTTTTATTATTATTTACAGCAGGGGTGGGGAACCTTTTTCCTTTCAATTTTTACAACATCCTCCGAGGGCCGTACAAATTATTGAACTCAACCTCTGCTTAACCCTCTGGAGTCGGTGGACGCGCCGGCACGTCCAAGTGCGCATAATTTACATAAATTAACCATATATTTTCGATTACAAGGAGTAGAAATATGATTCAGACATCCACGGAATTGCTGAAAGTTTAGCTTTCCAGCGGTATCCCCTGTGAGACTGTTACCAGGGCACAGCAGGCAATATGGCCGCTCAAAGCAGCTTGACTTTACACTGTGTGGGATTGGTGGATTCGTGTGTCCGTCAAGGAAATCTCGGCCGGCAGCCATCATGTTCTGAAATGACCAATGGACATCGAGAAATCACTAAGGACCTACCCACCAAGTTAAAAAAAACATAAATCACGTGTCTCCCAGTAGTTTACGTCTGTGAGGAGAAAGAGAGACAGAAAATGGCTTAAAACTTTACAGTCGCCGAGTTAGCTAGAGATTTTTTTCGCAACAGCAGTGAAGATAGAGCCTCAGAACCTGAAGTCTTCAACTCTTCTGAAGAAGAAGAATACAAAGATCCATTTGGGCATGGGTAAGTGTAAATATTACAGTAATAGTGTACTGGCAATGTGTGGGGAATACCGCGAAAAGTAACAATAGGTTTATTGATATATTTTTTATCGATAGTCATGAATACTCTCGATTAGCAAACGTTTACTCTGTGTTAACGTTATTTTGTTGTGGAAAAGTGAGATTACATGTGTAGATGATTAAATTAATCATTTATTCGTCCCACAACGGAGACATTTACAGTGGCTATAGACATGTTTTTGCCATCGATTATTGTATCATACTGTTCTGTAGGCTGTCATAGATTTATTTATATGTGTGCCTGTGATTATTTTACCGTCCTGTACAGATGAGACTTTGTAATCAGATGTAGCCTATGTATATGTGTGTTTGTGATTTTATACTGAATGTAAAGTAACTGGAAATACCTGTGTGTGTGTGTGTGTGAGAGAGAGAGAGAGAGACTCCTGTCCAACCTCCCAATCTTTCTTTTTATGTGTGCATTGTTATTTGTGCTTGAGCAACATTTTACTTGAACTTTATTTCAATGCAGTAATTATTGTCCTACATTTTAATTTGTTTTACAGAGAGGTTTCACAGCTGCCTGGGCCTAGTGGCCCACAGGCGGCGTTTATCCAGGAGCCAGAACATCCATCTGTGCCGGCCCCCAGGTCAAGATCTACCGTGGCTCAAGGGCCTTCACCAGAGCCATCACCACCAAGGACCAGCAGACCACCATCACTACAGCTGCCTTCACCTCCATCTGCCACAAGGTCAAGATACACCTCAGCAAAAAGGCTCCACCACAGCCATCACCTTCAACCCAGCCAGCAAGGAGGTCTCGTGGAGATCTCGTAGAGCACTTGTACACCTCACCTACACAGCAGCCCATGCACCATCACCCCCATCTTCACAGCAGCCAGACCCACTGTTCTGGAAGACAGACAAAGACCTTGACACTGTCTTGACATTTATAATGAAGAGTTGGTTGAAAGTTCTGATGTTCAATATTGTAAATAGTGAGATTTTCCAGTTTCTTATATTTATATAAATAGTTGGTTGAAAAAAACATATTTATAATAAATTGTTGGTTGAATAAAAAATTTGAATGCCCAATTTGTATTTGTACACATCCAATGAACCTTGGTATGTAATATGAAGTCATTAGTCAGTCCTAATGTATCTCAGTCCCTGCTGTGGTGAAAGTAGAGTGATAAACACCTGTTTTACTCAAAATTCGAATTAATTTATTTTCATTTTAGACATGAATTACACATTTATATACAGTGTAATTCAAATATTTCACTACTTTTGTGATCCTAAGACTTTGGTAACCAAATCTAAAACACCAAAACAATTTGATCACATGAGTACATTTGTGTTTACACAAGAGTTGACGATTTTCCGAAAATCGGATGTCACATTTTAAGCTTTTGAGCTACTTATCTCATCACAAAGTGCTCTAAGGTGAGTAATTTGCATATATAGCAATACCAGAGATTGTCCTGAACATTTTGATATTTAACACATGGGGTGCCATGTTAGAAGTAATACATTTAAAAAGGTGATTTAAGAAAACATCTGAAAATCGAGAAAATACCCTTAGACTCCAGAGGGTTAAAAAAACTAAAATCAAAGCCAATTAATTTGGCCTTTCTTTCATGCTGTGCAAAGAAAAAGCAACCTCTTAATCCAGATATCTCACCATGACTCTGGCATGCATGCATGGGCACGGTGTGGCATGACCACCAAAACAGAAAGATATGGACACAAGATGTGTGCAAATGTATTTAGTATCCATGTGAACATGATTTAAGTAGGGGGGGGGGGGGGGGGGGGTACCTAACCTCCTCTAGGGGGGTCCGGGGGCATGCTCCCCCGGGAAGATTTTTTTTTTTTAAATATTGAAGTTAAAAGCATCAATCTGGCGCACTTTGAGAGCAACATGAGGAGATCTATGGATACATCTCTCAACACCCATTTGAAACAGAACTGTAAGCAGATTTTTCTTTATGGATATTTTACAAATCACTTATTTTTAAGAACTTTTTTGTTACTGTCATAGTATTTTATACCTGTTTTTCGTTTGGTCTCTAATGTCTCATTAATAATTATAATGATCATATCAAGGTGTGCCTTAACCTCACTGAGCTGAGGTTATTTGAGCCTCTCAGGAGAGAACTCTCTTCCACCTGGTTGTAGAAAAGCTCTTTAAATTCGTTAGCATAGCTAGCTAACCAGATGCTAATAACAACAGATCGCCACTGTGCTTACAAGTAAAGACAAAGCCACGCAAACACTGCAGCATGTGTACGGCTCCTTATGGGTACTGCAATATTTGAAGAGCTGGAGCGGCGTTCCGGTGCTCTCCGTAAGCACTCTAGTCTACACTCCTTTCAAACGAGACATAAACACGTGAAGACACGATACGCTCGTGTTGTGTTCAAGGAACCTGTCCTTGGCCAGGAAAAACAGGCACTCGCTTGTTTAATTATTTTGCGATCTAGATTTCTTCTTCTTTTTTGAAGTGAAAAGTTGTCCGTCAGTCGGACGGACTAACGGACGGACCCCCCCCCCAAAACGAAAACTCTTCGGTTCTCCACGAATTACACAAGTCACCCAAAGCAGCGTTAAAAAAGCGGGAGGCGCCGAAAAGCGACTAATTTGCATCACTGCACAACACAGTGCTGTTTTTCCATTTTTTTTTTAATAACAACAAATATCATTGAGCACGGCTTCAGTTATATTTAAACTGGGTAGCTAACCAACAGAAACAGGGCTAATGCTAAGCTAGCTGTGCAGCATGTTTGCTTCTAACCTATGCTTCTAACAGCTAAGGAAGTTACGTCAGCTAGCTACTATCTTTATAACATTAAAATAAGGTGTGAAAAAACCCCCTTGTCCTAGTTTTGAGACGCAACAATATTAAACTGTATAGAGAAAAACCTACCAGACAACTGCACATGTGTTTTCACCAGAGCTGCCATCGTGGAGTTACACTGAAACGGGTCCGTAGAGCACGACTAGCAAACAGCGAAGGTTCCGCACATGAAGCGATAAGGTGCATTACTGCCACCTACTGGGTTGGGGTGGGGACCAACCCAGTAGGTGTACAACTCTACTAAATTATTAATATAATAACCAATTAAAATAAATAACAACATTTTGGTAAAAATATTACTATCTTGCCCTGCTTAATTTTTATTTTAAAATGTTTTAATTGTTTCCCTAACCCAATGTCCAAGACATGTTTAAGTCTTCCTGATGTCTTTCTTTAATGTTTTAGATAGTCTAGATCAGGGGTCGGCAACCCCTGGCACCGTAACCAGTGGCACACTAAGAATAGTGCAAAATATTTAAATTGTATTTTCGGATCCTGAACGAGACCGCCGCCAGAGCGCGTCTCCCGTTACCTGCAGAAGGAAGCCATGCACGCAACGCAGCCCCGCTCTCTTTACTCCAGGTGACTTTCTGCCGCTTTCCTCCGTGGTGCAGTGCTGATCGTTTCAACACGGAGGAAAGCACTTCACAAATTGCAGTAACCATAAGGAGCTGTACAAATGCCGCAGTTTTTGCGTGGCTGTGCATTTAGTTGAAAGCCCAGTGGCGATCTGCTCATCTCTCATCTAAATAATATGCTACAAAGGGGGCGGACTGGCCATCTGTGTGTTGAACTTTCCTGTCGGCTCCCAGACCGTAGTCGAGGAGGGCAGCAGCAACAAGCTTCAGGTTCAATAACCCACTTTAGCTTAAATGACTGGAGAGAGGTGAGCTCTTCTTGGGAGGCCGTTGCATTTATTTAGCTGTTCTTCTGTTTCACAAAATACATCACAGACCTCTGTTTTTCTGCTTTCCCGTTTCACTTCCAGAAACACGCTCGCTCACTGTCGCTCTACCGTCCACAAACACATGCACAAGCCACACCCCTCTCTCTCTATCTCTCTCTCTCTTAAAGGGACAGCGATCTCATCTCACTCTGCATGACCCGACGCGACCCTAATATCATAACATGTGTGCTCTGGAGAATCACAGAACGGACGATCGTCCTTATTATTATGCCGTTTAAACCAATTACTTACATTTGTTTGTTAAATTCGGCATCGTGTATGTTGCGACACTGCTTCCCCGCAGCAAGGCTCCCCCGCCCTCCTGCGGATAGTTGACGAGCGTTAAGCTCCTCAACCCCCCCCCCCCCCCGTTGATAATTCTCGATAGTTGGCACGCTGATAACATTTTTTTTTTTAAATGGCACTTCATATCAAAAAGGTTGCCGACCCCTGGTCTAGATAGTAGTGCTGAATGGCATGCTCCACTAAAGTGCTTACATAATCCTGAGTGATGTTATTAAATGCAGTGCTTTATTTAGTCTCATATATTGAAGATGCTTTTTATTTTCTGTATCCCAATTTTGCTTCAGATTTACTGTCTAATGTCCAGGATGTCATCTTGTTTGTTTTGACTGCTTGGCTAATGTGTCCACAATTTCATTTCAATGAATCTCTCTGTGAGCTGGTATCCACATAAATAATATTACAGTATTCTTATTCTTTACTTATTGTTATGCTTCCATCTTCTTTCTCAATACCCCATATCAAATATCCTGTTTGACCCTTTCTCTCTCTCAAAAAGGTAGAAGAACCTTGGTAGTCGAAGGTCAATATTAAGAAAGCCCTTTATTATTTGCCCAGTAATGCATCCTTAACTGCTTGTAGCGGCAGTTTGATGCAAGTTTCATTTAGCATCAAACCAAACATATATACTTTAACATGTATCCTTGTATTGTATTTACTACTTGGCCTTAGGCTACACCTCTCACACACTAGTTATTCAGATCCCACACAGGACACAATCAAACCAATGTGCAGACACCATACACACACTTGTCATGTTGTAATCACTTGGGATCACCTGGAGGAGGGATACAGAAAGGTAGACCGGTAGTGGGTGTGTCCTGTATGTGCTGCTGTCCTATAAACAGGGGGAAAGAAGCACCTTCAATTGTATTTCATGACTACCAGGAGAAAGCCTGGAATTACTGCAGTCTACTGCCCACCAGAACAACATGACACGGATTAAATTGGGTAAAGACATGTCCACTTTCCATATCTGTATTTTCTCTGTATCTCTATGTTGATGACTGGACGTTGCTTTGCATGTGTGGTTGGCCGATTCACTAGTGTATATGCTTAACAAAACACAATTAGCAGTGTAAAATGCCTCCTTTTTCTACATGCTAAGACAATAGAAAAGAACAATTGTAATGTCCTTGGGGTGTTAAAATAATAACATTAAATCTATTACAGTAGCTTTTCTATTGTTCTTTATTAATATCTTTACTATCCCAGTCATAGCTTAAAAGTAACAAGTGTTGGAGTCATTCAAAGTGCGAACAGATAGGAATCAGAGCAGCATGCGTCTCTGCTTAACCTGATCAACCAGTCTCTCTCTCTCTCTCTCTCTCTCTCTCTCTGACTGGAGGCTAGTCACGCATTACAGACACACAGTGGCTTCACTCACTAACACACATCAACAGAATGTCATCTAAGTCATTGGTTACTGGTAGCTACATTTTAAGTTAGACATATCATTTATGCTTTTCTATATCATTAAAACATTAGAAAGTAAACCTTTGCTCACATTGAGTTCATTTCCTTTAATTTGAGAAAACAATTCTAATAAAACAACATGTTATATATAGTTATGTTAAATCTTAAAGAGGCCCTATTATGCTTTTGGGGGTTTTCCCTTTACTGTATTGTACGTGTTATACACGTTTTGTAAAAGGTCTGCAAAAGCTAAAAAGAACAAAGTTCATCCCCGGAGGGAGTTTCTCTCTTTTCATTTCCCCCCTGCCTGAAACGCCACTATTGGACTCCTTTGTTTGCTTCTGTAACATCACTTTGTAACACTCACACTATTCCAACGTTGGTGCTCGAGGCTCTGGTCACAGAACCATTTGAGCCTCTGGAGCTCTCCTCCCTGAAGGCGCTGTCATTAAAAACAGTCCGAACTGACCGCTCTGTCGGTACACCCGAGTTGCCTGTGGATCCGGGGTGACCGTAGCAGGGCAACACTCAGACCGAACACCTCATTTGTTCCCAATAACTTAAGGAGTTTGTTCAGGTCAAGGACTATGGGCGGCTTTAGTCTTCCACCCCATATTGGGGACAGGGAGGCTAAACTGCACCTCCTCCTCCCGTTACGTGCGCTGGCATGTTATGTGGAGCGCACGGCTGTCATTAGGCGCACTGAACAGCTCTTTGTGTGCTTCAGGGGGGTGTGGCCGGTAAAGCTCTGTCCAAGAAACGCCTGGCAGGATGGCTCTGCGAGTGCATTGCACATGTCTACGGTCAGGCGGGGAGAGCCTTCCCCGCGGGGGTCCGTGCCGTGCGCACTCTACACAAGCTAGGCTTTGTCAACAGCCTTATTTAGCGGCGTGAGTGTGGAGGACATATGCACAGCAGCGTCTTGGTCCACGCCAGGCCCCTTCATAAGGTTTTATCTCTTGGACATGTCTGGCTCCTTTTCACCGTCTGTGCTTGCTGGGGCAACACAGGACCGGTGAGGGGGGGGAGGCGGGCTGTGGGTCAGTAGGTATCTGGACATAATGCACTAACGGCCCGTCCACACAGCGGCGTGCGTTGAAGCTTCAACGCTTCTGCCCATTCACTTTGAATGGGGTGACGTCACGCATCGCCGAACTGCATTGTGGGAGCAAAGCGTAGCTTTTCTCGCGGTGCTCGTTGCAAAAGTTGAGCAATGTTCAACTTTTGAAGCTTCAACGGAAGCGTCAGCCAATCGAATCATATGCCAGTACCAGCTCTAGCCAATCAAACCGCTGCTTGTGTGTCCAGGGCGGGAGATTCAGGTGATTGGTTGTTGGTCTAGCTTCAGACATGCCCGCTGGCAAGCGACACTGCATGCCGCTGTGTGGACGGGCCATTATGGCTTCCCATGCTCCTTAGGGACCCGGGAAACATGGTGCGCAGTGAGCCCCATACAGGGCGAAACGATTCTCCCCGTCTGCCTAAGGGCAGGCAGGGGGGGAGCCTTCCTCACTATTTTTCATTCACACTCTTCACGAGGTAAGCATGTCTGAGTGTGCTCTATCAGCCAAGTAAACTGCGGCCCCGACTCCTCCATGGCCATGGCCGAGGGAGGAGAGGTTGCCGAATGCTGGGCATTTAACATGCATTTAAACAGTCCTTCTTCGCCACTCGATGACGTAGTATACTTGAAATAGTGGCTCTGCAGCAGGTACTGTATACTCGACATTGAGAAACGGCCGCTGTCAGTCCTATGCTGCTCGCTAAAGAGGGTGTAGGATAATGAGCGGGAGGCGAGGCCGCCTTATATACTGTGGGCCTGCGCGCGCACTCAGGTAGGCCGGGGGCCGGCTACGTTTATAGATTTCTCAGTAGTGTTAACTGTGTTTGTTATTCTCGCGTCCAGGAGAGAAGCTTTAAAAGGAGACTAAATGGAGTCTCTTTGAAGGTTCGAATGGGTACTTTAATAAAAAAAAAAGCGCGGTTATGTTATAAGCAGAATATTGTTCAGGTGAGATAAACAGCTGTGTTCTCGGGGGTCAGGGGTGAAAAAGAGAGCGAGAGAAACACACTTTCAGCTGTTAAATACCCCCAGGTGGCTCGAGAAGCCCCTCACTGCAGTGCGCAGTACCTCGACGCCCCTCCTTCTCAACCTCAAGATCGCCCCTCCTTCTCAACCTTTGAGACACGTGACGGGACGCCCCTCCTTCTCAACCTTTGAGGCACGTGACGGGACGCCCCTCCTTCTCAACCTTTGAGGCACGTGACGGGACGGCCCCTCCTTCTCAACCTTTGAGGCACGTGACGAGCTTCACTGATGACGCGTTGCATCCTGTTTCCGGGGTAGCAATTCTCTTCCCTCCCTTCAATCTAACCCTTCCCTTCCCCCCATCCTAACCCTAACCACTCCCTACCTTTTTACCTAATCCTAATCTTCCTTCCTCCCTCCCAAACCCCAAAACCTCTCCTACTGTAAGAAATTAAAATCAATGTTGATATGACGTAATTTAAATTAAATACAGGGTTTTTAATATAAAGCAGTCTTATTCTGAAAAAACCGGAAGTTCACACTAACTATTAATTTAACACTTTTATTCTGAAAATTCTTCATTTCCGGTTAGCATTAGCATGTGGCTAACGTTTTGAAAACTGTGAATTGAAGGTGAAATGTGATGTTGCACACTAAACACACTGGGATTAACACTCATTTATTGATGCTGAAATAACGTTTATCAGGGAATGTTTAAATAACCACAGACATCAGAATTATATATATATTAATAATATAAGATAAAATATGTTACTTTTGTGACTGGGTAAGTACACAACACGGGAAAACGAGTAGACGTACACATAATTGTGAGTAAATACTGTTGACCCGTTTTTGTACGTGGTAAAGGGCCAACACAATCTATCAACAACCTGTCAAAGGGCTCACCTATAGCCGGTATGGGATGTAACGGAGCTTGCGGAATTTTCTGATTAGGCTTACCGACAACCTGGCACACATGACAGCAGCGGCAAAAGTTAGAGACATCCTTCTTTAAACCTGGCCAAAATAAATGTTTGAGAACGATCTGATAAGTTTTAGTAACGCCCAAGTGTCCCGACCATTGGCTCTCATGCGCTACGGATAGTACATGTTGACGGTATGGCACCGGCACAACTACCTGATGCACTACACTCCAGTCAGCTTCAGCAGGAGCAGTGAGGGACCATTGGCGCACTAATATCTCCTTATCCATCACATAAGCTACCTTCTCACCCCTTGCTTTGTTATTACTCACCACCTGCTCGAAACACTTCACAAGCGTCGGATCAGCCCTCTGCGCAGCGAGTAAACGCTCTCGGGTTACCGGGAGTGTCGAACCGTCACCAGCTAGGCCGGCAGGTTGCGCTGGCGCAGCGGTCACAGTAGGGGAAGCAGAAACCACCACTTCTGGCTTTTCTTCCGGCATCTTGTCATCTGTAAGCAACGTCCCAAACATAGTATCAGTTAATGTCACTTCCGAGTCACTCTTACGCGCCTGCGCGCGAGTAACAGCACAAATAGGGAAAATGTGGGCATTTGTTACCTCAGGCCATACAGGCTGAGGAGAATTCCAATATTTCAAGTGCAGGAGTTACCTTACCTCCTGCAATGTCATTTCCCATTAGGAAAACTATACCCCGTATGGGTAATGCTGGGCACACAAAAATCCAGTGATTAATTTAGATTGTACATGTACATTGTGTACGGGCCGGTGCACATAACCCATTTCAATGCCACATAATATCGATCCATACCCACACGCTGATTGGTCGGAGAATGGCAGGGCAGAGGTCACAATCACTGACTGTGAACCTCCAGTGTCTCGTAGGATGCGTATGGGTCTCTGATCACCTGACTCAAAGAGATCAACCCCTCGAACACAAAAGGCTTAAAGCAGGGATCTATTTCTTCATCATAGTCAGAGGAAGAAATATTGGGTGACTCCGCATTAATTAAACCAATGCCTTTCGGCCGGGTCATGATTGGTGGCTGCTCCTTGTGTTTTAAAATCCTACAGTTAGCAATAACATGTCCAGACTGATGACAATAGTAGCACTCTCGCTCCTCTTTATTCATGGGAAATGCTTTCACTGGCTGACCAACAGGTGCACCAGGCATACGCCGAGGTCTCTCAGCAACAGCCGGAGAGAACACCGATTTATGGGTCAGCACGTATTCATCAGCCATTACAGCAGCTGCGGAGAGAGACTGTACTTTCTGTTCGTTTATATATCCCACAATGCGGTCAGGCAACCCCCTTTTAAATTCTTCCATGAGAATTAATTATTTTAAAGCAGCATACTCTGCGGCGTTACACGAGTCAATCCACTTTGTAAATAACATCCCCTTCTCCCTGGCAAACTCGACATGGGTTTGATTAGAACCCTTTCTATGGTTCCTAAACTTCTGCCGGTAAGCTTCAGGAACTAGCTCGTACACCCAAAGTATGGCACGCTTCACCAGGTCGTAACTTAGGCTGTCCTCCAGCGAAAGAGCAGCAACCGCCTCCTGAGCTCTCCCGTGAAGTTTACACTGCACTAACAGAGCCCAGGCTTCAGTCGGCCAATGTAATGCCGATGCAATGCGTTCAAACGCACCAAAATATGCATCCACCTCAGTTTCACGGAAAACCGGCACTAATGAAATATTCTTACCTACATTGAAGGCAGGTGGATGAGAATGAAGTGGAGAGCTTTCTCTAGGATTGCCAACAACACCGGATGCGCGCAGTTCGGAGTCTAGCTCCATCTGCCGTATCCGGATCCGGACTTCCTTATCTGCCTCGATTTTCCTTATTTCTAACTGAAACTGCCGGTCTTTAGCTTCCAACTCAAGCCGGGCGAGGCGGACTTTAAGTTTATTCCCTTCCTGGGAATCTGTACTGCCAACAGGAGAGGATGGACATTTCCGAGGCGGCATGAGCGGTGCGTCACACGACTCGCCCCCCTCGCTGCCATCACTCTTTTCTTGGTTAACGGTAAACTCCGCCGCCTGCCTCTGACTCAACGGGTCTTCAGTTAATGCATTGGACACTGGGAGCTCAGCGGGTGCAGCCAGTACTAATAGTTCCCTACTCACCATCTCATCCACTACTAATGCCCTCAATTCCTTTTTTAACATTTGCCGACTCACCACAAGACTGAGGTGCTGCGCTATCTCCATCAAATCGTCCTCCTTACACCGGTCCAGCTCCTCCATAGGACGGCCAAACTAAGAACGACTCTAAGGTGAAGGACGCCATTCTCAGGTGTACTGCCCACACGTATTACAAAAAATGTTTATAGGTATAACAAAACCAACTATAACCCCAGGAATTAATGTAAATATCCCGGACGAGCCCCCACGTGTTACGTTCCCTACTGGGCTTGGGGAACCAAAGGGAATCGACACGACCAGAGTGGGATTGGTAATAATTATAGGTGGTTTTATTACAATATGAGATAACAAAAGGCAGGCAAGCAGCCTGAACGAACAAAAAATGCCAAACGGATGGTCTAACTATCAACAAAAAGAGAACTCCAAAAGAGAGTTATAGGGCTTATCCAGAGTAATATTTAAAGGGAAAAACAAAACCTCACGTTAACCGTGGTACAAATGAAATGAGACAGACTGCACACACACAGCTGTAGCTGATCAACAGGTGCTAATTACCTGGGTCTAAGATGTTACACCTTTCACTAATCCTAAATGCTGTTCAACAGGAGCTAAGCTACCTGGGTCTAAGCTGTTACACGTTACCACACACAACACACTACTTAGCACTCAGCTAAGCAGTCTAACTAAGTACAGAAGGTTTTACAAGGTTTAAGAACACAACAAATAGCGTAACAAGAGACTAGAGGTGACTGTCTACAACACAGAGCCTCCAGAATGGTCTTCGTTCCCAGCCTTTGTACTCCTCCCCCGGAAGATGTGCCTGAAGAGGGCGGAGATTGGATGACGTCTTATCCAATCACCTCTTCAGATGTGGCGAGGGTGGGACGATCAGTGGCATCGGAGGAACTGCGCGCGCGCGCGCACGCGACACACACACACACACACACACACACACACACACACACACACACACACACACACACACACACACACACACACACACACACACACACACACACACACACACACACACACACACACACACACACACACACACACACACACACACACACACACACACACACACACACACACACACACACACACACACACACACACACACACACACACACACACACAGTTTTAGTTCCACAGTACCCCCCAACATCTACTCTGGGGTACGGCATTCTCGACAGTCATTTCTGGGAGAAGATTTTGGTCAGTTACAACAGTTGTAGAATTTCATCACTTAAAGGTTCCTACTCAGTACCTTTGGGTGGTCTGTTCTAATGCAGTAATAAAATCCCTGAAATGGTGTGAAAACCGGTGGAATATCAATAACTCATACTAATTTATTTTAAATTCTGGTCTACTTAATTAACTATGCTAACCCCTTTAACAGTGTGTGGAAACTTCGGTGCCCGAGCATGTGATAATTACTCCCTCCTTTAACAAGGATTTTAAAAACAGAAGTCATTTCATTAATGGTTTGTAGTTCAATTCAGGAATGTTCACTTATGGCAGATATGTTTTGCCCTTTAGATAACATCTCTAAATGTCTGGTCATCTGGTGAATGGATGACCATTAGGAGGTGGTGGCACTTGTTTTTTAAAACTCATACTCTGGTGCCTTGCACTCCCTCTGAAGCTGCAAGTAAGATTTAAAACATCTGCAGGGTGGGTTGAGCGACCCCTTCTCCCTGAATGATATTTGTTGTCAAAATTGTGCACCATCCCAATGAGTGATCCAAGGCCCCGCATGTATTACTCCCAATTATATTAGTTTTTTTTAATTAAAATGTGCAATCTCTTTGCCCAGTGTCTTTTTTAAAACTCTACATCTTGGACGACAAACAAATGTTATTTCCACCTTAACAGTTCTCCTGTGGTAATAACCATGCTACAATGGAGAAATCAATACTTTAGATTGGAATACTATCTTTGGCTTGGTACTAGCTCTACCTTTAACATTTTCCATACAAATAGAGATTTGTCTGCTTCTATAGAGTGGTTACTAAAACTATCCCTTTAAACTGTGGATCAATATTGTAACAAATTAAAGGTTCCCCAAATTCGCACATGAATAAGAATCTCTTAAAGAATAATTTGTTTATATGATGAAAACATTGAATAATATGTTCTACCCTCAGTGTGTTTTTAGGGTTATTTAATAGTTTCCTCTTTCTTACTTTATAAATGTACCAATTGATTAATTAATGGCTAATAAATATTTTTCTTTACGTATTTCTTGTTGGTTAATAAGTGTGTTTATGTGTAAACTCAGTCACTCCCGTTTTCCTTCTCTCCCCCTCTGGTTGTCAAGCCACGACACCCTCACATTCTGCTGGACCATGCCAACTCCTCCGTCCTGTCCTCTCCTCCGTCCACCTTCTCCTTAATCCATCCGCTCTTGAATCCTTCTGCTGTAACTCTCTTCAGTGTCCAATCTGCTTTGCATTTCATCTCCTCTTTTACAGTCTCTTCGCTGTTGCATGGAGGGCGTATTCCGCTCTCATGTCCCACACTCTGCTCTTGTGCCAAATCTCGTGGCTCAGCCTGGAACTTCATGTCCTGTGGGGGACCGATGAGAGTCTGCCTCTTTATGTCACCTGGTTTTGGTTCTGGATGCCTCAGATGGAGATGGTTCTGGATGCAGTCTTGTCATTGTTGGTTCAGCTCTGGTTCTCTGTCTGTTCGATGGAGAAGGAGGAGTCTCCTGTGGTGAGATCTTTTGTCTGCCTGGAGGATGGGGTCGTATCGGTCTGACAGGGAGAGAGAGAGAGAGAGAGAGAGAGAGAGAGAGAGAGAGAGAGAGAGAGAGAGAGAGAGAGAGAGAGAGAGAGAGAGAGAGAGAGAGAGAGAGAGAGAGAGAGAGAGAGAGAGAGAGAGAGATATCTCGGGACGCATTACCTATATTTAATTCTAACACACTGAGGTAAAATAAATCCAATCTTTCCCACTCTATTTTCCTCACCATACTATCTTTCTTAGATGTTAAATGTCATCCAAGTCCAGGTTAATGTCTTCTAATAATTTTTACCATATCCCTAAACATTGTCTTCACCCACTGTAACATGTTTACTCCAATTAACTCTTTCAGGAAACCATTTTCTCCTATAAATTTAAATACCTACATGTTTCAAGCACCACATATTTCACACACTATAAAAGAACGTCCCCATCTTTTCTCCATCACTTTAAATCTCACTGTTATTTAGAACATAAGTAACTTTTGTGACTGGACATATCTGTGCAATGTCGCCACAATCTGCTGGGGAATTTTGTTCATAGAGTTTGTACGTACAAAGCTGTACTTGTGGGTTAGTAGCCTGTTTCTAACAATCATTTTCAATAATTGTGCTCAGATAGGTCACCAGTCGGCTGTTCATAAATTTAACAGGGGGTGTTTCTCGTGCAGACTAAAGCATGGATCAGTTTATTTGGAGATTCCCCTAATCTGTAAATCCCCATCACTTACATATCCCCATCACTTAAACCCATCTCATAATTTGATACAAGAACTGCATATAGGGGGGGTGAATCATCTTGATTATAACCGCCTCATCTTTGGGACCGAGTGTTTCTAACTCCTCCTCTTGTTGCTCAGCTGATCTTTTGGCTCTGGGGATAAGTGAAAGTCTCTGAAACACAGCTGGAGTTTTGTTAGTGATGTGGGCCTTCTCTATGAGTGAACTAATGTTCCATGTTTTACTTGATATTGTACTCCCCAACCAACCAGAAAGGTGCCAAGTGTACTGAGCACAATCAACAATGCTATTCTGACTCTTATCCCTAAAGGACCCCACAATTGGTTTGGCTTTGTTCTTGACATCATCTCTATTTTATCCCTGGTTTTGACAGTTACAGAATTTAAATAATGAGTACAAAAATAACATATACAAAACGTTGGACTCTTTTTCAGATGTAAAACAACAAAAAAAGGTTTTCACATTAATGTACAATCTATAAATTTCTATAGACAATTCGTCTTTTGAGCTGTTTCTATCTTTATCTTATTTCTATTTATTGTTTTGTTCCAGCTCTGCCAAATCAGTCCTAACTCCCAATAATGTTCTGGAAGTTGCCAGTGAAGGGTGACAATGTGTGAGGTGGTGTCAATTTGCTCCTTTTTCTTTACCTTTAAACCGGAGCGCGTGTGAAGTTCGTTACAACTTTTCACGCTTCCGTCCACCAGGGATCAGCCCACTGTCTTTTGTGAACTTTCACCCTCACCCAATCACCTGGCCGAACAGGAGTCTCTTCTGGTGTCTCGTCTGGTATCTCTGTAGCTTTCCTAGCCTGTGTAGACAAAACTTGGATAATATTACTCAGAGTTCTGACATATTCATGCACTTCTATTCGTCTAATATCTAAAACTGGACCACTCCCCCCTTGGAGAAGGCCCAAGCTTCGGCATACCTTTTGTTGTTATGAGACCTATTGTTAACTACATGTTATTATTTATTAACTACAACGTCACTGAAATCAACATATCTGTATAATCATGACGCTCCCTCCTTTGAGCATAAAATGCTCAATTAATATTGCAATGATTACCCTATTATGAACAGGACATGTAAAACCCATAACGTTGCATTAAATAAATATAAGTTCTCCGTGTACCCACAAGGCGTACAAAAATATCATATGATGTATGGCTTTCTGATGGCATAAATGCATATTCACAAAAAATCTGCCATCAGCACAAAAAATAGTTTACTTGTTTCTATAATGGCTTTTGTCATGGTATTATGCATCATTGTTGCGACGAAAAACAATACCCCTGGTGTCGCTAATGCGTCTCAATAATTCTAGGATTAGAGGATTGGTTGATACTGCTGAACCAACATATTATAAAATAATATTTCTCCAAACTGGAGGGAAAATACGAACTATTCTCACAGAGGGTGACATGCATGAAGGGCTGGTGTCCCTCACTCAAAATGAGATATTGCCTTACGCATTACACTATAAATCAGTAAAGTTACTCAAGAATAAATAAATAAAGACTGATTCTTGAAACTGTTGTAAAAACCCTACAACTTCTTCATCCAAGCTCTCAATCAGTGTTATGTTATTTAATCTGCAGCTCATGCCTTAAAACAGATACTTCAAATGGATTATAAAATTGTGTTTATGAGAAAAATGTAATCTGACTCCATAAATCACATAATTGTTTGACTAAAAACTATACTTCCACTAACAATAAATGAAATTCCCCTTTAAACACAGCCCCGGTCTTCTGTCGGGGTCTATCTATGTACTGGCTGGAAAATGTAATCTCTTTTGGTTCTCATAATTACAAAAATAGTCTGCTAAATGTTCTAATCTGTGGATGCTTTATATGTAAATGCAATATTCTACTCTCAATCTTTTAAATAACATTCCACCTCTCCCTCCTGTGGTGACAGATATGGCTCAATGTAGCTGGTTTTCTAAATACCCTTGTGCTGAAGATGCATCACCTGGTGGTGTGGCCCTCTGAGCTTCCCCATTGTTGTGGTTGCTACCAGGCTGTCAGTGGCATTTGGTTTATGTTTGGCCCCCCTGTTCATCTTTGACATCTCTGGGACCCCCTGCTTCCGTCGTCATCATGGAAACCTCCCCTGGGGTAACTGCATGGAGGGCCGTTGTTTGGTGCAATGTTCTGCGGACACTCTCTGGACCAGGGGTCACCAACCTTTTTGTCACCGAGGGCTACTTCAAGGGTACTGAGTAATATAAAGGGCTACTTGTTTGATACAAACTTCCTGAATAACATAATTGCACGGTTCACCTTTAATGATAATATTATTATTAATAATAATCAGAATACATATTAATTTACTGTATGTGAAGGACTGTCTGATCACATGTTAATGTTAATTATTCCTCACAATAATTATTAACAATGATTTACCATTGCTATAGCAACCCCATTGTTTTGTTATGAAAATGTATCTATATTTATACACATTCTCGCGAGATCTATCAGGGGTCGTTGTAATGCTGCGTTCACACCGGACGCGACTTCGCTCTAATCGCTTGAGTTTCACCGCTGCTGCCAGCTGTGTTTACTCGCATCATTCAAACAAGACGCGCTGGCTCGGGAGCTACAACTACAACAAAATGAACATATTTTACCGTGATTAAATTGTAATACACGTTTCTAAATGATGTCGAAGTAACAACATACTGATACCGTTTAGTAAAAACCATGAATTAATGCTTGACAAGTCTGCAGACAAGACGGCAGGCGAAAAACCTTTTAAAATGCTTGTTTTCTGAATGGAGATTGGGTCGACCAGGCTAAGCTAACGTATATGCTCATTCCACACGCATAACAACGGCCTACAGACATAAATAAACCAGCGACTGTATTCGCCATGACACAGACAGTCTGTGGTTTGTACTTGTTTAACTTTTGTCCAGTTTCCGAAAAGATATGAGGAGCTGTGATCTCTGTTTGCTAACTGCTAACTGCTGATGTTTTCTGGTTGAACGTCAGTGGCAGGCTGAGATCCTCACCACTGGTGTGTGTGTGTGTGTGTGTGTGTGTGGTGATGAGGCCCATGATCGTAGCTGCTCATGCTAGCTTGTCTCAGCTAAAGGTGGAACGGAGATTTGGTGCGTGGAGATCAACTCTGAACCTATCTGGGGTCATAGTTCAATTTCACGCACCAAATCTCCATTTCACTTACATATGTACATACAAAATGTGTGCTTTTAAAATGTTATATTCAATATTGTCATTTTAAAAATTAAAAATGTATTCAATCGTTTTTTTAGACGGAGCTCCATGGTGACTTGTGCTATTTTTAGAACATGCACACGGGCGACCAATTTCCCACCTGCGGGCGACTTAGTGCCCGCGGGCACCGCGTTGGCTACCCCTGCTCTGGACCAATGTGTCAGCTGACCACATTTGTAGCAGCCTTCATCTGTTCTCCGTCTTGATCGTGGCTCTCCTCTCCATTGTCCCTTTTGTTGATGCTGTATGGGAGTGTATACCTGTGCCTGCGGCTGTACTTGGGTAGGAGGATATGCAGGCTTTTGCTGTTGCCGAAATTGTGTGGGAAGATATTCTGATACTTGCATCATCCTGTGTTGCGGACAATATCTGGCCCAATGTGAGAACTGACCACATATGGAGCATCCTTGACCTTGGAAACCTTGTCCTGTTGATCGATTATGTCCTTGGAAACGTCCTCTTCCTCTGCCACATTGTCTTCCTCAGAAACCTTCTCCCCCTCTTTGTTGATTCTGCACCTGAATCTCTGGCGCTACCTGAGTTTGAACTGATCGAGATGTCCGCCCTGCATTTTCTGGTATGTCGGGAGGAGAGTCTTCGGTCAGGCTTGGATACTGCCTTGGAGTTTGGATAACTGGAGCGGCTTCTGTTATTCCTGCTATGTCTTCCATCATTGGCAGGTCTGCTTCTTGGACCACATCCATGCTGTCTGCCGGCCCAATACTGACATATTTGAGATCAGTGGTTCTCAACTGGTCAGGCCTTGGGACCCACTTTTTCCTTAGTCAATAGATCACGACCCGAAATTTTGAACCATTTCAATCTATTCAACAAAAAATCCTGCAGTAATATATACGCTTTTCAGCATACATTATTAATTAAAGTGAAGTACAGTGCATATATCCCTTCACAGAACAAAAATAATGCTTTTAAATAAGGTTTAATGGGATGATGGAATCAAAGCTGAACTGTAGGCTATAACATAAAAAGGCACATGCTGAAAACCCAACCCCAGAAGGGGGGTCTGGGGGGGATTGTTTGTTTTTCACTTTGTTCTGACAGCTGAACTTGCTGCTCCACACAGAGAGAAGAGCAAAGAGGAGATACTCTGTGTGAAATGCTTTAAATTGTGGGTAAGGGTAGATAGCCCCCATTGTTCTGTGACCTGTCAATCATCAAACCGGGGATCATATTTCATTATGTGTTAATTTTGATCTGAAGTTGTACCCGTGGGTGTATAAAGAATAGTTCTACCGCAAAGTTATTCTCCGTGGGGACTTCCGGCAACAATCTTGATTCTGATTGGCCGGAAGACTCGAAAAAACATCAGCAATGTTTTATTGAGAAGATGATCACTACGTGACAGAAGTTTTCAAAACCGTTTATCGTCTCCGGTACTTTCAGTCCAACGCCTGCTGCATGCACAGCGTTAGAAAATCGGGCCTTCAAAATAAAGGTTTGACTTTTTCTCCCAATTTTTTTTTTAAATCTTTTTTTTTTTCACTCACACATCTGCGACCCACTCGAAACGGGTCTGCGACCCACTTTTGGGTCGCGACCACACCAGTTGAGAACCACTGTTTTAGATGATGTAACAGACCTATAACTCTTGATTTCCTTTGGTCAGCTTTCACCCATACACTTTGCTGTTGTAGGTGTTCTTCATGTTCCCAAAATGGCGACTGCCCTGTGTTTGTTAATCAACATGTGGGGTGTAACAAGATGGCACCCGATTATTTCGAACTCTGACCTGTAGACAAAGAGATTTGAAAATAGACCATGTGGCTCTCAGAGAGGAGTTTAAACAATGGTGGGGTGATCTTTAACTAACTATAACAAAGTACACCACTGGTGTGGTATTATAAAACCTGAAATACAAGCCAAAACAACACTTCGTTTAAAATAATAACATTTCTATCTAGTTTACTATAACAAATGGCTTTATCTTATTGATATCATCACTTAGAGTTAGGAACCCTTACGCATAAGCAATAAACCTATCTACGTAATATTTGACTTTATAGTCTACTATTGTTTAACTGTTGCTATTTAGACCCGTTAGGTGGGACCAATATTGAGACTTGCCAGCGACAATTAACTGACCGTCGTCCAAAGTTAACATAATGCTGCTGTAACTCAGATTACCGTAATCCACCCGCAATATCTTGGTTGAAAATAGAACAGTTTAACCACTGATAAAGGGTTACACCTTAATCAAGCCGTTTTCCTTGAAAAGGACTTTTTTGAAACAGTTCTCAACTGTTTTCCGACTAGCACTGACTTCAGTTACTTAACCCTGGGTTAACTCGCTATGCCTTGTTGGTTTTGCCTTACTCGGTGCTTAACCGACTCGCTATGTCTCATAGATCTTAACAAAAATCGTTAAATGGGCATATATACCCTTACGTCATAGGCTAACTAACTACTAACGTAACAAGAGACACCTACATGAAAACGCAACAAGACACCTATCCAAAGTACAATGACCACACAC
Organism: Notothenia rossii; assembly: GCF_949606895.1. Lineage (NCBI taxonomy): Eukaryota > Metazoa > Chordata > Actinopteri > Perciformes > Nototheniidae > Notothenia > Notothenia rossii. The sequence continues at coordinate 34,816,781 of NC_136905.1, forward strand.
ATTTATATTATATTATATACAACACACACACACACAAATTAATAGCATGCAGGGTTAAATAGAAGAACAAAAGAAAATATGAACTCACCCTGCTTGCAACAGAGCAGCGCCACGTGTTATAGACAAGTTTACGCGCCAAAACACGGGTAGCGCCATGACACTACACAAATGCACTTCATTTCCGCCGGAAGTCTTTTGCACAGCGTCTGTCGGTGTAAACCGATGTAAACAGTCAGACGGGCACTGGTGTAAACACAGCGATTTCGATGCTAACAGTGATGCTAGCTTGGGAACACGATTCTACTTCTTTGACTGGAGATGGCGTTACTCTCCCCCACCCGAATTCAGTGCAAAACTGGGAGGATAACATGACGACGTGGCCCAGCATAAAACCAAAATAAACTGCCTTATTTAGGTCATGCCCACAGGAGCCAACAGTTGTCTGTTGTTTACATAATGCACAATTTACATGATCTCTTTATGCTGTGCAATATATCATATGTGCCTGTACTGTTTGAGTGAAAATAAAGTTTGATGTAATTTCATTTCATTATTGCACTGTTATTGCATTATTGCATTTCATATGTTCCTTAGACTGCTACAATTTCTTTTAACACAGTTCATCATTCATATTAAGCTCATACTGTACATAAATAACACTGAATTAATTAATTGTTGAGAGGAAACTAAAGAAATGGCTTCAACAAGAAAGATCACATGTTTAATCCTAACAGGTATTACAAATTAAAATATAAAAGCAGCCCACACAATTACATCACTATGAAAATATTCATATATAATATTAAAAAATACAATGCATGCAGTATTTGTTGTGTTTATCTGTATTTAATGAACAACATGGCTGGGTGCTGGATGCTGGTTTGTGGTCGTAGCACTCTCTATCTAACCACTCGTTCAGGTGCTTTCTCGAGTGATTGCAACCAACTACCGCACACGTAGTTCCCGAACCACTTTTCTTCATGTTGTAATTGTTATATCCTCTTTGTCTCTGCGATATCAGTGCTTTGTCGGCACAACGGAGCTAGCTAGCAAAACAAACCCAGTCCGCCAAAACGGAAGTGCATTGCATCGAAGGGAGGAGTTCAGGATGTAGAGCGGAAACGGCTCAATAACTTGTGTATAGGATGCTTATATTTATCAATTTAGGTTGTTTTAACATTAAATGCACAGCTATTTTCAGGATCCGCTGGCCACCGTCAAACACACAGACCTAACATTGTCCTGCATAAACTATTGAAGAATTCGATATAACAGGTTTCTTCTTACCAAATTGATACGAGCTCTCTGTGTGTCGAACGGATGCCAGCGGCTCCGGCCAATAGCCGGGTGTAGTCTCTCCCGGTCCAACGAGAATCACGTCAGTGGAATCACCAATTGTTAACTGTATTCGTTATTCTCGCGTCCAGGAGAGAAGCTTTAAAAGGAGACTAAATGGAGTCTCTGTGAAGGTTCAAATGGGTACTTTAATAAAAAAAAGCGCGTTTATGTTACAAGCAGAATATTTTTCAGGTGAGATAAACAGCTGTGTTCTCGGGGGTCAGGGGTGAAAAAGAGAGCGAGAGAAACACATTTTCAGCTGTTAAATACCCCCAGGTGGCTCCTCCTCATCTGCCGGTTGGCGTTGTAGGAGGTATTCCTCCTCCGATCTTCCATGTTGCTCATAACGGAGGATTCAGACATCGTACATTCAATATATACTTAAACACGCCTCTTCTCCTCTTATTCTCTTTCATCACTTTTAATTTATTGCAATTTTACGGCTGTAATTCATACTTTAAAAATACTGGAAATACTTCACGGCATTTTTGTTTCCGGTGGAGTTCCGGATGTTGTCACATGCTACCCACGTCTGTAAACAATAACGTATTCAAATAAACTGTACCTTCATTTAATATTCAGCAATAATAGTATCTCGACATCTATAGTTGTAGTGTTAAATCAGTAGGTTTCGGTGTGCATCACTCCATGTCATTTCGCTACTAAATTCACCTCTTTAGGAAATAGTATATTAACCACATGCTAAATGCTAACCGGAGATGAAGGATTTTCAGAATAAAAGCTTAACAACTGGTTGTGCAGGAGAATTTCTGTTTTTTTCAGTGTAAAACAGCATTTAAACTGACGGTATGTTTAAGCTACATTATACCATAAAAACATTGATTTTAATTTCTAACAGTAGGTGAACTCTCCATGGATGTATAATAAGAACCGAATACAGCGTGGGAGGCGGGGCCTCATTCATACCTATGAGAGTTGCTCATTGGCGCATGATGACAAAATGGCCCAACTTTTGAGAGAGTGAAACGTCACAGATTACCCAGCATGCCTGAGAAGTACCCGTATGTGCGCTCATAGAGCATGCGCAACTTTAACCACGGACCACAAAAGGCTCGTTCACATCAAGCACGTCAATTTGCGTACACGTAACAGCACCGCGCGTTCTGGTTTGTTATTATGGATTTGATATGAACGAATAACGAGGCGGCAGTTAGCAACTAGAAGTTAGCGGCTAGCGGCTAACTAGTGTAACGTCCGAGACATTAGTAATTATGCTAATGTACACATCAATCGTTATGTACTTTTATATTAAGCTGGTGTAACAGGATCTATTGATATCCAAGCAACAGAGCTTAATTTAGCATGATACTTTTGTGGGTTGTACATGAAACCACTTGGTAATATATATATATTTTTAAATATATGTATTTTGAAGCCCGTTATGATCAATTGTGAGTTCAATCTTTATCTAAAAAGTAAAGCTGATGATTGATTACTGTGGTGGAGTTAACATAACAATAGCCTATTTCTCTTTGAAATGGGATGGAGTAAAAATATAGTAACTGTGATTATTCATGTTAAGTACCCCACAAGTAACTAAAACATATAGTAGGCTACTTGAAGGAAAGGTGTAAAATGTTACCATAAATACCAATGTCACACACTACAACACCCCTTGTTGTTAAATACCAACCATATGATCATGTTTGATGGATTTTTTAATATAATAATTGCAATCAATATTATATATATTACCTTTTAATCTATATAAATTGTATTTTAGTGGGAATGCTGTTAACAGCATTCCAACTAACTGTTATTCTACGGACGAAAAGTTTATTATTCCGCCGGTATTTTGGCCCTCTTCTCCTCCCGCATTGAACATCGCAGAAACTCCGTTCAAACATCAAAACGTTCAGCTCGGTCGGGAATCGTTGGCTATTACTTTTCTCATTCATAACTTTCATAATTCCAGAGATACATCCCATAATACATCACATTTTTAACATTGAAGTCAATGGAGAAAATCTTCAGACTTCAACAAATCTTCATGCAATTCAACTGCTAACTGTTCATTCATACTTTCGGCCATCATGGATGCAACTACTAGCCTTACTGAATTGTTGTCTACGTTTTCTTCTGAAATCATATTATTGGGTGATTTAAATTGGGACTGGTTGAGTGATAAATCTTCACAGTTTAAGCAGGTTTGTGATTCTTTGAACTTAACTCAGCTTATTGATAGTCCCACTAGAATAAACCCTGCCAAACACAATAACGATACCCTTATAGATGTCATTCTAACAAATGCAGCTCATAAGTACGTGTCTGTTGGTGTTTTTCCTAATGATATCAGTGACCATTACACTATTGCTTGCGTTAGGAGCACTAAGTTGCCCAAAGCCAAGGGCTATTGTACTCAGGCGCTGCTTCAAACACTTCTCTGCAGGCTTTCCTACACGATCTGGCGGAGGTTAAATGGCATTTCATAGCGTTAATTCCATCTGTCGATGTTGCCATCCAATTTTTTATTGATCACTTTTTATCGATTATTAATAGACATGCCCCCTTTAGAAAATTCAGAGTTAAGAATAGGAACACTCCATGGTTTACTAGAGAGCTATCTGATCTAATTCATGATCGAAATAAGCAATGGTCTTTAGCTAGAAAGTCTAACACTAGTGATGACTGGCTTCTTTTTCGTGTCCTCTGAAATAAATGTTCAGCCCTTAATTAAAAAAGCTAAAGCTGATTGCTATCTGAGCTTAACCACTGATTGTTTTAATGACCATTCTAAGTTCTGGAAAACAATTAAATCACTTCAGAACAAGAAGGTTTCTAGTTTCCCACAAAAACTGAAGGTCAGTGATTATTTTATTTCAGATTCAGATGGTATGTCTAATGCTTTCAATGCTCACTTCAAAAAGGCTGGTCACATTTTTGATGAGCAAAGTCATGACTCTCTAAATGGCCGTACTCACAGCCCTAGTCAAGAGATGAGCTCCCCTGTTTTTGATTTTGCTTCTTTCTCGGTCTCTGAAGTCTTACAGGGTTTGCATTCAATTGATCCTAAAAAGTCTGCCGGGCCTGACGGCTTCGACCTGTTCTTTTAAAAAATTGCAGCTCAGATTATAGCACAACCAGTAACTGATATTTTTAATCTCTCCCTGTCCACTCACACACTGCCAGCCCTGTGGAAGCAAGCTCTGGTATCGCCCCTCTTGAAAGCTGGTGATCCCACTGAGTTAAATAATTATCGTCCTATCTCAAATCTTTCTGTGTTATCAAAGATTCTTGAGTCCCTAGTTTCTACTCAGCTAAAACTTTTTTTAAATTCACACAACATCCTTAACCCTATGCAATCTGGATTCAGATCAAAGCACAGTACTGTGACTGCCAGCCTGAAAGTCTTAGACGATATTAAGGCTACTTTGGATAACAAATCAGTTTGTGTTGCATTGTTTATTGACCTAGCCAAAGCATTTGATACTGTAGATCACCACATTATGTCTAATGTTATGTTGTTGTCTCGTTTCGGTCATAATGCCATTCGCTGGTTTCAGAGTTATCTAACCGACCGTACTCAATGCGTCAGGTTGGGTAGCACTGTCTCTGACCCTTTCACCTTGGAGAAGGCAGTTCCACAGGGCTCTATTTTGGGGCCTTTGCTCTTTTTATATGTAAACAATATTTGTAATCAGATGCAATTTTCTACCTATGTATGCTATGGTATATTCATGTGCTCCTTCTCTGGATATGGCCGTTTCCAATTTAAAATCTGATTTTATCACGCTGCAACATGCACTTCTTGATTCCAAACTGCTTTTGAACAGTAAGAAAACCAAAGCAATGCTTTTTGCTCCCAAATCAGCGTCCTCTTGCCTCTCCATTGACACCCTTGATGTCTTCTTTGTTGAGTTTGTTGATACCTACAAATATCTTGGCTTTTGGTTGGACAGTAATCTGAATTTCAAACACCGTATTGAAGTTCGAACAAAGAAATTGAATTTCACTCTTGGCTTCCTTTACAGACTTAAATGTTGTTTTTCAACTTCATCCCGTAAAAGGTTGGTCTCTGGCTTATTCCTGTCCCAGCTGGACTATGGTGATACCATTTATGGATTTGCCTGTCCCACTGTCTTGGCCAAACTTGACCCACTCTACCATGCTGCACTGCGTTATATATCAAATGCACCCTATAGGACTCATCATTGCACACTGTATAGCCTAACTGGATGGTCCTCACTCACTATGCGTAGGATGCAGCATTGTTTTTTATTAATGTATAAAGCCATTTTAGGAAAGCTTCCACTGTACATATGTGCCAGATTTGCTCCAGTTTGTGACTTTTGCAACCTCAGATCCAGTGCCTTGATACGGTTCCAGGTTCCTGCTGTGCGGACTGAGGCTGGAAAAAGGAGTCTCTTTTATTATGGTCCTTGGTCTTGGAATGACCTTCAATAACGCCTCAAACTGACAGCACTTGTCTCTATAGCATGTTTTAAATTGAAGTTGTCAGAAGTCCTTACCACCAGCTGCTCTTGCAGTAATAAATAGTGCCTTTCTTACTGTCCTAATGTGCACAATGTTGTAACTGCTTTTTTCATCTTTTGTTTTCTTAGTTATGTTCTCTGTATTTTATATGTTTGTGTTATGTGTTATGTGTAACGTTGCTGCCTTCTTGGCCAGGTCAGCATTGTAAATGAGATTTTATCTCAATGCTGGTTAAATAAAGGTTAAATTAAAAAAAAAGATTAAATTAAAAATTCACTCAGACACCTCATTCCAACTTTAAAATGTTACACATCTTTCTGACATTATTCGTGTAAAACAACTTTTAAATCTGATTCTTACTTTTAGAGACATTAAACATTGTTCAGACCTTGTTTTAGAGGTTTTCTTCACATTTTAACATTAACTAGAGCAGGGGTTCCCAAACTTTTTCAGCATGAGACCCAAAACAGAAATGTTGTGGTCCTAAGGGACCCAAGCTCAAAAAATGTCATGCTTTTCCATAATATCTACAGTTATAAACAAAGAATGCAACACACCATGAATTTAAAATGTAAATGAAAATATTCATTTAATTATAAAAGTGCATCGCAGCAATTAGGTTTCTCACCATAACAACCTTCCCTTTGAGCTTGCCCAGAAAAAATAAGGATCAAAGCAGAAAGACGAAACATGGGACGTGCAGTCAAGTATATACAGTATAAATCAAATTTCAATTATACAATTATCAAAAGTGCAATATTAAGTTTGTCGCTAGCTCAAAAACTATGTACACACCATTTTAAACTATTTTAAATGAACAAAGAACAAACATGTTGTAAACAAAAAGGGACAAAACACTAACTGAAGTGCAGTCAAGTGTATACTACATCACAGGTGAAACCACATTTAAATTATCAGAAGTGCAACATTAAGTTTGTCACTAGATCAAAAACTATGTACACACATTTTTTAAACACTTTTAAATGAACAGAGCTGTTTTAAAACAATGAGAGACAAATAAACTCCAACACTTGGCAACTGATTAACTTTTTTTTTCTGGAGGCTGACTTGATAGGATGCCCTCAGTGCCCCTCTGTTCCCTTTGAATGCCTGAAAATAATAGAGAAGATATTATCATTAACATTGCTGGGTTATTGGGCGATTTTTAATACCAGCCGGCGTACCCTGTATACCCAATGTGGACCTGGCAACCGCATTTATAGCGCATTACATTACATGTTACTTGTTAGACGCTTTTATCCAAAGCGACTTACATGTTCAATACTGTGGGGAATCCCCACAGATTGATTTTGACAGGGTTGTTGCACAAAAGATCCAAGCGCGCACAGAAGAAATCTGAGAGCAGACATTTCACGAGCGCACAGAAACAGCCTGAGTGCGAGGAGAAGGTTTTAAACTGGAACTCAGGAAATCTGTAAGCAGAAATATATCTGAGTGGAAGCGTACAGTTTGAGCAGAAGCAGAGCAAATCTAAGCGCAAGCAGGCACTATTTGAGTGTGAGGACAGGGTTTGAGGGAAAGAAATACATATTCTGAACGTGAAATCAATAAAGTATGCTCTCAAATTTAAAGACCACACTCTTGAATAAAGATAGGGAATAACCCTCATATGTATTCCCATGTGCATCACACTGCAGCAGTCACGTCCGTGCGGCTGATACTTTCTCTCGCTTTCCTTCTCATACTTCCTGTCACTTTCCCTCTAATCTTCCTGTGGTTATTGTTTCTCTGTTTTCTCCCGGCCGTTTTAAAAACATTTCAGGCTAGTAAAAGTTGAAACACCGCTCTGTGCCGCTGCAGAATGTAGTGGACTCGCGGGTTGCGAGTAGAGGACGCGTGAGAGCGCGCAGCTGGCGGTCCGCTCCGGGGCTCAGTCTGCATTTCATCCAACTTTGCATTAACGAAACAATTTCACAACAGACCCTGACAAACTCACAAAAACACAAAACAAATGATTAAAATGAGTGACTTTCTTTTCTGCCATCAAAACACTGCTTCTTGAAAGACTCTTCTTTGCAGATGAAAAAATCCTTCGATTTGTCCCGATGCAGAGGATGTTTTGTTTGGAGATGCCGGTCCAATTTATTCATTTTCAAGCTTTCGTTACTGAGCACCTCTCCACATAAAACACACTGAGGCCGCTCCTCTCCATTTCTAACAGCTTTTGTGAAGCCAACGTTGAAAAACTCCTCTTTGTATCGTCTTTTTGCCATCATGTACGATCGGGATTAATCAACAGACAATAAACAGACAGCGCGAAAACTTTCGCGGGGGACGCGTCAGATCTGATACAAATACAATCTTTTATTTTTAGTTTATTTGTATTTAGAAAATTAAATCATTCAATATACAATGCTATATTGCATAATTTCATTTTCAAAATAAAAAATAAAATACAAAAATTATAAAACAATTGTATTTGCAACGCAGCCATCAGCTCTGACGCTGTGTGTGTGTAGCAATGCATTTAACTGGCGACCCAATCAAAATGGGGTCGCGACCCTGAGTTTGGGAAAGGCTGAACTAGAGTGTGTGATGTCACGCCTAGAGTGGAGGACAGCTTGAAATTCGCATTCATATATTTTTTTTAAACTGCCATAATTCCCAAACCCTACATTCCTCAAACATAATTTATCATGACAAACGTAGGAAAACATCTCGTAGCTTGAAAAATGACAAATAATTAAGCAAAAAATAATTAAACAAAATATGTTTTGAGGGCATGAAGTGACAAAAACGTTCAACATTCCTCCATTAAACCAGATATTTCCTCACGGTAGCAGCCGCACACCTTTAGTTAAACTGCCAAAAAGGCCACATTATTAACCCGAAACTACTCAAAAATTACAATTCAGATACTCAACTTCCTTGACATGCTTCACGTTTTGAAATTTCACAGATATCTGTTACGGTTCTTCCACAAAACGTTCACATGTAAGAGGTTTATCTCTCATTCAGAACAATGAAGCATTTGATCTATACAGAGCTCGTTAGCTCAACTATAAACACCTGTGTAATGGAGCACGATGATGTCATCTCTCCAACTGACATGCTCAGAGCAGCAGACTTCAGATAGCAGTGTGCAAACAGTCCAGCTGTGAAGACATCTACGGGACAGTTTTGAGATTTAATCAAATGCCGTTGGCAACACAATGGCAACACAATGCTCGCCTTGAAACACGGTTTTCTCATAACTTCAGTGAAAATACTCCAAACAGCCCAGAACTTCACAGGTTTGGTAACGATGCAGCCATCAACGCATCTAAGCGTAGTATGGGGTGTCATCAAATGCCGTTGCCATGGCGACGGACCACTCACCATGAAACACGATGTGGCTGTAAGTCCCATCGACACGGTCCAATCGTCCCCCAATCTTCACTTGTATATCACCGGTCCATGCCTCAACAGCTCTACACCAATTCTGAGATCTCACCATATGGCGTTTCCATGGAAATGGACCACTCGCCATGAAACACGATGTGGCTGTAAGTCCCATCGACACAGTCCAATCGTCCCCCAATCTTCACTTGTATATCACCGGTCCATGCCTCAACAGCTCTACGCCAATTCTGAGCTCTCACCATATGCCGTTTCCATGGAAAGGGACCACTCGCCATGAAACACGATGTGGCTGTAAGTCCCATCGACACGGTCCAATCGTCCCCCGATCTTCACTTGTATATCACCGGTCCATGCCTCAACAGCTCTACGCCAATTCTGAGATCTCACCATATGCCGTTTCCATGGAAACGGACCACTCGCCATGAAACACGATGTGGCTGTAAGTCCCGTCGACACGGTCCAATCGTCCCCCAATCTTCACTTGTATATCACCGGTCCATGCCTCAACAGCTCTACGCCAATTCTGAGATCTCACCATATGCCGTTTCCATGGAAACGCATCCCTCGCCATAAAACATGATGTCGCTTTAAGTCCAATGGACACGGTCCAATCGTCCCCCAATCTTCACTTGTATATCACCGGTCCATGCCTCAACAGCTCTACGCCAATTCTGAGATCTCACCATATGTCGTTTCCATGGAAACGCATCCCTCGCCATAAAACATGATGTCACTTTAAGTCCAATGGACACGGTCCAATCGTCCCCCAATCTTCACTTGTATATCACCGGTCCATGCCTCAATAGCTCTACGCCAAATCTGAGATCTCACCATATGCCGTTTCCATGGAAACGCATCCCTCGCCATTAAACATGATGTCGCTATAAGTCCAATGGACACGGTCCAATCGTCCCCAAATCTTCATTTGTATATCACCGGTCCATGCCTCAACAGCTCTACGCCAAATCTGAGATCTCACCATATGCCGTTTCCATGGAAACGCATCCCTCGCCATAAAGCATGATGTCGCTATAACTCCTATGCAAATGTTCAAAAAGTGCTCAAACTTCACAAGTGTGCTAACATTCCAGCCGTGGAGACATCTACGGGACAGTTTTAAGATTTCTTCAAATGCTGTTTGCTCGCCTTGAAACACGGTTTTCTCATAACTTCAGTGAAAATACTCCAAACAGCCCAAAACTTCACAGGTTTGGTAACAATGCAGCCATCAACGCTTCTAAGCATATTGTGGGGTGTCATCAAATGCCGTTGCCATGGCGACAGATCATTTGCCATCAAGTTAGTTCAGAAGTTTGCGGTTCAAATATTCTGCTGCTTGTCCAAGCCTTTTCCCTTTCTTTTCTTCTCTCATCACACATTCAAGCCCCCAGTGTTCATGTATCATTTCAATCTAAATTCTTCACTTTTTTTCGTACACATTACATTTCAACATAGCAGTTTAGCGTCAGATTTTCAGCATAAAGCATTCCCACGAGCAATTTCTTCAGGAATTGCATTCTTTAGTTACATTTGTTGTCACTATTTTTTCCACCTAGTTCTACAATGCCAGCCATCAGAGGTATACATGTGTTAACATCTCTTTTAGGTTTCATTTCTTATTTTTGTGAATTTCTATATAAAATGCTGATTTCTAACTGAAATGCTTATGTATTTTGAATTACATTTTCGTAGAGCTTTGACTTTTTCAGCTGAATAAATATTATAACTCTAGAAGGTTGTGTTCAGCATTGCCAGTTTCACTGTTGAGCTTTATGTTGTGCCCAGCATTCTCCTGTGCTCTGAAATCAAAATGTGCTGCATAAAACAACACTATAATAAACACTACAATACAACTTGTTATTTGACACACACAAGGTTGTTCATTTGTGAGTATAAATATACAACACAGGCTATATACATATATATATATACAAGTATAATTGATACAACTGTTAATTTGATTTGAGCTTCTTTGAAACATATATCTTTATTTATAAATGTATAAGTATGACGACTTCCTCGGGCGATATCATATGGTATAGCTAATTAATCTGGGTCAAAACGTGTTGTGCCCACATGCAAAGGTTGTAAACTCTGGTTTATCCCTGCGTGGTATTATAGTAATAGCAAACAGCAACGTTCAACTCCTTTAATGGTATATTGCATGGGCAATAAGAAGCTACAGAGACGTTAGTCTACGTCGGTAATATTAACTTTATTTAATACAAGATTTACATCATACAGCCCATGTAGTATAATATTTTACAAATGATGAATTACAGCAAACATGTGCAATATATCCATGGCAGTAAGACAATATGGGTCCCTTCTTATTGTGCATCCAATAAAATAACTCTCAGAATAACGTTATTAGCACATTTCTACAACTTGAGGAACAAATGTTTTTAATAAGGGCTATACAAGTATTCATACTGGGTAGTTTATTTCGTTTAAAAAAAATTATCCAACGATTTACAGACCATTCTTTCCCCATGTAAGTCAATGGGAAAAAGTGTTTCCGGGCCCAGCAACCTAAAGGCAGTGTAGTATCGCCGTTTGGCCACAACGAATATTCTACGGTTATGGCTAGAAAGGATCCGTCTTGTGTAAAACTCTCGCGAGAGTTTGGCTAAATGTCACATGGCTGAATGTTTACGTTTGGCAGGCAGCCTTTCAGTTACGATCGTTAACATCAGTGGGCCACAGCAACTGATGATGAGAAGCTAAACTATCTATTAATTATTTCAATTACAGGGAGTGTGATTGTTGAAATAGGGTGTTAGCGATCTTGCTGGTGTTCAAAGAAGAATGACAACACTGTAGATCACCAACACTATGGTTTATTTTTTATTCACAGGCAAGTCAACGTTGTCGCAGTAAAAGTCCCAAGATAGCTCCTGGTGCAATAAAATGTTCCCTTGCAGTGTTTTACTATTATGTCTGATGTTTCTCTATTAATATTGCTGCTGCATTAATGTGTATGTCGCATCATGTTACTGCTGTAGATGTGTTTCCGAGCCGCTCCGATTACAACGAGAGTTACAACGAGAACGTGACCTCATATTTACACTAGACGGATCCTTTCTAGCCATAACCATATTCTACTCAGAGTCAGGCGCACTTGGAACTCTCACATAGTGAGGTCAATGGCAGTACTCATAGAGTCCAGTAGAGGGCTCCACCTGTGCTTATATAACTAGGGTTACAATACGTTTCAGACAGTGGGTGAAAAGAGGTGCTGCAGCACAGGCAGTATGAGAAAAATAAAGAGCTTTTGAACATTAAAGCATGGAGATATGTCACAGTAGGAACAAAATACAAATATGAACGTGAAAATGTACACTATTTAGTATTTACTATTCAAAACATTTTAACCAATTTTTCTACATTCTGCACTCCATATATATATTGAAATGTTTTAGATTTGTATGTAGTCTCGCGGACTGTACAAAATAAAAAGTAATTCACTTCATTAAGCAAAAAAGAAATCAATGAAAAACACAAAACTTTTATCAAACATTATCCATAAAACCAAATAAACAAAGTTCTTTCTAACTATTACATTGCACAGAACTCCCTCTTCAATTACCTTTGTTGTTGTCATGTTTCAGGATCGAGGAGCCCTTTAATGGAGGCGGCTGTCGGGTTTGCACTGGGAGCAGTGGGAGGATGCATTCTGGGAGTGACAGAGGACCCAGTGGACCGGACCCTGACTGTGATGACTGCAGCCGCTCCCCTGAAACCACTGATGGACGAGGTCAGGACTGTGGGAGCTCTGGGGCTGGGGACCCTGATGGGGGCCACAGCACTGACCACAGCGATGACCTCCGTAGTAGCTGGTGTGATTCTGTCTGCAGTGTTAGCTTCAGTGTTTGTGGCCACCAGGAGCTGCGGCCCCACCCTTAAGGACTCTGCTGGCCTGTGGATCTCCGCAGGAGTCGCTGGGGCCGTCGGGACCACTCTTAGCGGAGCCACGCTGGGGATCTCTATTGAATGGATTGTGAAGAACTATGGCATGGTGGGCCTTCTGTTTGCGCTATGTCTATTCAACATGCTCAAACCCCTCCTGCACTATATATTTAAGATCCTCTGGCAGCAGGGAGAGGCCTGCTGCACTCTGGGTTCTATATTCTTGGACAAGGGAAGGGAACAGGTGGATTTAACAGACTTGGAAAACAGAAACAGAGTGGCTGTGCAGATAGAGCAGAGGATCCTGATGGTGGAGAATGGAGACAGCACGACGGATCACAGGAATACATGGGCCACTGAGCAGAGGCAGAGAGAGGAGATAGAGAGAAAGAAAATGGAAAGTCAAGAAGCAGAGATGGAGCAGAGAACCATCCATGAGTGGATCAACACTGTGTTGGTGAAGTACGTGGACTTTTTGGCTTTCTCTGGGATACCAATGACGGTGATTGCCGTGGTGACATCCGGATTCGGGGTGTTCGGTTACGGAGGACACCCATCCGTGTTTATAGTGCTTTTGGTTTTGGTTGCAGTCATAGCCTACTTCCTGATGAAATCTACGGACTTTAAGTTCTGGATGTTGATAGGCTGTATGGGGATGGTTGCTACATTCGTCGTCGCCATACTAACGCTACACGCCGGGCAGGTGGTGGTAACAGCGGCCATGAAGCTGCCACAGGCGGAGCAGAAGCAGTCCAGAGAAAAAATCAGTGCTCGTGTGAATCAGCAGTCCTCTTTAGAAGCTTTGAACGCAGCTTTCTTCGTGGCAAAATTATGCCAGTTGGGTTTGGGGGCTACAGTGGGAGGTCCGCTGGTGAGACGAGCAGCAGGAGAGGTGAAGGTAATAGCGGGGGCAGCTTTAGTGGCGGGGGTTTTACTGGCCGGGGTGGAGGTTTTAACCCCGATTCTAGGAGAAGGTGGAAAAGCAGGGGCGCTGCTGGGGGTGGTGGGGGCAGCGGGGGTGTCTGTGGGGGCAGCGGTGGCTGTAGCTGGAAGGTGGTCCTCCTGGGCAGGAACTTTAGGAACTATAGCAGGGCTGGTGTTAGGAGCATTAGTATTGGGGAAATGGCACATTGTCAACATCGGCCTGCAGGTGCCTGTGGCCTACGTCTTTGCTATGACCAATCCTTTTTAACACATTAAGAAACCAAAGGTCTGTTGTGAAAATTGTCAATGCACTATATGTTACCAGTGTGTCATTTTCATTATTTTCCTTTTTACAAGTACTCTACTGTAAAGGATAACTTTTTGCTTAGTTCCTTATTATTCTAACAATAACAAAATCCAATGTGCAGAGCCAAACGAACACTGAAAGTGCAACATTTTTTTGACTTTGCTTGTTATAGATTTTTCCTGTGTGCTATGGAGCTCCGTTGTAGTGCAAAAACTATTAAAAAACATCAATGAGCCTCACTGTTGCACTGGGAGAATTTTTTCTTAATTACCATGAACACACACACTGGGACAAACCACACACACCCTCCTACTGCACCAAGAACTGACAAGAGCACCAAATGTGGATTGTTCCAAAATCTGTAAAAAGTCCCCCAGTAACGTTTATAAAAAACTACAGATGAACATCTGTTTAATAACGTCTGACCTTTTTTTATTTAAATTCAACTTTGAACTCAGAAAGTATTAAAGGACGCACATTTAAGCATTTGAAAAATATAGAATAACAACAGGCCAGTCCTTTAAAGGTCCCCTATTATACTGTTTTTCATCAATATATTATAGGCCTCAGATATATACAAACATGTCTCTGAAGTGTTTGGCTCGAAATACCAAACAGATCATGCATCATGCATCCAATAATCCCCTCTGTTTCAGCCCTGTTTCAAAAGTGCTGATTCTCTGTCTTTTACATTAGATAAAAATAGGTTGCCACTCCTAACACCCCTCTGCAAGATATTTGGTTAAAAAGAACACAATGGTGCTCTAGGAGGAGATTCAGGTGATAAGATCTGGGGGTGTTACCTTGGTTGGTTATTGGCTAATGGTTACACAAGCTAAAGAAAATTGATCAAGACAAAAAGTGAGCAAATATTTTTTCCTGAAACTTTCAGAATCTCTTTACACAGAGAGGACACATGTTTATGTATAAAAGACATGAACAAGTGGATTTTGCACAATAGGTGACCTTTAAAGCTAAAATACATTCATTTATAACCAATACATTTGCAATAATACATCTTATTATTACATATTGGCATGCAAATTTGCTTTTATACGTCCTATTCATTGTCTCAATGCGTTCATACATCTTAAGAAAGTTATCACCAAACATTTCAAGAATGTTTTTAAAGAACGTTATATACTTTTCAGAAGAACGTTCTGGGAACCAAAATAAAACGTCCCGCTGAAAACATTTTAAGAGTAGTAGGGCATAATGTTCTAACAATATTATCAAAAACATCTTAAGAAGGTTATCAAAAACATCTTAAAAAGATTATCAAAAACATCTTAAGAAGGTCATCAAAAACATTTTAAGAAGGTTATCACCAAACATTTCAAGAATATTTTTAAAGAACGTTATCCTACCTTTCAGAAGAACATTCTGGGAACCAAAATAAAACGTCCCACGTCTTCCTAGAACATCAAAAACATTCAAAATATGGTGACATCAGATTTTTAAAACAACCTTTTCAAGCAAATGCAATGTTTTTTAAAGCGCTCTAGAAATAAATCTAACGTTGACCATGACCGTGTTAATATTTGCCATCACAGGAACGTTTTATAAAAAAAGAATAACCTCCTGAAAACATTATCCGAATGTTGCTTTGAAAATGTTCTTCTTTTGTTATCATGTAACATTGAGGGAATGTTTTATAAAATAGCATATGTAATGTGTTACCCCAGCAACGTCCAAAAAATATCCTCAGAATGTTGCAGGCAAAACGTTCCAACTTTGTAAGCATATCACATTAAAGGAACGTTTTATAAAAAACGTTCTGTCATCTCAGGCCTCAATAACATCCTGAAAACATTTTCTGAATGTTGCTTTGAAAATGTTCTTAATTTGTTATCATGTAACATTGAGGGAACGTTTTATAAAGAACATCTTTAATGTGTTACCCCAACAACGTCCAAAACACATCCTTAGAATGTTGCAGGCAAAACGTTCCATGTTTGTTAACATATTACATTAAAGGAAAATTTTATAAAAAACTTTCTGTCATCTCGGGGCTTAATAACATCCTCAAAACATCCTCTGAATGTTGCAGTTAAAACGTTATGTCTTAGTTCACCTTAAAATAGGAACATTATTGGAAATAATAAACATCCTGAAAAGGTTCTTTGAACATCAGATTAAAACGTTTCTTTAAAACATTATTAGAACCTAGGTAACGCTAGCCAAAGTTGTGAGAACGTTCCCCGCTAGCTGGGTACCTGCCCAGGGAGTGCAGATGGAAAGGAGAGTTTAGCTATAATCTGGCACATAGCATTTTTCTCTTTGAGATTAATGTATTTGTATGCCTAGTACATAGAAATGTATTTTATAATACTCTTTTCATTTTTGCTTTGTACTGGCCCATTGTGTCCCTCCTGGGACCAAGCCCATTGACAAATGTCCACTGTAGTGGACATTTTGTTAACATGCATCTCCTTTTACTCTTTTGAGCTACTCTATCAATCTCTACTGCACTGTACAGAGGACATCCTGGGCTTTCCAGTGATATGTCATTGGTTAAAATTGCATGATGGGAAGTATTATTGTCACAATACCAACATTTTGGTTTCGATACCGATACCAAGTCAAGAATTGCGATTCCGATTATTTTTCAATACTTTTCTTAAAAAAAGGGAAACAGTCTGAAATGTAATTATTGTGCTTTATTTCACACCAAAACCATAACCATAACACAACATTTTAAACAATGAGAACAATAAATAAAATAAATGACAAGAATTCGTATTAAATAAAATTAATACATTTCTTACAGACAGGCCTCGTGGTGTCCGTAGGCTTGCCCTCACTGTCAGAGATATAGCTAAAATACTTAGAAATTTCGCTTCTGGCATCTTTTTTGTCAACAAGCCGAGGCGCAGCGGCAGTTGCACTCCCACTTGCTATGGGGGTTATTCCCTATCTTTATTCAAGAGCGTGGTATTTAAATTTGAGAGCATACTTTATTGATTTCTTTCCCTCAAACCCTGTCCTCGCACTCAAATAGTGCCTGCTTGCACTTAGATTTGCTCTGCTTCTGCTCAAACTGTACGCTTGCACTCAGATATATTGCTGTTTACAGGTTTCCTGTGTTCCAGCTTAAAACCTTCTCCTTGCACTCAGGCTGTTTCTGTGCTCTCGTGAAATTTCTGCTCTCAGATTTATTCTGTGCGCGCTCGAAACTTTTGTGCAACAACCCTGTCAAAATCCCTCAACCAATAGGAGGCCAGGTGTCCTTGCGGGTGCGTTCGCTTTACTTATTACAGCGTCCCGTAAGGGCGGTTACTCTTTGGTTTATAAACTCCCGCCCTCCACGGCTTTTTAACATAACATGTACTTCACTGTACAACTTTTTTTCTTGGGGGGGGGGGGGGGTAAGCACAGTTAGTATATAAAACGGACAAGTCAAATCAAGCAATCTGATGTTTCTTAGCCGTGATATAATGAGCGTATATCCAGGGAATAATTGTAGTTACTTTTCACAAGTCAGTATCCCTCCGCGTCTGAGAACCGTTACAACTGTTACATTACGTCCGTTATGAAACTAACTAACTAACTAACAAACTAACTAACTAACAAAGCTTAAGATGGAAACATTTAAGGTTAACTTCGACCTCCGGGGTGGCCTTACTCTGGCGGAGTGGATTGAGAAGTGCCTATCTCCAGAAAAAAAAAGCACCTAAACGACGAAATTCGCTAGCTGTTATTGTTAACCACCTCGCACTATGTTTTGTGCAGAAGGCAACGGAGGGACGATTTAATTTTATTCCCGGGCTAATTTTTAGTCCCAGTCCGCCACTGAACGTAGATGTAAGGTGCTGGTATATATATACTAACTGTGCTCCCCCCCCCCCCCCCCCAAAAGTTGTAAATCAAACAAGTGCAGTACATACTATGTTATTAAGCCATGGAGGGTGGAAGTTTATAAACCAAAGAGTAACCGCCCTTACGGGACGCTGTAATAAGTAAAGCGAACGCACCTGCAAGGTGCAACAGCCTGAGTGCGAGGAGAAGGTTTTAAGCTGGAACACAGGAAATATGTAAGCAGCAATATATCTGACTGCAAGCGTACAGTTTGAGCAGAAGCAGAGCAAATCTAAGTGCAAGCAGGCACTATTTGAGTGCGAGGACAGGGTTTGAGGGAAAGAAATCAATAAAGTATGCCCTTGTAGTGCCGAGAGATAGGGAGTCAGAGGCGGTGCATCGAAGGTGCAAAGTTGTCTTTAATAGAGAGCTGCAAAGGACATGTTGTCGGGTCGCAGCCCGGGACGACAAAAGGAAGAGCCAGTAGGGCACACAATATATATAAGGAACACACAACAGGTCCGTGTGGAAACAAAACCCCAATTGTAGTTCCATGTGTGAATTATGAACCAGTGTATCAATACGTGGTCACCACACAAGCCCCCCCAGAATTCAAATATGGCAAAATAAATCCTTGCGTCCGTGGAGGAAGCACCACAGGGGCCGAGGAGGGCGGGGTCGCAATTGAGGACCGGGCCATGGAACGGGCCGACGAAAGGAGGCCGCATGAGAGGGTAGGGACCATAACGAGGGCGAGGGCACCCCCACCGGGGGCGGGCCGGAACGGGCCGTTGTAAGGGGGCTGCAGTAGGTGTCGTGGCGAACCCAGCAGGAAAAAGCGCTGCCCGGCCGCAGGCGAAGGCACGGCGGCGGCGGGCATGAAACCTCCGGAAGGACGGAGCGGAATCCCAGTAAGGCAGGAGCAGTCACCCCGGGAGGAAGGAGCCGTGGACAGGGGAGAAGCCAGACGGAGCGCCGTCCGAAGCTGCCGTCGAGGCCAACCGTGAGCCGCGGTAAGAGGAGAGGCCAAGCAGGGTCCCGGAGCGCGCCACCCACGGGCCAATGAAGGCATGGGCGACGTCCGAAACCGCCGAGGCGAAGGAAGAGGCCAGGCAGGGTCCCGGAGCGCGCCACCCACGGGCCAATAAAGGCATGGGCGACGTCCGAAACCGCCGAGGCGAGACGGGGTCCAGAAGCGTGCCACCCAGGCGCCGATGAGAGCGCGGGTGGCGTCAGAAGCCGCCGTCGAGGTGATGAAACGGCGAGAGGGTCCACACGAGGCCGACCAGACATGGTCGAACCTCCTCTCAGGCACCAGAAAAAGCTCAAAAAGGGCCGTACTGTCCACGGTCCAAAAAAGGTAGGTGAAATCGTGAGAGGATCCACACGAGGCCGACCAGACATGGTCGAACCTCCTCTCAGGCACCAGGGAAAAAAAAAAAAAAAACTCAAAAGGTCGATAGCCGTTAGCAGCTAGCCGTTAGCCGCTAGCTGGCAGCCGTCGGTAGCCGCTAGCCGTAGCCGTTAGCTAACGAGGTCAGCTGCTAGTCGTCGAAGGCTAGCGCAGCCTGGACGTGCAGCCGCACGAGCAGAAGAAAACAGCCCCAGGAGGTAGCAATCGGGTTCATCCCTACCCAGCGGGTCGTGCATCGTCTCCCTGTTGGTTGGAAGACCGATGCGGGAATGGCGAGCAACGTCCCCAGCCATTCTGCGAGGTGTGCACCGAGCCTCAGTCCGCGTGCCGGTGGCAGCAACGGACGATTCCAAAAATCCCCGGCATTTCGAGAAAGAAACCTGAGTTTCCTTTGCCGTGTTCGGGTCCGTCTCGGAAACTTTTGCGAGACTTATATGTCAGGGTCACCAATGTAGTGCCGAGAGATAGGGAGTCAGAGGCGGTGCATCGAAGGTGCAAAGTTGTCTTTAATAGAGAGCTGCAAAGGACATGTTGTCGGGTCGCAGCCCGGGACGACAAAAGGAAGAGCCAGTAGGGCACACAATATATATAAGGAACACACAACAGGTCCGTGTGGAAACAAAACCCCAATTGTAGTTCCATGTGTGAATTATGAACCAGTGTATCAATACGTGGTCACCACACCCCCAAATTTAAATACCGCGCTCTTGAATAAAGATAGGGAATAACCCCCATAACTTGCAGCCATGCTTCTCGTTTTCTCACATGCTCTGGCAGCTAGCGTGTGCACGAGAGAGGGGAGGGACTCAGAGCGTGCTTGAGAGGGGAGGGACTGCAGGCACGGCTGCAGTGCATGGAGTGGAAGCAGAGCGCTGAACACACACGGCTCTTATTAAAACGGCGCTTTCTCACCGGAGTACTTTTCTCCGTCATTCTTAAAGTACCGATACTAATGAAACGGAGGAACCGTAACGTTTTTAACGGCAGGGTATCGCGGTACCTTTCAAGTATCGGTACACCGTGCAACACTAATGGGAAGTTCCTCTTTCTTTTCATCCAAAATGGCTGGCATACCAACAACTACATTTTATAGAAGCAAGAGGAAAAGTCAAATATTGTTGAATAATTGTTCTTTTTAACATGAAAATCAAAGATGTTCTGGTTTATTAATATGTGAGGAACTATATAATTAGTTCTGATAGTAATTCAATAATTCAAGTTTTGAAATAACAGCTCTTTAATAAATGTCCATTCTAGTGGACGTCAGGACCATCTTCATGGACTTAATGACTCAATATTGTTGCAGGAGACGGAACTGAAGTAGAGATTTTCTGTACCAGATAGTTAATGGAGATTCAGATTTTGAGCTCTCAGATGATGAGAAAGATGAGGCGTTCACACCTGGGATAGAAGAGGCTCAAGAAGAAGGGGGGGAAAGATGCAGGAGGCTCCATGGGCGCACAGATACAGACAGAGAGACAGATAGGGACGAGCGGCAAAGACTTGGCCCAAGAGTAGCATGTATGTCTTATTGTTGTTTTAATTTTAAGTGGAGCCATGAACAATGAGAATTGCCTCAGGAATGCCAAGTTTGTTTCTATGAGCATGGTCAAATGGAGACCACATCCATAAAGATGACCCTATAGCCTGTGCAGACTGGAGTCAATGAGGTACTTTCCCCAGTACATTGACTACAAAGTCTTTGAAGATCTGGACAGATTCACAAAAACCAAACTAGTTTTTTAGTCACCAAATAAACAGCAATGTTCAGATCAATTAATTATTTATATTTTAAATAAAGGTGAATGTATTCTTGTGTTAATATCACTCTATAGACATAATACGTTACATAGCCTATCTTTTAATTTTGGCTGTCTTTTCAAACTAAAATGGTCTTGACGTCCTCTACAGTGGACATACTGTAAAATAATTTTTTTTAAATTAAATTAAAAAAGTCTAAATTGCAAGATGTTTTTTTTTACCCTAAATAGGTAGAAATAAAAGAAGGAAAAGAAGATTGGACTTAAAAGGACACCTATCATGCTATATTTAAATAATATATTGTAGGGCCGTACCTATAAGGTATATTTATACGTTTCTATTTTCAAAATACCAAACAGATCATGCATTTTAGCCATGCCTCATTTCGCTCTATTTGCTGTTCTCCAGCCCTGTTTTTGCAGGGGGCCAACACACTCCATAATGCCTAGTCCAGGAGCGACGTTTGGTCAGGGTCCCGTGGCGTGCAGTTGTGACGCTCCTAGGCTCCTTCAGCTTCATAAAGGGACGCAAATAGCTTTCAACTGATTGCAATGTATTCCCGTCTGCGGCGGGATTTGACGCTCATGGAAGCACTGCATTCGTTTGTGTCGGCTGCCCTTAAAGGCAATGTGGGCGTCCATTCCCATTGGATAACGGAGAATTGTACACCCGGAAGTAAGTATTCCCCTTACTGTCGATTGATTTTACAGTGATATCTGCACTACTCATCGACTAAAAAACACCAGATTATCCTTGTTAATTACACAACATTGATTGGTTTAAAATTGTGTGCAATACTTTTGTATTTTTCCCCTTCGATTCAGAGAAACAAATATTTTTTCGGAGTAAAGGATGGCAGAAGACACTACACTACCCAGAATCCCCAGCTATCGTTTAGGACTACACCTTGTGCTCTGTTTGACAAACCCCGTGATTAGTTCTCAAGCTTTGTGATTGGTTGACCTCCAACTGCATTCCATATGAAAAAAAAGTTTCGTAAAAGATCAAATCATACTTTATTCAGCAGTGCTTGCTTTACTCTTTGAAATTCATCACATGAATGCATTGTAATAAATGGTTCGACTGCATTAAATATATTACACATCTGTCGTAGTTCTTTATTTTTATTTATCTACAGATATCGGGCTCAGAATAGACCGGAAACTATTCTTTTACCGTTCAGTTTGAATTTCACAATAAAGTTAGTAGTAATATTTTGTTTTGATATTATTATTTATTTTGTATTAACTACTAGACCGCTGGGTCATGTTAAGACCATCTTTTCTGTGTTGCTCTGGGTTTTTTCCATCGCTTTTGTGTTACAAATATCAAAACAATAACTAAATATATCCGTCGTAAACTAAACCAGAAACAGCAGTATATTTTATTTTGTTAACACTGTAAACTTGGCAGCTTTTTAACCCAAAACACCTACTGGTTAAAGCACGTTATTACACGTTTAGAGTAATGCAATGCAGGTAGATTGTGTTGCTTTTTAATGACTGTTTAAAATGCCTTTTTCTTAATGTCTTTTATTATTATTAACTACTTGTTACTTGTTGCTAGGGACGCTGCTATCGATATTGTGTTACGCAACATGTTCTCTATCTATGGCACGTCTCTACTGGGAGTTGTAGTTTTAAAAGAAGTTTTCGTATTTACCATAATAAGAAGTTGCCAGTATACTGTGTACATCCCTGGAGGTTTAGGGGATAGGAAAAACTGAAATTTAAAACATATAATTAATAAATGGGTGAAAATTGCTTGTGCCCATAATGGGCAGCATTAATATAATATACCCACATGCCAGCTAAGGTCAGAAGAGCTTTATTTAACAACTGGTCTTATGTTTGAGACCCCTCCTGTTGTTAATTGATAACATTACATTACATTACATTACATTAATTGATAAGCCTAAAACATGCACTTGTCAAGGTTCAGAGGCAAATTTTGCAGTAGCCATCGATCATCTTAAGATAAGATATACTTTATTGATCCCAAGTTGGAAACATTTGCGTTAAATCAGCATGTGTAACAGTTGTAAATATGCAGTGGTGTTTATTTGTAAATCATTTAGTATAATCGCACAAATTCTGTGTTTTATATTTAATAATTCTGTGTTCTTTATTTATTGATTGTTCAATACCTGACAAGGCCGGAGATAAAATATCTATATACATCCTATAAGAGTATAATACATATGTATAATATCAGTTAAAATAAGTGCTTCAACATAGTTAACATTGCCGGAGGTATGCACAAATATTGATAGATGTCTTGTAATGCACTATTGAGGAACCTGCGACCCAAGTTTTTCATTCATTGCATAACTACACCGTTTGTGAATATGATATGTCAATAAACCTTAGAAAATCTTGAAATCTTGAAAGGGATGTGCAAAATAGTCATTATATACAGTCTTTAATGAACTATTAGTAGAGAATAACGAGTAATGAATATACTTTATAGGGATCCTATTAATATCTAATAATAAAAATAATGAAATTCAATAACATGCTTTAAACACCAGGTGTCCCTTTCTATCAGCTGTGCACCTTTATGGTGTAAATACAGGCTACCTACCAATTGGATCAAATATAAAAGTCAGCCGAATTAGTGTTGATCCTGCAAAGAGTAGACCCTCCAGAAAAACGCGGGCAAAAATCCTTGATTATGCGCGCTAAATTCCTTGATTATGCGGGCTAAAATCCTTGATTATGCGATAAAACATGCAGGGTTTTTATGTGATTTTATGCGGGAAGTTGCGAAATATGCGTAAAGTTGCGAAATATGCTAAATATGCGGGGGAAAAGAATCACAATTTTTTTAAATATTGGGCTGTCTTATTTATTCTCTCTCACACACAACCTGCCATTAACGTTAAACCCCTTTACTATTCAATTAAACACATTCAATGTTTATTTATTGTAAAAGCAATTGGGCTATTTTAATCTCACACACACACACACACACACACACACACACACACACACACACACTTCTCCGCCTCATTCTGTTTTCATTTACTCGTTCGTTATCTGACCAGCTTCAATCTTGTAGGCTACTCACTTCGTTTCTTGTAGCCCTCGAAAGGGTTTTGGAGGTTGATCCCTCGGTGAACGTGAGTTGAATGGCTTTCTTGTCCGCAGCAGCAGAAAGCATTTTCGAATGTTTGAATGAATCAAAGTGGGTCGCCACCGTCGATTTTCTCTTATGCTCCAACACACAGTTGCATGGGGTGTAGAATAGTTTCCCCCCACTTTTTGCCCGGTCTTTAGTAGAAATGTTCGTTGGTAAATGAGCTCTATACAGTGTTGTTTACATTCTGTGATGCGCGAGCTGATGACGTCACGTCAAGACGAGTTAACTTTTTTTTCTTCTCAACTTTGTGTGGAAAAATGCGTGGATTATGCGGCCTTTTGATAAATATGCGGCCTTTTAAAAATCTGCGCCATTTTGCTGATTATGCGGTAAATTCTGCGATCGCAGAATCGCGTTTTTCTGGAGGGTCTAAAAGAGACGTATTGTGTGAAAAGAAATGTAAGATGTTGTTTAATTCCTGATATATTTATGATCCACGTCACGTTTTCAGTGTTGGCGGCAGTTCCTCATGTTTGTCTAGAAGTGTTCTCATCAGGGCTCTATAAATAGAGAACTACGGCAGATATGTCATATTTAATGCAGCCGAACCGTGTATTACAATGCCGTTATGTGATGACTTTCAAAGAGAAAAGCAAGCACACTCGGAATAAAGTATTATCTTATTTTTTTTTAAATGTTTTCGGTCTATTTGTTAAAGACGATGTGATGTGAGATGTGAGACTGGAATTGCACAGGGGAAAATAACGTATCTTTAGATGCGGATTTTGTTAAACTAATACGTTTGCGCTGTGGACCAATACATTGACGGGGAAGGGGGTAGCAATAAAGATAACACCATTAAAAAGTTACACAACATAACAGAAATAATATCGATAGCAGCGTCCCTAGCAATCACCTTGGTAACAATGAAAACGTTCTATGGACGCAATTTCCTGAAGTAATCTTCGTAATAACTAGCAAACTAAAGATCATGTACATCCACTACACACATAATCTGAAATAACAACTCATATTTCTCGAATCAAATTACATCAAAACGCATTTTAATGGCCAAACTAACTTTAACATAGGCATTTTCCACCGAGAATAAAACGAAGTTCGGCCATGTTTTTTTTTTTTCTGCGGTGAGACATTTGAAGATCACGTGACATAGACGCCAGCCATTGGAATGAATGGTGAAAACAAACGGGGTTTGTCAAACAGAGCACAAGGTGTAATCCTAAACGATAGCTGGGGATTCTGGGTAGTGTAGTGTCTTCTGCCATCCTTTACTCTGAAAAAATATTTGTTTCTCCGAATCGAAGGGGGAAAATACAAAAGCATTGCACACAATTTTAAACCAATCAATGTTGTGTAATTAACAAGGATAATCTGGTGTTTTTTAGTCGATGAGTAGTGCAGATATCACTGTAAAATCAATCGACAGTAAGGGGAATACTTACTTCCGGGAGTACAATTCTCCGTTATCCAATGGGAATGGACGCTCACATTGCCTTTAAGGGCAGCTGACACAAACGAATGCCGTGCTTCCATGAGCGTCAAATCCCGCCGCAGATGGGAATACATTGCAATCAGTTGAAAGCTATTTGCGTCCCTTTATGAAGCTGAAGGAGCCTAGGAGCGTCACAACTGCACGCCACGGGACTCTGACCAAACGTCGCTCCTGGACGATTATGGAGTGAGAGTGTGATGAGGGGGCTGACTCTGTGAGCTGCAGCTGACCACGCCCCCCTGCAGGAGAGGGGAGCATGCTTTGATCAAGTCAGAAGAGGGGGAGAAAAATAGATCTCCGTCCTCCGTGTTTTATTATATTATTATATAGAGTCGTTATTCATTTGTTTTAAAGCTCAATAAATAACAAAGAAGACCTTTGACCGGCACTTTTCTAATTTTGTCCGGCAGATTTAAACTTTAACGGACATCTTGACCGGCAAAAGAAAAAAAAAAAAAAAAAAAAAAAACTGAAACTCTGCCGCACGGTCCCCTCGTTCCTTGGAAGAGGCGGAGAGGTGGGTGTTTGTCATCTGCTGGTGGACTAACCGGAGAGAATTACAGTGCTTGCTTCGAAGGGGAGGGATTGCATTGAATTAGAGCAGCGGGAGCAAACACTTGCCTCGGGGAGGGAGAAAAAGAGCCACAGCGGAGAATAAACAGAAGGGCAACTATGCTAGGGAAGTCTTCTTTGCTGCTTTTGTGGCAGACTACAGCGCCACTTACAGGCATGGCATATGTACTACAGCGTCTCCAGCGCTTTCGAGCGGCAATGGCCGGCCATGGCCCAACCCAACATTCCCCTGATAGGTGGAGAGATGGCCCAATAGCCGTAGCGCCACCGTCCTGACGTCAGGACAGTGTTCAAATCTGGATCAGTTTTTATCAGATCCGTTGCAGCCCCTTTTTTAGAGATTTGGGTATGGAGGAAAATAGAGAGGGTTGTGTTTTCTGAAACTTGGTGAGTTCCCTGGAACACCGGGGACACATATTCATGTATAAAAGACGTTCAAAAGTGCATTTTGCATGATAGGTCCCCTTTAAGGAAAAACGTTTTTTTCCCCCTTGGTTCCAAGGAGGATAAGCTCTCTGTGCAAATTAAATACATTCTCTCATATTAAATACATGGGAGTTATTTTAAATAAATGGCATATACAGTAAAGACAAGTAATCACGTGTGAATGCTGCAAAACCTGTTTTTCCAGGTGAACGGCCGCATGTCTGCACCTCCAGCTTCAGGGGAGGAAAAGGAAAACCCGACTGTAATATACAAAGGAATTTAATCCTCATTATCTCCTGTGTCATCTGAAGAGAAAATAAATTAATAAAGTTACTGATCAAATTATCTTTAAATGTTCCCAACAAACCTCTTTCTCAGTTTAGAGTGTCATGTGTTATTAAAGTATACACATATTGTTGGGGAAATATTTTCCAAGGTCCATAACTTTGACCCAGTTTATCAGTTCATACTGTCCTGACTGAGCACATGCACCTGTAACCTTGGCTGCTGTGCTCTCAGTGTTGTGTCTCCCTGTTCCTGCCTGTTGGCGTCAGCTGATAGAGGTGTTATGATTCTATCTTGTTATGCACAATGTGGATTATTCTCTCTGAACTAGCTAAATACATGGATCTGGGGTAGAGTTCTTCAGATTTGACGTGGCAACTCTACCGTGAAGTCAGAACCTCTGGCTCTTGGACTTGTGATGTGAATTCTCCGGCCCAAACTCCTAAATAAACCATCAGTGTTTGACATCAAAGCTCCTGCTCATCCCGTGTCACCGTCATGAGTCGGTGACTCCCACTGCATTGCTACACAGAAGTTTCCCTTACACATATTAACTTGAAAAGCATGGACTTTATAGTCACTTTTTTGTGAGAAGTCCCTTAGAAAGCACTGATATTTAATTTCAACCATTGATATTAAAGCATTAAAGCAACACCTGCATCATACTGACTGCAGGATACAGTACATATGTAATATAAAGGAAAAATACAAAAATACAAATTACAAATGGTTAAAAAACAACAAAAGTATGGAAAGTAAAACAATATGCAACATATGCCTCCACAACACTAGTGTAAGCCTGTTTCCTGTTCTATCATGTGACATTGAGCAGTCACATGACACTTAGCTCACATTACCAGGAAGAGATAAGTGTTGCAGCCTTGCAGCTCAGGGGAAAATCCAGGAAGTAGAGAGAGCAGTCATATGCTGCAGCAACAAAACACACACACAGAGAGTTCACAACAGCAAGCTGAAGCTTCAGCTACACAGGTAGGACCATGTTATTTCAAACATGGCTTTTCAGAAGTGTAAATAATTGTGTGTTTGTGTGTACATATAAAAAAAAACGTTCAAGACAAAAACGTATATGATAACCATATGCAACACTGAATGTAGTTGAACTTAACGTTGATTAGAAATCGCAAAATAACATGCAGTGTCAGTTAATGCCTAAGTCATGAAAGCAGATCAAATGTGATTTGATGCTAAAGCACTGAAAGTGGTCAAACTCTACATTCTGCACAATAAGAACAAAAAAAACTGTACAACTCACACTGAAATGTATCAAAAACAGGACCATAGATCATTACTACCTTGTCAAAAAAAAACATGTATTGTGTATTCTGTGTATGAGTAAATGTTCAAATCTGTAATTTAAACATTTACATTTTTGTTTTAGAAATGGGGCCCTTAGCAGTAACTCAACTCCTTGCCCTGATCTCACTGACCATTGCTCTGGACAATGGATTGCTGAAGACTCCACCAATGGGATGGATGGCCTGGGAACGCTTTCGCTGTGATATCGCCTGTAAAGATGATCCAAAAAACTGCATCAGGTGTGATCAAAAGGGACATGTCTGGATTACTCCAAATATTTATCAATCAATTTAAATCTGATTCTAAATGTAAATGATGGATAATGTTTTAGTTATGAACCAAATATGTACAGCATAGGAAAATTGTGTTTTGCAAATTAATTGGTGTGACAAAAAATCTTTTAAACAAGTTTATACAGATATTACTAAGCCAATTTCCTCCTGGAAATTGTAACGTGAAATATGTATAAAGTGTGTTAAACCACGAAATCCAGGCACAGTAAAACATGTTTGTGTCTGTGCCTCTTTGTTAATGGAGTTACTTTGGAAAAATGTCCTTAATGAATGGCCAACTTTGAACTAAACTAATTACTAAACCTTCCACCATATTCAGTTGAAATCTGTAAAAATCTTCCTTTGCTCTGTCCATGGTGTCCACAGCGAGGGTCTGTTCAGAGACATGGCTGACCGGCTGTCTGAGGATGGCTGGAAGGAGCTGGGCTATGAGTATGTAATCATAGACGACTGCTGGATGTCCAGGCTGAGAGACAAACAAGGGAGGCTGCAACCTGAACCCTCCAGGTTGTTCTACTTTTTTCTATTGGAGATTAAGCATGTCTGTGTTTCATCTAGTATTACAAAAGACCAAATCGGCCATCCCAATTGGGGCTTTTGATGTAGTTAACAGGTCCACATCCTATTCACATCTTGAAGCCACACTGAGGGCTCTGACCATAGCCGCGGGAAGTAGGGGTGCTGGAGGTACTGCAGCACCCCCTGTTGGCGAGTGGTGTACATTTGAAAAACTGAGTGACCACCTAAATAAAAATGATTAAACTACATAAAATAGTTATGATTTTACTTAAAATAAAATTAGCTGTATACATTAGAATATAATAGTCATAGTATATATTTGTATCAGTCAGGTGGCTTGAATTTATTTTCCAAATAAATAAAATCCGAGTCATGTAGGTCGTGGGATAGTGACATAATTGACGATACACACACACTGCAGAGTGACAACTTTCTAGAATGGCGCAAAAAAGGATTTTGGTTTTTTTTCTCCAACAAACAACCTAATAAAAAGAGTGGACCACCAGCTACTCCTCAGCCCACCACCTCTACAACTAGAGTAATATGAAACAGAAGAGACTGACACATCTGACTTTGATGCATGTCCATAGTAACATTTTGGACAATGATGTGGATGTATCTGCTCTAATGAGGGTCTTCATTAGTGCCACCCCAGAGAGGAAGGCTACATTTAGAGTTTTGTGAAGCCCCAACACATACGCAAGGTAAGACGTTATTTTCCTTTAATGCTGCTGCCGCTGTGCAGTGTTTTTTCTTGTCAATCAGTTAAAATTGAATTCTTAGTTTTATTAATATTGTAAATAATATTTTCTGACTATTTGTGATGTTAGGTAGGTTTGTAAGACCCATAGTTAGCATGTGGGCATGTGCAGCTGTTGCTAAGTGATGTAATAATAATAATAATAATAATAATAGATTTAATTTGTTAGCGCTTTTACAGGTGCTCAGAGACGCTTTACAGATAATAGTGAAGAAAAAAGAAAAGAGAAGAAAGGAACAACAAATAAATATATAGTTAAAGTTAAAGTCAAATAATACAAAAACAATCACACATGAAAAGCCAGATTGAAGAGGTGAGTTTTTGTGAGTTTTTTGAAGGTGGTGAGGTCGGTGCCGTCTCTGATGGGTTGTGGGAGTGAGTTCCAGAGGGAGGGGGCAGCGACGGAGAAGGCTCTTTCCCCCCAGGTCCGGTGATTGGTGCGGGTGGGGATGGATAGGAGGTTGGCTTCTGATGAGCGGAGGCAGCGGGAAGGGGTGTGGTGGTGCAGCAGGTCTGTGAGGTAGGGGGGGGGGGGGGGGGGGCTGGTTGTTGAGGGCTTTGTAAGTAATGAGGAAGACTTTGAAGTGGATTCTTTGACGGACGGGGAGCCAGTGGAGGTTCTGGAGGATGGGAGTGATGTGGTCTCGGGAGCGGGTGTGGGTGAGGAGGCGGGCAGCAGAGTTCTGGATATGTTGGAGTTTATTGAGGAGGTTGGATGGTATGCCATTGAGCAGGGGTTTTCAAAGTCTGGGTAGGTGAGCCTCCCCTCAGAGAACATAAGAACAGCTGCGCCCCCCCCCTCCCAATTATTATTGCTGTTATTATTATTATTATTATTATTATTGTTGTTGTTGTTGCTATAATGCAGGGGTATTCAATTGCATTTCAAAGAGGTCCAGTAAGAGAAAATGTAATTAAATGCTCTGTTTTCGCTGTCTACCTTCCGCCATTTGAAATTATTCCGACTGTTTCTCTCCTCTTGTCTCGTCTCTGTGTGTGTTTGAATCTATCGTGCTGACTGCACCGATTTGATTGGCTGAGTAGCGTCACCTCCTTAAAACATTAAACAATAACTTTTTTAAACCTTTTTATTTGTATGTTTTAAACATATTGTATAAAACTCCCCCACTACTTGGACTATTCCTTGCACCCCTCTAGAATAAGCCCGAATAGTCTCAACCATATTGCATCAGTAACGTGCACTTGTTATTATAACAAGATCGCAAGGACACTGGTAGCGATCGGAAAATGGAGTGTTGTTCAGTTTGTGTGTTGTGGAACATGCGTGTCCGTGCATCAAAATATACCACACACCCAATTACAATTGCATGTTCAATACACTACCCTGGAAGTTAATACAGTTGTTATAGTTGGAACAGCCTGTGGACAGCCGTTCTTCCTTGCATGTCAGTCGCCGACACCTTCTTACAGAGGACAGGCACATCTAGCTGCAGCACGACCCGTATATTTCCGCACGCCGTGTTCTCAAGACATATTTTTTTTTTACATTTTCAACATGGTGGATAAATCCTTATATGCTCCCGGCAACACACTGAACGTCAACTTTGCCTCCTTATGACACTCACCCCTACTTTAGTGGGAACAATGAGTCTGCGTCTTTGATGCACACAGGAATAAACGCAGATCATACTCTGGCTGCAGCCTTTACCGGTACTTGCTTTTGATCAAAGTCAATGCAGAAAACCTGCACTCACACAGGTAGGTGGAGGTGAAGGGAATGAGCACTTTTGCAGTCTTTTTGGCGAGGTGGGGGAACTCTGTCTCCACAGACAGCCACAAGTGGGCAAGTGTTACTTTACTCGTCTTTTTCTCGTTCTTTTGTGTCTCACGCTGCGCCTCCTCTGAAGCTCTCTGGCGCCCCCCAGGGGAGGCGCGCCTCACACTTTGAAAACCGCTGCCATAGAGGATGCTATTGCAGTGGTCGAGTCGTGAAGTGATGAATGCATGAATCAGGGTTTCCGCAGCAGAGGAGGAGAGTGACGGGCGGAGACGGGCAATGTTTTTGAGGTGGAAAAAGGCGGTCCTGGTGATGCGATTTATGTGGTGGTTGAATTTGAGCTGACTGTCGAAAATGACTCCGAGGTTGCGGATGTGAGGGGGGGGAGATAGAGTGTGGCTGTCAATGGTGAAGTTGAAATTCTGGATGTCTTTGATACGGGATGGGGGGCCGAGGATGATGATGTCTGATTTGGCACTGTTCAGTTGGAGATAGTTTGTTTGCATCCATGCTTTCAATAGTGGTCCGTTGTTTCTACACGGACCACTATTGCGGTAAGCATGTTGTAACTTCCGGTTGTTGTTGTCATCTCCGGGTATCCCGTGTGCCTGTTCTGTTGCTGATAGCTTATTATCTTAACTTAATCGATCGTTTTAAAACTCTTGATCACGGCAACTGCCTGACGTTGTAATCACACGTTACTACAGCTTAAGCACTCATAACTCTCCTTCTCTTAGCGACTGTAACTCCACAGTTGCCTACACTCTTTTCGGGTTTGCTAACGGTAGCTACTTTAGCTTGATAGCTAGCCATGGCTCTTTCCCCACCCTCGGGTGCTATTTCCTGCTCTAACTGTCTCATGTTTGGTTACTTCCCTACCTCCTTTACTGGTACCGATACATGTGTTAAATGTAGTATAGTTGTTAGGTTGGAGGCGGGAATCATAGCCATAGAAGCCCGGCTCCGCATCTTAGAAAATAACTCAGCTACAGTAAAGCCCATGTTAGCCGGTGCGGACCGGCAAAAGGTAGCTCCTCTTAGCCGTCCCCCGGCAACTCCCGAGCAGCAGGGAGATTGGGTGACTGTTCAGAAGGGGCATAACGCGAAACCCGCAGGTCCCCACCAACCCGTTCACGTATCTAACAGATATTCCCCACTCAGCGAGACACCCGCTGAGAAGCCAACTCTGGTTATTGGTAGCTCTATTATGAGACACGTGAATTTAGAGACCGATGCCTCCACAGTCACATGCATTCCGGGGGCCAGAGCGGGCGACGTTGAGGCGCATCTTAGACTGCTGGCTAAAAATAAACGTAAATATAGTAGGATTGTTATTCACGTCGGTGGTAATGATGTTCGTTTACGCCAATCAGAATGCACCAAACTTAATGTGGCGTCGGTGTGTAGTTATGCTAAAACAATGTCGGACACCGTAATCTTCTCTGGTCCCCTCCGCAATCTGATCAATGATGACATGTATAGCCGCATGTCATCATTTCAGCGCTGGTTGTCTTGGTGGTGCCCAGCAAACAATGTGGGCTTCGTAAATAATTGGACAGCCTTCTGGGGAAAACCTGGTCTGATTAAGAGAGACGGCTGGTTCATCCTACTTTGGAAGGTGCAAATCTCATTTCGGCAAACATTTCAGGGCTTTGTGGACTTAATCCATGACAAACTGGAGTTGAGACCAGGAGGCAGAGTCGCAGTATTACACGCATCTCTGCGCTCTCTCCTAGGCAGTCATCCATAGGAATCCCGAACCCAATAAAATACCCAATATTAACGGTGTGTGTGTCTGCCCAAGGACAATTTAAGGTAAAACCTAATAGAGGTGTCATACATAATAACCTAATAAAAGTAAATGTAACAACTACTACATTGCAACAAAACAGGAAGATTAAATGTGGTCTCTTAAACATAAGATCTCTAGCATCTAAAGCAATATTGGTAAATGATTTAATATCAGATTATAATATTGATATATGCTGTCTCACTGAAACTTGGTTGAGACATGAAGAATATGTCAGCATAAATGAGGCCACTCCACCCAGCCATATCAATACTCATATTGCCCGAGGCACGGGCCGAGGAGGTGGAGTTGCAGCAATCTTTGACTCAAGTTTACTTATCAATACTAAACAAAAATTAAATTATACCTCCTTTGAAAGCCTCGTTTTTAGTCTTACGCATCCGACCTGTAAAACTGTGCAGCCAATCTTATTTGTTACAGTGTACCGTGCACCAGGTCCTTATTCAGAATTCTTATCAGAATTCTCTGAGTTTTTATCAGCTTTGGTACTTAAAACAGATAAAGTAATTATCGTAGGTGACTTTAATATTCATGTTGACGATGATAAAAATAGCCTTACTGTTGCATTTAACTCTGTATTAGATTCTGTTGGTTTCTGTCAGAGTGTAAATAAACCAACCCACTGCTATAATCACACTCTCGACCTTGTTCTGACTTATAGTATTGAAATTGAGCAACTATTAGTCGAACCGCATAATCCTGCTTTATCCGACCATTTCTTAGTAACTTTTGAAGTACTGTTACTAGACTACAAAGCATTAGCCAAAAGCTCCTGCAGCAGAAACCTATCTGTTAGTGCTATAGCCAAATTTAAGGAAGAGATTCCACCAATACTTAACTCGATAGCATGTCTGAATGTAAGGGAGGAAACTTATACAAAATGTACACCACCCCAAATTGATCATGTGGTTGATAGTGCTACAGATGTGCTGCGAATAAAATTAGACTCTGTTTCTCCTTTGAAAAAGAAGAAAATAAAACAACATAGATTAGCTCCATGGCATAATGCCGGAACCCGCAAAATACAGCAAAAGTCGAGACAACTTGAAAGGATATGGCGTTCCACTAGACTTGAAGAATCTCGTTTAATTTGGCATATTACTCTCAATGAATATAAGAAAGCACTGCGTAAAGCGAGAGCAGCCTACTACTCTTCATTAATAGATGAGAATAAGAATAATGCAAGATTTCTTTTCAGCACTGTAGCCAGGCTGACAGAGAGCCACAGCTCGACTGAGCCTTCTATTCCCATAGCACTCAGTAGTAATGATTTTATGTGCTTTTTTAACGATAAAATTGTTACTCTTAGAAACAAAATCAATGACCTCTTGCCTTTGACCAGTATAGTGTTATCAACAGCTCCCGGAAACGTAAGTTCTAATATTACACTAGATAGTAAACTAGAATGCTTTTCAGCCATAAACCTTGAAAAATTAAATTCAATGATTCTCTCTTCTAAACCATCAACGTGTATCTTAGACCCGATTCCAACTAAGTTGTTAAAATAAGTTTTTCCATGAATTAGCACTTCTTTATTAAATATTATGAATATGTCTTTATTATCAGGCTATGTTCCACAATCATTCAAAGTAGCAGTGATAAAACCGCTTCTTAAAAAGCACAACCTCGATCCAGAGGTTTTAGCCAACTATAGACCTATTTCTAATCTTCCGTTCCTCTCAAAAATTCTTGAGAACGCAGTTGCAAAACAGCTGTGTGATTACTTAAAAAACTATGATTTATTTGAAGATTTTCAGTCTGGCTTTAGAACACAACATAGCACAGAGACAGCTCTGGTTAAAGTCACAAATGACATTCTAATAGCCTCAGACAAGGGACTTGTCTCTATTCTTGTCTTGCTCGATCTTAGTGCTGCATTTGATACTATCGACCATGATATCCTATTGCAAAGACTAGAGCACTTAGTTGGCATACAGGGAACTGCTTTAGGCTGGTTTAGGTCCTATCTATCTGAACGCTCTCAGTTTGTGCGTGTCAACGATGAATCTTCCATGCAAACCAAAGTTAGCCATGGAGTGCCACAGGGCTAAGTGCTTGGACCTATTTTGTTCACACTATATAGGCTTCCGTTAGGCAATATTATAAGGAATCATTCTGTAAACTTTCATTGTTATGCGGATGATACTCAACTATATTTATCAATCAAGCTTGATGAAATTAATCATCTAAATAAAATTCAAGACTGCCTCAAGGACTTAAAAACGTGGATGACCTTACATTTTTTGATGTTAAACACGACCAAAACTGAAGTTATTGTACTTGGCCCGAAGAATCTACGAAACAAATTATCTAAAGATATACTAACTATGGATGGCATTAATTTGGCCTCCAGTGAGACTGTAAGGAATCTTGGTGTTATATTTGATCAGGATTTATCCTTTAACACCCAAATAAAATCAATTTCAAGGACCGCCTACTTCCATCTACGTAACATTGCAAAAATCAGGCATATCTTGCCTCAACACGATGCAGAGAAACTAGTCCATGCATTTGTTACTTCAAGGCTGGATTATTGTAACTCCTTATTATCAGGGTGTACAAAGAAGTCAGTCAAGTCGCTTCAGTTGATTCAAAATGCTGCAGCTCGTGTACTAACCAGAGTTAGGAAAAGGGACCACATTACTCCTGTTCTGGCTGCCTTACACTGGCTCCCTATAAAACATAGGATAGAATTTAAAATTCTTCTTCTCGCCTACAAAGCCCTTAATGGGCAGGCGCCATCTTACCTTAAAGAACTCATTATACCCTACTGTCCTACTAGGGCATTGCGTTCCAAGAATGCAGGGTTGTTGGTTGTTCCTAGAGTCTCTAAAAGTACAATGGGAGCCAGAGCCTTTTCTTATCAAGCTCCACTTTTGTGGAATCAGCTTCCAGTTTGTGTTCGGGCGGCAGACACCCTATCCGTTTTTAAGAGTGCGCTTAACACCTTCCTTTTTGATAAAGCTTATAGTTAGGGCTGATTAGATTCAGCCCCTAGTTTTGCTGATATAGGCTTAGTTTGTCGGGGGACATCGTACTTCTTCCTTCTCTCTGTCTCTGTCTGTGTACTCTCATGTTCCGATTAACCCAGCTTCCCCAAATTTCTTTCTTTTTGGTGTCTATATACGCCGGGATCCGGAGTCATGGATGATCCCGCGGTCCTGTGTCATGGATCACGAGTCCTGGATCTTGAGTCGTGGCTGTGGTCCTGGATCATAAGTCCTGGATGGATATCCTCGTGGATTCATCTTCCTATTATACACACGCATTTCCAAACATTTGGACTACCTATGTTGCAAATGTATTATCTTTTCAATTTACACACGGCATCTATTGCACGTCTGTCCGTCCTGGGAGAGGGATCCCTCCTCTGTTGCTCTCCCTGAGGTTTCTCCCATTTTCCCTTTAAACTGTGGGTTTTCTCTGGGAGTTTTTCCTTGTACGATGTGAGGGTCTAAGGACAGAGGGTGTCACATTCTCATACTGATATTCTGTACAAACTGTGAAGTCCACTGAGACAAATGTAACATTTGTGATATTGGGCTATATAAATAAACATTGATTGATTGATTGATTACTGAGAGACAGTTGGTGAGAGTGGAGTGTGTTGTGGGGGTGATGGTTTTTGTTGAGATATAAAGTTGGATGTCATCGGCGTAGCAGTGAAATTGAAGGTTGTGGCGACTAATTATTTTGCCAAGGGGGAGCATGTAAAGGATGAAGAGGAGGGGGCCAAGCACCGAACCCTGGGGGACGCCTTGGGACAGAGGAGCAGTGGAGGAGGTGCAGTTGTTGATGTTGATAAACTGATGTCTGTCGGTGAGGTAGGATTTCAGCCAGGAGAGTGCAGTGGTAGGTCTATAACGGCCCCTACACACGGCGGCGTGCGTTGTCGCTTGCCGGCGGGGGGGGGGCTGAAACTCGACCTACAACCAATCACATGAATCTCCCTCCCCAGACACAAAAGCATGCGGTTTGATTGGCTAGAGCTTGTACTGGCATATGATTTGATTGGCTGACGCCTCCGTCGAGGCGTCAAAAGTAGAACATTGCTCTACTTTTGCAGCGAGCACCGCGAGAGAAGCTACGCCTTGCTCCCACAATGCAGTTCGGCGAATTGTGACGTCACCCCATTCAAAGTGAATGGGCAGAAGCGTTCAAGCGGCAACGCACGCCGCCTTGTGTAGTGGCCGTTAAGCAACAGTTAAGGCGAAACACCTCAGGTGAATAGGGTAATTTTTTTTTAACTTAAATATATTAGCTAGAAATTTCTCCAGTTAATTACCTACAATAAGGCAATTGTTTCTTGTATTACAAGTTTTCTGAACATGCAAATGAGCCAATCATTCAATAAATTTGGGCATATTTTTAACACATTTCAGGAACCGAAATCTGAACTTTGGATAAAGCCAGGTTCAAAAATCTTGTTTCATTTCGTAGTCATATTAGCATCTAAGGCTTTTACTGAAGGGATTTTGGATATCTTTTTTTATCACTCCATAAATCAAAAAATACTGTCAACAGCCCTAAAATATCAATTTTCACCATGTTTTTAGGTATAAAATCTTATATAATTCAGGCTATGAATAACATATGAACAAACCCTTCTGTAAAAGCCTTCATAATATTGATAGGAATATAATTGGAAGGTTTGGTGTATGTAAGTGCAACTGAAGTGGAAATTTCGGACTCAGAGTAGGAGAAAAAACTCATTTTGAGAAAACGACCTATAAAGATTGCAGTGTGGCGCTAGCGAAACCCTCCTGTTCTTTGAATGACAGCTTGCGCCTCAACGCTTTCCGTGAAGGTATTTCATGTTCGGGATAATACATTTTTTGTAGAATCTTGCTTCGTGCAAGTGACAATTGTTGTTGTCTTCTCTGTGAACGTTTTTTTTGCCGTTATTTTGCCATTTTGAGATTTACCAAAGAATGGGATGTGAGCTTGATCCTCCACTGGGAGACACCTCGTTCTT
Organism: Notothenia rossii; assembly: GCF_949606895.1. Lineage (NCBI taxonomy): Eukaryota > Metazoa > Chordata > Actinopteri > Perciformes > Nototheniidae > Notothenia > Notothenia rossii. Next base: position 34,855,340 of record NC_136905.1, read on the forward strand.
CATCTAGCCTGCTTACAGCAGCCCAGCGCACCAACGGAGAGAGACTAACTTATGGCAACACAAAAGAAAAAATGGGAGTGGTGGAGATGAGGAGGTGTCTACGCTTCTGGCGATTTACTCGGAAGGCTTCAGTACCAGTATGTTCCCAGCAGCTTCTACTGAAGCCAGTCCCCAACTCCGGGGACTGGCAGTATACGCCGTGAAGTTGTTTGCCAGTAAACTCAAAGCAGAAGAAGAAGAAGTAGTGACGTCAGCGGCTCCCTTAGCGACTTATTCCGGTGTGAACGCGATTTACAAGATAGTTCCAGGAAATAAAAGTTCCTATTCCTGGGAAAAGTACTTAGTGCCGGCAACTTGGGGTAAAGTAAAATTCCAGCTAGAAATGTTTGTTTTTAAAAACTTTTTTTTTTATGTATGTATTGTGAACGCAACGCTGCGCAAATGTGGGTCTGACTGTGCCTCACAGAGGGTGACTGGCTGTCTACCAACCCAGTCTCATGGCATTTCGTGTTCACCAACACGATTTTTAATCTATTGATTCGTGTTCACCAACACGATTTTCCCCTTTTTTTCGTGTTGTACAGCACGATTTTAAAAGCAATGTATTTCTACTGGTAGTGTGTTTCTAGCCTACAGCACATCTTTTTCTCCGGTCGGGTCGTTGAAGACTGGAAGCTGTGTGGTTCATAAAAACATGTTCTTACCCAATATCAAGCCACAATTATTGCTTTTATTTTAAATCGTATAATTTCGGACTTTTGTTGCCGTCTGTGAGGAAAATAAATGGGGCTCAGAGCCTCAGAACACTGAAATCTGTATTTTTAAAATCTTTTTTTCCTTCTAATTTGTTATTCTTTTCAAAATAACACACTGTTATTTACTCACCAATAACACACAATTATCCTTGCTTTTATTTATTGGTTTAATTCCATAATATCAGGCTTTGTTGGCGTCCTTCAGGAACTGAATTTCAAAATAAAAATAACCGGAAACAGACGTAGGCATTTCGAGCGATTACCCAAGATCCTCAGCTCTGGTTTAAGCTCGCTGATTGGATGTTTTAGCCGCAATGCATGCTGGGATTTGGTGTTTATATGATATGAAATCCGGAAAACATTTTAAAAGAATAAAATAATACTTAATTCCGAGTGTTCTTGCTTTTCTCTTTGAAAGTCATCACATAACGGCATTATAATACACGGTTCGGCTGCATTACATATTACATATCCGCCGTAGTTCTTTATTTATAGAGCCCGGATGAGAAGACCTTTGGAAAAACTGGAAGAAATGCCACCGAAACTGAATACTTAACGTGGATCATAAATATATCAACAATTAAACAACATCTTCAATTTCTCTTCACACAATACGTCTCCTTTCAGTATCAACCTTAATTCGGCTGACTTTTATATTTGATCTAATTCGTAGATAGATTATATTTACACCATAATGGTGCACAGCTGATATAAAAGGACTTTGATTTTCTTTGAATATAAGTATGTAAATACTGAGTCTGAAATAGTATGGCAATATGCTATAAAATTATGTGAAAACATGAATAAAACTACACATCTTCAGATGTTGTACATACATAAGTGTCCTACACTAATAATACAAAGTTATTATAGCTGTGTGTACCTTGTGTGCACCGCCTAGTGGTTAAAGCACGTTATTGAATTATTGTTTTCATGTTATATTTGATTAAAAAAATATTAAGAGTACATACTTTCATAGGGGGAAATTAGAAGGTCTGTGATAGAAATATAGAATATAAAAATTCAAGAAGATACTGTAAGTGATCTCTACAATAAAACAGTTTAGAGCAGGATGTACAAAGATATTAATAGGAGGATGTGCAAAAAAGAAAAACGAATTAACCTTTATTTAAACATTAAATAATACTTTAGATTAAGGTCCTCTTTTAAATAAGAAAAAAACTTTGGGAGTATCTACAGATAAATATTAAGCCTGACAAAGTACTTAACGTCTAATATATTGCTTTCCTGCAATGTTAACTATGTTGAAGCACTTATTTTAACTGATATTATACATATGAATTATACTCTTATGTATGTAGATAGTATAAGAAATGTGCAGAATATGACAGTTTAATGGTGGAGGTACAAACACATATTGATAGATGTCTTGTAATGTGCTGTTGAGGAACCTGTGACCCAAGATTTTCATTCATTGCATACACCGTAGTTGCAGTGGTGGGCCGTCAGGGCCAGCAAGGCCTTCTCTGCTGGCCTAAACATCATCAGAATATAAATTAAATTTTGATATATTTTTTCCACAAATATGTATTAAATTATTCCCTGTAGTCTATTCTCTTCATTTCATAGCTTTCCTCTTGGTTGCGCTGCTTCCAGCCTCAGAACGAGATTTGGAGGGTTGGCCTTTATGTTAGAGCTTTTATCCAATCATATTTCAGCCATAATGTGTTGCCAGGGTCCAAGAAATCTGCCCTTAGGCCTTCAGAATCAACAGTGAGGGCGCCTGTAGATTAAAGTGAACGGAAACAAAACTGTGGCGTTAACCAATCAGATTTTGAGTTGGCGACAACGGGCCAGCTAGCAGGCGTACGATGACGTTAGCACGTGCACGTCTTTTGATTGGATACGCACTATTGAGAGGCAGAGCTATGTAGAGCTAGCAAACTGAACTTGAATTTGAACGAGCTAATTTGTGTAGATTTCTACAAGCTGTTTTTTTTCAACCCACAATGGCTGAAGGAGGAGAAGAGATCGATTTGGTCGCAGATATAATTACAACGCCATTTTCAAGACGAACTTTTCAAGAAAAGCTAGACATCGTGAGAAGAGAACGGCCAACCCCGACGCTAGCGAGCCTATCACAGCGGGGGAAAGGGTTTGTCCGCCACTTTCAAATCACTAACTACGAGCGGTACCCCTGGCTCACAGCCTCCGAGAGGCACTGCAAATTGTACTGCTGGAAATGCCTGCTATTTGCAACTGATCGATTTGGTGTTTGGAGCCACACTGGATTTGCAAACTTGAGTTGTCTAACCAAGGCAGCAACGAGACACCAAAGCACGGCTGGGCACTTACAAGCAATGGTGCTTTTGAAAACCTTTGGGGACACCCGAGTGGATCTACAGCTCAACGAACAAGTGCGCCGGGAAACGGAGCTCCACAACGAAAGGGTGAACAAAAATAGGGAAATATTGAAAAGACTGATTGATTGTGTCCTGTTTTTGGGTAAACAGGAACTTTCATTTAGGGGACACGATGAAAGCGCCGAGTCCAGAAACAGAGGAAACTACGTGGAGCTTCTTTCTTTGCTTGCTGAGAACAACACAGACTTGCATTACCAACTGTCCACAAACAAAGTGTTTACTGGGACGTCAGGCAAAATACAAAACGACCTGATTTATGCTATTGCTGAAGTGATGGGAGAAGAGATCAAAATGGAGATTAAAAAAGCACCCTTTGTCGCTGTTATGGTGGACGAAACGACAGACGTGGGTAATGTAGCACAACTGGCACTTGTCCTGCGTTATGTGACGGACACAGGTGTCAAGGAGCGGTTTGTCAGATTTGAAGATGTTACAAGCGGCAAGCGAGCTGATGACATTGCCGCTCTTATTTTCCGTTTCATGGAGGAATATGAATGTAGTCTGGATAAAGTTGTGGCACAGTGTTATGATGGCGCAGCGGTCATGGCATCTGGACTAAACGGGGTGCAGGCTAAAGTTAAGGAGAGGGCACCTATGGCCTTATTCATTCACTGCTATGCACATCGACAAAATTTAGTACTGACTCAAGGGGCCTCAAAGCTTAAAGAATGCAAGGTCTTTTTTGCCAGCCTCAATGGCCTTGCAGCATTTTTCTCCAGATCCCCTAAGCGCACGCAACTGCTGGATGACATTTGCAAGCGTCGTCTTCCTAATGTTGCACCAACGCGGTGGCAATATACATCGAGATTGGTCAATGCAGTCTTTGAGAAGAGAGTTTCCCTAAAGGAGGTGTTTGACCACATACTGGAACATCATGAGGAGTATGATGGGGATACTATGCTTAGCGCTGATGGATTTAATGCACGTCTGGATGATTTTGAGTTTTGTTTTTTGCTTGAAACATTCAATGGGATTTTTAAGCATTCAGATGTGCTCTTTGGAATACTACAGAAACAAACATTGGATGTACAATTCTGTCTGACAAGGGTGAACGAGTTTTGTGACACAATTGAGCGAGAGAGGTGCCAGTTTCGTCAGATCTACGAGGACACAGCGCGCATCTCAAGTGGTCCGAGCGCACGCAGAGGCCCACGTACAGCACAAGGAGACCTTCGCGCATACTACCAACAACTCCACAGCAATATTCTGGACAACATTCTTTGCCAGATACGGAGTAGGTTTCAAGACCACGAAAAATTAATGTTTCTCTCCCTCCTGGACCCCCAGCACTTTCAGACCTACCGGAAAAAATTCCCGCATACAGCCTTAGCCAAATTAACACAGAGTCACGGAACACTGTTCGATCTGTCCCGGCTAAAAACAGAACTGATTGTAATGTATGCCATGACTGATTTTGAAGGGAAAAGTCCCATTGATCTCCTTGATTTCCTTAAGCAGAAAAATCTGAGTGAGAGCATGGGGCAGCTTTACACATTGGCATGTGTGGCAGTGACTATCCCTGTGTCCACTGCTTCTGTCGAGCGGTCATTCTCGGCCTTAAAGCGAATTAAAACTTATGCCAGAAATTCTACTGGACAGACTAGGCTTTCATCATTAGCCTTCATGTCTATAGAAAATGACTTATTGGTGGAACTGAAACGCACAGATAAACTGTACAACAGAGTCATTGAAGTCTTCTTGAGGAAAGAAAGGAGGATGGATTTTGTATTCAAATAATCAGTTGTTTTGGTGAGTACAAAGCATTTTATTTTTTATTTTATTTTAATATATTTTTGTCATTTTATGTCGTTAATATTAAATCAATATTAACAAATTAATATATATGTAATTAAAATGACAAATATATAAAAAATAAATGTTTGATGCTTCTGCAAGAGATATAGAGATGTGTGTGGCGCACTGGCTCAGCTGTGCAGTAAAAGTACTCAAGGAGACTTGTTGAATTGTTTTGGTTTAACCTTTATCAAAGTGGACATTCAGTGCTAGGAATACACTTTCACCACTGTCGCAAATATATCCTCATGAACAAATGCAAATTATTTGTTTGTTTTCTTTTATTTTCAGTGAATAGTTTGTGTCTTTATCGTCACGTTTCTTAAATGAAACTGCTTTGGGTGCGACAATGCGCTGTTTAGTGAACAAACTTGGTTTGGTGGACTTAATAAAACTTTGTAGACTAATGCCTTAAAAGCCCCTTTTATTTTTAAGTTTTGACCGTATCCAAGCGATCTTAAAGCTGGTAGTTTAATACTCTTAATTGTAAATGCGGATATATTGATTATAAATGCTTCGGAAATATTAATATAACTCTGTTGTACTTGACTATGTTAAGGTGATGCATCGTCCGGTTATACTGCGTTTCTGTCTAAATGTATAGTTTCTAGAGCCATGGCGTCATAATGATGGTATTAAGAGGTGGAATAATTCAGGTAGGACTGTGTAGGACATCACTGAAGGCCTAGGTGTGAAATGCACGGCCCGCCACTGCGTAGTTGTGTATATGATATGTCAATAACCTTTGAAAATCTTGAAATCTTGAAAGGGATGTGCAAAATAGCCATTATACAGTCTTTAATTAACTATTAGTAGTAATGAATATACTTTATTACTCGTTTCCATTCATGTCAATTGCAGATAAATGTTTAGTCTTCTCAAGCACCAACTATCAAATATCTCTCCTGATTGTTGGCACTTGGCAATCAGGTTAACCTCTGAATTGTGGAGTAGAATTACAAAGTAACAATGAGCTGTAACGTGGGTATATATTAATGCTGCGCATTATGGACACAAGCGATTTTCACCCATTTATTAATTATATGTTTTACATTTGATAACACCAATGTGTTTAATACTGGCAACTTCTAATTGTGGGAAAAACGAAAACGTTCAGTAGAGACGTCCCATGGAACATTTTGCGAAACACAATAGCCAGCATGTGTAGTTCTGGGGGGGGCGTTCGATTCCAGTTTTGGATAGTCTGGCGTGGTTTTGTTCCATTTCAAACTGTTTGACGCTCGGCGTAACCTTGGCGCACTGCCACTCCAACATCCAATCCCAGCGCTTGAAGATTAATCACGGGGACTGTAGTCCTAAACGATAGTTGGGGATTATGGGCAGTGTAGTGTCTTCGGCCATCCTAAACTCCTAGAGGCCTACGTCTGTTTCCAGTTATTTTTATTTTGAAATTCAGTTCCTGACGGACACCAAAAAAGCCAGAGATTATGGAATTAAACCAATAAATAAAAGCAAGGATAATTGTGTTTTATTGGTGAGTAAATAACAGTGTGTTATTTTGAAAAGAATAACAAATTAGAAGGAAAAAAATATTTTTAAATACAGATTTCAGTATTCTGAGGCTCTGAGCCCCATTTATTTTCCTCACAGATGGCAACAAAAGTCCGAAATTATACGATTTAAAATAAAAGAGATAATTGTGGCTTGATATCGAGTAAGAACATGTTTTTATGAACCACACAGCTTCCGGTCTTCCACGACCCGACCGGAGAAAAAGACGTGCTGCAGGCACGAAACACATTACCAGTAGAAATACATTGCTTTTAAAATCGTGCTGTGCAACACGAAAAAAAGGAGAAAATCGTGTTGGTGAACACGAATCAATAGATTAAAAATAGTGTTGGTGAACACGAAATGCCATGAGACTGGGTTGTGTCTACATGATGTGGCCTGCCGACATGGCCACTTTCATACAGATCATATACAATGCCCTTGATTGGTCTCTGTGTGTTCAAGCTCGGGAGGGTGTGTATGTGTGATGTGAGTGAGCGAGAGAGAAAGCGCGCGAACCGGTTACGTGTATTGTTGTTGTTAGCATCTGGTGCTAGCTAGCGGCACTAACGGACATAATGAGCTGTCAACAAGGTGGAGGAGAGTCCTCTCCTGTCAGACTGAGAGACTGATAACTACATCTCAGGTGAGGTAAAGGACTCTCTGAGTGTTTAGATAATTAACTTAGTCTAAGTTCTCTGTGGGTCTCAAACGGTTTGGTCACCATTTATGTAAACACATATTTCCAGTTGAAGGGGGAGTGATTAGTAAAATATGCATGAATAATAAATAAATAAATGTTAACTAGGTGAAAAAAGGTAAGATAAACTTTAAAAACGTGTTGCTGCTGCCTCAAAGAGGAGCAGGGGGAGAGGGGCCAGACAGGTGAGGCTGGTTCAGGAGCCCAGACACACTCACAACTATAAATGAACCAAAAGCTAATAAATAAACAAGTTTCAATGTTTTTTCATATTGGAGATGGTATGTTATTGGTTATGGCCATGTTCTTATTATTTTATGATTATTTAAATGTATACAGTTCTGTTTAATATGGGTGTAGTCTCTTTATTTCCCCCTGAAAGTGCACCAGATTGATGCATTTCAGTCCAACATTTAAAAAAAATAGGTTCCTAAATAGATTTGCACTTTTTTTTAAACAGTAACCCATGTCCATATGTTTATTCTGGGGTAGTAGATTTAAAGTTTAGGGCTATCACTATGGGCAGCAACGCTGTAAATATTGACAAATAAATCCAGGAAAATGTCACAAAAGAAAACTGGTAGTGGCCTGGCTGGGTGTATAATTCCCGGCCTGACTTATTGTCCCAGTCCGGCCCTGGTTACCATTCATTTGTTACGGTAGAGTGAAGCAAGCAGGACCCAAATGCAGATAACACTGATATTACCTTTATTTCAAGGATAATTATATAACTTGGACAAACAGAACACTCCCCGGTGAACTCAGTCACCAGCAAAAGACGAACCAACACTGAATACAGGAAGAGACAAGACTAAATACAGGGAGGGTTATTCACGAGACCCCCTCAAGGGACGGATTCCAGACGTCCCTACAAAAAACACAAAAGTCCAAAACCTCTAGCAGGGTAGGTGGAGGGGGTCCGGAGGAGGGACGCATCACTAGGGCCACCAGGGTGGGTGGAGGGTAGGGCTGTGCAATTAATCGTATTTTAATCGGGATTACGATTATGGCTTGCGACGATTATGAAAACAGCATAATTGACCAAATACGATTATTTTGTTGGGTGCGCTTTCGCCCCTCCCTAAAAGCCCACTCGGCCACGTGGGAGTGACATGTGTTGTGAGTGTTCAGTGCGAACGAAGATGTCAGAACAAGAGCATTAACTCGTTAAAAAGAAGTGTCGCGGGGAGATTCCCAGTCGATCGCGAGATCAGAACCGATAGACCGCTGTCAAGCACTTATTGACCGTTGTTAAGGACGCTCACATCTGCACAAAGAAGTCAGTTCGATTTGAACTGTATACAGTTTGGCTGAAAAGCAAACTGCATGCAGTCTGCCTTTCTAACTGACAAGACAAGAGCGACAAGAAAACAGCGGAGAAGTAATGGGCAGAAACCCTCCTTGTATACGCAGCGGTCCAGACATAGACATCAGACGGCGACACATATTCAGTTGCCAGTTACTTTGGCATTAGGGCAGGGATATCTAGATACTTTCCAAGGTTTGACATAATGAATTGTGCTACTTTTAAAGCAAGCAACGATGTTTTATCCAGTCGATCGCGAGATGTGTCTAAAAATAGAACAACAATATTCTGTTTTATCGTTAATGTCCTGTAACATAATCTTCCTGTGCCAGAATAATGCACTTGAACGCATCAAAGCTTTGTGATTGGCCGGCGTCACCCCATGTGTCGGGGCATGGCTGGTGGGCAGTGGGCACTATTTCGCTGACGTTGTACATGTCAACAGGAGTGACAGTCCGCACACACACAAGACCGCAATTATGGCAGAAGCAAAAAAGCCCAAATATATAATTTTCACTCTTGAGTGGGAGGATGATTATTTTTGTATCTATTCCAATTCAAAGTCCGTCTGTCTCATCTGCAATGCGAGCGTGGCTTTATCGAAGAAGGGTAATTTAGGAGCGGCATTTCAAAACAGTGCACAAAAGCTACGAGACGGAATTCCCTCCTAATTCTGCCATACGCTCCCAAAAGGGGAGGGACCTGAAAGGACAGCTAAATGCACAGCAGTCCATTTTCACCAGGCCCAACAACAAGAGCAAGGCTGCTTCCATAGCATGTTATCGTGTCAGTCACGTTCTTGCGAAACACATGAAGTCTTTCAAAGACAGCGAAGTTGTGAAAGAAGCATTCCTGGAGGCTGCCGACGCGCTTTTGGGGGACAGTAAAAATAACAGTAGCATTTCAACAGGTTTTTGATATAATAAAAACTCAAGTTAGGGTGCATTCACACCTAATAGTCCGCTCTCTGGTGCGCACCAGACCACAGTTTGTTACATTGTTTCATTCTTCAGAAGGTTCGGTTTGCGTTCACACGGGCAAAACTCAAATGGACTATAAACTTTAAACACAAGTCATGTGCTCGGAAATGCTGTTCAACCATTGGTCAGACATTAAGGGGGTGAAAACGCAAATCCCTGCAATTTCTAGCGGAGCCTCCGCCATGGAGCATCGGTATTTTCGGCAGATTATTCTCATGCTGCTATTAATCTGGAGATCAACAGACACTAGCGGCCCGGCATATGATTATATCATCAGACAACGTCCGTTAAAAGACATTATTACATGGCTTAGTTGAATACTCGATTCTGATTGGTCAATTCAGAACGCGTGACACGTTGTTAATCCAGAACAGATAGACCGCTGTCAAGCACTTATTGACCATTGTTAAGGACGCTCACATCTGCACAAAGAAGTCCGTTCAATTTAACTATATAAAGTTTGGCTGAAAAGCAAACTGCATGCAGTTTGCTTTTCTAACTGACAAGACAAGAGCGACAAGAAAACAGCGGAGAAGTAACGGGCAGAAACCCTCCTTGTATACGCAGAGGTCCAGACATAGACATCAGACGGCGACAAATATTCAGTTGCCAGTTACTTTGGCATTAGGGCAGGGATATCTAGATACTTTCCAAGGTTTGACATAATGAATTGTGCTACTTTTAAAGCAAGCAATGATGTTTTCAAATCTGTAATCAAAAAGCTCCTCAAAAACGCTATCGAAGCAGTTCCTGCCGTTGCTACGTTAGTTCAAACAGTAACAACGGACTATTTTTCTTAGCGGATGCATGTCAATTTAAATCAATACAACTATTTTTTAAATCAATAAAATCATTTTCTAAATCCACATAAGCATTTCAATTAATATTGGGAGTCATGTCGTTACTTTGTTGAGAATGTGGCCATGTAATAAGCGGGATAATATGCAGCGACTTGGTCATTATGGGGAAAAGAACACCTTCATGCCAATCTAGATCCCTCCGCTTCGTTGAAGATATCTACGTTCTTGTGACACGTAAATACTGCGCTTCCTATGTTTTGCTGTGGACTGCGTTCACACCAGCAATGAACCGATCCAGAGTTCGCAAGCAAGCGCTCCGAGACCACCTATTTTAGCGGACCAGAGTCCGGTTGTTTAGTTCACTTAAGAGGTCTCTGACTGTGTTCACACCGACCCATTTGATAGCCACGTCGACCTTTCTCACATGAGGGCTTCTGCTCCAGACTGGGGCGCAGTATTCCGCTGCAGAGAAGACCAGGGCTTGAGTGGATATTCGCAGCGTCTTAGCGGAGGCTCCCGAGGTTGCAAGGCGGCGGATCAGCGCGACCCTGGATGTCACCTTGGCCTTGACTTCTTCCAGGTGTTTTTTAAAGGATAATGTCCGATCCAGACGCACTCCAAGATACTTCGGGGCTTGCTGGACCTCCAGACATTTGTTGTCGACGCGCACCTCAAGTTCCCTCCTGGCTTCTCTGGTGCTAAGGTGGTATGCCGCTGCGACTGTCTTTCCGACCCTGAGCTGTAGACGCCACCTTCGAATTCCCGCCACCCCTACAACAAAGCAGCACAAGAGATGCTCAACTCCACCTCTGAGGACATCTCCAGAGATGCATGGTTGGCAGCAGCTTGGAAGCAGGAGTGGGAGTCAGCCGGGCCCTCCCGAATCCACCGTTACATCTGGGACCCAGGAGATGGCGCCATTGGAGGAGACGACCTACCGCGCCGGCGGTGGACCACTCTGAACCGTCTACGAACTGGGGTCGGTCGCTTTAAAACATCGATGAAGACGTGGGGCTTGGCGGACAGTGCGGCATGCGAGTGCGGTGACCCTGAGCAGACCGCTGACCATATAATCACCATCTGCCCCTTATATAGACCACCCTCGGAAGCCAGCCTCTTCGACCTAGGACCAGAGATGCGGGCATGGCTACACGACACCGAGTTGGACCTCTAATGTTACACGAAAGAAGACACCGACCCAACTGAACCGCACCAAGCGGCTAAACGCACCAGGGTTCGATTCAACCGGACTATACAAGACAGGTTTGAACGCGCCCTTAGAAACCGTTATTAATCAGCTGTAAGTTTTAGTTTGTTTGAACTTATTCATTATAATTATTGTACAAAATGGTATAAGAAGAAACTAGTGTTGATTGCATCCTATTTTTATTTTTTTTGAACTTTTTATATATTTTTCATACATAACATCAATAGAACATACATGGAGATGCTTACATAACTGCAGCTGTTGTACACCAGGATTAATCATACATACCCTCCTTGGGCACCAAAAGGACATACAGTTTCTTAGTGTTATCAATTTCTATATTGTACAAACATGATCAACATATTACAGATATTATCACTCCCCCTCATCGGAAACATGATCGCACAATACCTGAACCATTACGATGGTAAGATCTCGCATCCTATTTTAAAGGCAATTCTTTTTATACTCTAATAAAATGCAACAAAAAATGGGTTTGATTCTATTAATTTTGTCTTTTTTATTGCACTTTGGCCGCAGATTCCTTTGTAGCTTCAGATGTTGTCTTATTAGTAAGCCTAATTTATACTTTTGTAGCAACACTATTTTTATATAATGGCAAAGAAAGGGTTCAGAGTCTTTTCTTTTTTTCCTGTGTCATATGTGGCAGCACTGCCACAAGTTCCTCTTCAGAGAGGGTCTTCAGTACAGGTGGCAATATTGTCACCTGCCTGCGCTCATCTCTGAAACCAGACCATGTAAACAGGCTGGTGTTTCTTGCAAAAATCTATAAGAAATAACATGAGCAGCCCTGCAGCAGGGATCCCTACAGCAGGGATCTCGGGCAGACGGCCCGGGGGCAAGGCAGAGACCATGAAGGGGGTCTCGGGCGGACGGCCCGGGGGCAAGGCAGAGACCATGGAGGGGGTCTCGGGCGGGCGGCCCGGGGGCAAGGCAGAGTCCATGGAGGGGTGAAGGCCACAGCGGGCGAACTCAGGGGCCGAGCATGAGGTCGAAGGCAGCGGCAGGAAGAGTCAGGGGGCCGGGCCCGAGGGCGAGGACCGTGGCTGGCAGGGAGCCGGGCTCGAGGGCGAAGACCGTGGCTCTCAGGGGGCCGGGCTCGAGGGCGAAGACCGCGGCACTCATGGGGCCGGGATCGAAGGCGAAGACCGCGGCTCTCAGGGGGCCGGGCTCTCAGGGGGCCGGGCTCGAGGGCAAAGACCGCGGCACTCAGGGGGCTGGGCTCGGAGGCAAAGACCGCGGCTCTCAGGAGGCCGGGCTCTCAGGGGGCCGGGCTCGAGCGCGAAGCAGGCGGCGACGGAAAAACTCCGGAGGATGGGCAGGAAGGCGCTGACGGGACAGCTCCGGAGGCCGGGCAGGAACCGGAGCCGGTGGGACAGGCTTCGGCAGGATCCCCCACGGAAGAGGACCAGGAGTTGGCAGGACCCCCGGCGAGACAGGTGGCGGCGGGACCTCCAACCGAACAAGACATAGGGTTGGCAGGACCCCCGGCAAAAGAGTAGTCGGAGGGACCCCCAACGGGACAGGACATAGGGTTGGCAGGACCCCCGGCAGGAGAGTAGTTGGCGGGACCCCCAACAGGACAGGACATGGAGTTGGCAGGACCCCCAGCGGAAGAGTAGTCGGCGGTACCCCCAATGGGACAGGACATGGAGCTGTCCGTCTTGAGACAGGAGGGCGGGGGCGACTGCCTGAGGGGTGATCAGGGAGACGCCCATCACTCCGAGATTATTTGCTGCAGCCGCCATCTGCGTACCGAGCTTGAACATCTTGTCCAGATATTCCAGAGTGTCTCGGTCCCGAGGCAGCGGGGGCAGGGGTCGCTTACCCTCCGCCCAACCAGCCGCCCGCGGAAGCAGATGGGGCACCAGGCTCTCATCAAGGGGGGGCACACCCGAACACGTTGTGTCCGAGCGACCCTCCACCTTGATGATGCCTGCCATAGCGGCTACTGGGGCCTTCGTTTTAAATGGCTGCTGCCATGTCGTCTCCACACACCGCCATATATCAGGCAGCTGGGGCGAAACTAATGTCGGCTTACAGGCCTCGGTGGCAGCGGCGGGGGGGGGCGGTAGGTCTACGCGCTCCGCCGCCAGGGTCATCACCGCTGGGAAATCCATACCCGCAGACCTGAGAGTCGGACCTCCAGACCCCGAGGCGTCCTCGTCCTCCGTAATCGGGGTTGTCTGGCCCCACGGAAGGGAGAACCGGAACGGCAATTCCTCCTCTCCTGAATCGCCCATCTCGACAACGTCGAGATCCGGATCCTCCACCTCCTCCTGCGGGGCCTCCGCCGACAGAAAATGCTGCCCACGATGCTCACGCGTGAGCCGAGTAAGCATCTGGCAGGCTGACTATGCCGGCGCCGGGCCCATACCGCTCACGGCGTGGTCAGGCCCCATACACAAATAACAGAAGGGGTGTGGATCTGCCCCCGCGAAAAGGTTTGGACATATCGGGCAGGTCCTGTGGTCAAGAACTGACTCCATTACTCTCTATTTTTCTCGTCTTTTTAAAGCTTAGTGGAATCACTTCCGCTGCTGAAGAGAAAAGCATGATAGTCAGGAGGTGAGGCCTCCTTTTATTCGGTGTGATGCGCGCGCATTCAGGTAAGCCCGCCCAAGGCCGGCTACGTCTATAGAAGTCTCAGTGGGAGAATGCTCGCAGGGTAAGGTAGTACCCATAGAGTCCAGTAGAGGGCGGAGCCTGTGAGAGATATAACTTACTGTTACAAAGACTTGTTAGTATCGGTCTTTCAGGTAAGATTGTCTGTTGGTTCGAGTACTATCTATCATGCAGATCACAGTGTGTGCGGGCAGAAGACTTAACTTCAACATCTCTTCAGGTATCCAAGGGTGTGCCACAGGGATCTGTTTTAGGACCATTGTTATTTATTATTTACATTAACAGTCTTAATAAAAATGTTTTGAATGCAAATTTGCATTTTTATGCTGATGATACAGTTATTTATTGTTCTGCGTCCACCCCGAAGCAGGCTCTTTGTCAGCTCCAGAATGCTTTTAACATTGTACAATCCAACATGTGTGATTTGAAACTTGTTTTAAATGCTGCCAAGACAAAGCTAATGATGTTCTCGAAAGCAAAACCCAAGGTCTTAAACCTTCCTTCTATCACCACCTTGCAGGGGACGGAGATTGAATCTGTGTTGCTGTATAAGTATCTTGGAATTATAATTGACAATTCGCTTTCTTTTAAACCAAACATTGTGGAACTCTTGAAAAAATTAAGAATAAAATTAGATTTTTTCTTTAGAAACAAGTCTTGTTTTTGAGGCCAAAAAGAGACTAGTGTCTGCAACCTTTCTGTCTGTGCTGGATTATGGAGATGTGGTTTATATGGGCGTGGCGGGCGGCGCTTTATAAATACTATCGCTTTACTTATATATGCACACACACACAATTTTGAATTGCACAGTTACTTTTATATACTGTCTCTTTACACACACAATAGACAATACATAACATTTGTTACATGATACATAATTTACCTGTATCAAATCACCGCTGCTGGCAGGGACACCGCTCCTTGCACGGTCCTTGGAAAATGCGGCGGTGTTTTTCCTCTAAACTTTTCCAGGGCTCTGTAGAAGTCAAACTGTTCAATGGGTGGTCCTTCAATGCAGATTCTCATCAGGACATCGAGATTTTCTGCTTTTATTCTTGCCCTGCCCTTGGTCTTTATGCGATTTTGAACGCTGAATCCACGTTCGCACGGCACCGTGCTCATTGGAATGACCGAGATTGCAGCAAGGAGCTTTGTGGTTTCAGGTAGGAAGCCAGCATGTTGTGTAGCCATGATCTTCACCAACTCCTGGAAGGAACTGTTGCTGTAGTTTGCATGGAGCAGCTCCTTAAAAGGTGCCCACTCTGTGCTGCAGGTGTCTGTGTCAACGAAAGGTTCCCGTCCCGCTGGGCACAAGTGATCCAGGATGGTCCGCAGCTCATCGCGTCCAAATCGCGCACGTTCAGTGTTGTCCCGTGGCAGACACCGTGGGTCAAAGATGCGAAAAGCGGAAAAGAGGCCAATGTCGGGGAAACGATCTTCAATATTCTGGATGAGGGTGTAGAGGAAGCGCTGCCTTACACCATCCACGGCCTGCCAAATCGCCCTGGTGGCCTTTATCTTTTCTCCCTTAAAATACGTCTCGCCGTTGTTCTCTGCAATATTGACCAGAAATTCTTGGAATTTTGGGCCGCTTTCATCTCCAATCTGCATGGCTCGCAGTGCGTTGATCGTTGAGGTTACAGCAGGCTGAACATTTGCGAAGGAAAGGGACTTTAGCTGGAATGCCTTGCTCAGGCACGCTATGGTCCCCAATATGTCGCACAGCAGACTGTTGATGGCGATAAACTCATAGGTCAGCATTGCCTTTGCTAGTGTTTCGGCCATCGTGTCATGCATTAATTCAGCGTCCTGCTGAAACACTTGTTCTGTGTAGAGCAACATTGGCCTCGCCGAAGCTCAGCCAGCGGACGGCATGGATTGACTTGAGCTTAACGTCATCAGTGTCCAGGATGACATGCATTTCTTTAAGCCGTGCTTGCCGAGAGCTGCTGTTGGAGAAGTATCCATAGATGCTGCCCACCGTCCTCTGGTAGCGCTGGAGGGATGGTATCGCTGCAGCAGCCTGCTGGGCACACAAGTTTAGCTTATGTGCAGCGCAGTGTGTGCCACCGATGGCTGGGTTTTCCCTTTTTAAACGCGCCACGACCCAATTTTCTCTTCCAGTCATAACCACTGCCCCATCTGTACAGACGCCAGTTATGTCATTCAGGTCGATGTTGTAATTTTGCAACTGCTCCTTAATGGTTTGCGTTACGGTAGCAGCGTCACATGCAGTAATCTTTGTGTTGCACAAGTAGTGGGTTTCTAAGTCACCATCATTTATTAGGTTAACATATGTGCAAAGAAGCTTTTCCACAGAAATGTCTGTGGACTCGTCAGTCATGAGCCCCTTGAATGTCGAGTTATTTAACTTTGCAATTAAATCCTCCTTTAGCAAATTGTTTATGGCGCACTGCATGTCCTGCACTATGTCATTGTGAGTATACTGGGCGTTCTCTGATACGCACAGTTCTGCCAAGGTTTCACATCCCTGCAGAATACACAGTTCATTCAAGCCTTTGCATTTGTGTGTCGGAAACAGTTATTTTGCCAGGTAATACACGTTCCTCATGGCTGCAATTACCGCCTTTGATCTGGAAAAGACCATTCGATTAACGGCAACTTGAACGTTGTTTTTTCGTAAATGCTGTGCTTCTAGCACTGCTTTGTGATCCACCCCCTTTATGTGCATCTCTATAGTCTTCACCCTGAAGTTGGACGTCCCCGCGGTGAACACGTTGTGCTTTTTTCCCCATACACATAGTGTGCAATACATTTGATCACTTTGTTTGTTATAGCACAACCACGGGAACTTCATTTTCAAGGTTCCAACAAATTTATTTTTGTTGTGGCTGACCTGTTTCTCTTCGTGGCTTACGGGTGTAGAAGTGACATTGTCAGATGGCGTAGGCTCTGGATGGGGCTGGAGGCTAGATGACGACAACTCTGGCTCCGGGGCACCTGCACGGGCGGGGGATGCTGGCGGAGAATAGGATGGCGGCAACTCAGGCTTGGGCTGAGAGCCAACGGCAAGGCTCGCTGGCAGTACACTTTTTTCCGTCACAGGAACCGGCTTTGCAGACGGCGAAAAAAATCCCACCAGCCTCCTTTGCCCCACCAACAGTAGGATGTCATTTTCCTTTTTCCTTTTTGTCATTTAAACGATAAAAATTGTCGATCTTCTCTCGGATAAATCTTTCTTTTTTTTTGACGGCCCCGGCTCGAGTTGAGGGCGTTCCCAGCTGAAAAAAGCCGTCCAATGACGGCAAGACGGCCCCCTGGCGGAAACACTGCTGCTGACCAATCAGAGCTGCGGAGTTTAAAGCGATCAAGTCATATTACAGGAGAAAGGAAATACAGAAAAACTGCTGTTGCAGGAAAGACGACCGGCAAAAATCAACTGACTGTGTGAACGTGAACATTAATAGAATATCACCTCCCATCTTCAGAGCAATCTGACTATTATAACATTAGCGTTAAGAAAGCTTACTTAAATATCTGCCACAACATAAGTAACCGGATCAAAGTAGCATTAAGTATAGTTCGCGGCACTGTGAGTGCAGACATCGATGTGTCCCATTATCATTCATATCACATCATAATGTATCATATATTTTCTTATCTGAGTCAGCTTCTTGAGCCGTATCTTGCCGTGCAACATTCACAGTGTCACATACTGTATGCAAAAGTATTATTTTAAGCAACACATTAAGTTGACGAAAAACTCGAGCCAAATGTAATTAAAGTCAGATCGTGTCTTAGACGGGGCAGTGATATCATAAACCTGTTAATGTATGCATTCAAACACTTTTTCTTTTACTAGCTGTATTCACCTTGCAGGTGCAGCTATGTGGCTTTTATCCTGGATAAAGTGTTTAAGTCATGGATGTTTAAAGTTCAACTTCTTCATATTTTACTAATATTAAAGTTCACTTTTCATTCAGGAAGTATGATGCTGCGCTGTCAGTACGCTTCTCCATGTTTGTGATTGGTCGAATGCTCCAAATACCACCCCTTTCATGTGAACGCACACCTAACTAGATAGGGCACGGCTGGTTTGAGCGATCCATTTGATAACCCGCGTCGTAGTACCGTTTAGCGAGAGCGCGTATGTTTTGGATTAGGCCAACCGGCTAACTCAAACATATCCAGGTTAGATTGAACCAGCTTCGTAGTACAGGCCTCTGTTCTCATTAAACACACTCAAAGCAACTTTAACTGACCTTGAAGCAGGCCGCTGTGTTTGTAAATGCTTTGGCTAAACTTGGTGTATGACTGTGTTGTGATTGTGTGTTTTTTTTATTGTCTGTAATGTAAAACTGTCTGAAACTGTGCTGTTACCATTCTTGGGCCAGGACTCTCTTGAAAAAGAGATTGTTAATCTCAATGAGACCTATCCTGGTTAAATAAAGGTAAAATAAAAATAAATAAATATGACAATAGAGTCATGTGCATAAACAACAAAAACACTTGCAGCTGAAAACTTTTTAAGAATAGGCATAATGTTCTAACAATGTTATCAAAAACATCTTAAAAAGGTTATCAAAAACATCTTAAGAAGGTTATCACCAAACATTTTAAGAATGTTTTTAGAGAACGTTATCCTACCTTTCAGAAGAACATTCTGGGAACCAAACTAAAACTTCCCGCTGGAAACATTCCTAGAATAATGAATGGTAACATTCTTAGAATGGTTTTAGAACCAAAAATGTCTAGCTGGGAACTCACACATGCAAACAATATCTGCTTACAGATTATCAGGAATTACGTGCTTGTTTGTTTTTTTCAAAAGGAAAATATGGTGACATCAGATTTTTTAAAACATCCTTTTCAAACAAATGCAACAAGTTTGTTATTTAAAGCGCTCTAGAAATAAATCTGACGTTGACCATGACCGTGTTAATATGTCACATCACAGGAACGTTTTATAAAAAAAGAATAACCTCCTGAAAACATTATCCGAATGTTGCTTTGAAAATATTCTTCTTTTGTTATCATGTAACATTGAGGGAATGTTTTAGAAATTTTTTAGAAACTTCTATAATATGTTACTCCAACAACCTCCAAAAAACATGTTAGGGTTCAAATTTGTTACAGGCAAAATGTTCCACCTTTGTTAACATATCAAATTAAAGGTGAGGTATGTAACTTTGGAGAAACCAGCTCGAGTGCGCTATAATTTGAAAATAAAAATCTGCCACTTCCTTACAGAGCCCCTCCTCCAACACACACGCGCACATGACCAATGAGGGCATGAGATAAGTTTGTGCACAGATGGAAGGCTGACAGGCAGGTAGGCCATCCAGTTATTTTAGCCGGGCCGGCTAAAATGATTGGTCGTGCTTTTTACAGCGCCACGGCTTCCACAGATGACATTTTTTAATGTATTTATTGTCAAAGCATTTAATATATTCATTGCTATAGGGATGTTAAGAGCATTCCATGGAATATAACAAAAAGTGTTTCTGAAATAAATTACATATCCCACCTTTTAAAGGAATGTTTCATAAAAAACGTTCTGTGATCTCAGACCTCAATAACATCCTCAAAACATCCTCTGAATGTTGCAGTTAAAACGTTATGTCATAGTTAACCTTAAACCTTAAAGGAACATTATTTGAAATAATAAACATCCTCAAAAGGTTATTTGAACATCAGATTCAAACGTTTCTTTAAAACATTATTAGAACCTGAAGGTAACGTTAGCCAAAGTTGTGAGAAAGTTCCCTGCTAGCTGGGATGCCCAAGGACACACCAAATCAGTATTTTGACTGCAGGTACTAGGGATCTACCTCCTAAACCAAAGTAATCCCATAACAAGTATAAGGGCAATGCCCAGTGAAAGGGTGGTGGCTGTGATATGGCTCGGAAACTTCAATATGTGCTCAAGGTCAACCAGCAGTTGCCAGAGGTCACGTCGCCTGTAGATGTTCTTGTTGCGGCTTTCGGCTCCTACCCAGCACTGATAAAGGTGATGGTATGCTTGGAAGATTTGGCCCACTTTGCCAACTCAACTCCTGCACTGATTGCTTCAGGAATCGTCTTCAGGACCTGACTATCGTCCTTCACCTAGTGCCTTTGGGCAGCAGCTTAGGGTGTGCTTCAGGGTTCCTCACTTGGAGCACAGTGGGCTTGGTGACTCGTGTGCAGAATAGATGGGCTTCAAAGCACATTATATTTCAAACTGGCAAAATATGGCAATATTACCTAGCAGGAAGTAAGCTATTTTGGTTACATTGCTTATATTGGATTTGCAAAATGTTGCCTTGATTGTACACGACATGATCAGCTTCCATTGTTCAATAAAATGTACAATGTGACTGCTTGCTTTCTTCCAGGTTCCCAGGGGGCATAGCAAAACTGGCTAAGTACATCCATGACCGTGGACTGAAGCTGGGAATCTATGCAGACATGGGCACTCACACATGTATGGGATACCCTGGCACCACGCTGGATAAAATCGATATTGATGCCCAGACCTTTGCTAGCTGGGGGGTAGACTATCTAAAGTTTGACGGCTGTTCCTCAAATGCTGTAGAACAAATTATAGGTAAGAGCATACTAACCTATTGAATAGCATTGACTGAAATCTTTGAAAACCTTAAAAGTACAGAAGCCACAAGAGATCGTACACTAAGCAAGTGTTTTCTTGTGTCACAGGCTACCCTCTGATGTCCAAGGCTTTGAATGCTACAGGCAGACCTATGGCATACTCCTGTAGTTGGCCTGTCTATGTAGGAGGCCTTCCCCCTAATGTGAGTGTCATTCCAATGATGGTCAACTCAAGCTGTGGGGTTAATTTGACTTGAATAGAACCATCACAATGTTCTGACAAAGACGCGCTAAAGGCAGTTGCTGCACTTAAATCAAAAACAAACAAAAAATGTAAACTTTACTCACTGTTCTTAATCAAATGATAAGCATTGGTATAGGTTTTTCATCGTTCTTTAGGAAAATGCGCAATATATTTTTGCGCACAGCTTTAAAGTAAATTATACTTCCTTGGTCCTACCAGGTCAACTACACTTTCCTTGGTGACATTTGTCACTTGTGGAGGAATTACTATGATATCCAGGACTCATGGGACAGTGTACTTGGTATTGTTGAGTGGTTCTCCAACAACCAGGATGATCTGCAGCCGGCTGCGGGGCCTGGACGGTGGAATGACCCTGACATGGTATGATGGGTTTGTTTTCATTATTGATCTTACAAAACTGATAATGAGGCAATATATCCTGGAATATGTTCCACTGTGTAGCCCTTTTAACCACAGAAAGATGTTGCTTTTTAAAGTTGAAGATGGTGCTTTTCAAAACGCTGTTGAAGTCGAGTCTTGTGTCGTACGTAAAACAAGGCTAAAACAATGAATGCATTCACAGATGAGTTTACTGCCTTGTGGCCGAAATGTTAATGACCAAACCACTCTTTTCCTTTTTTGCTCTTCTTTGCCTTACTGTATTGTTGTTCTCTCTTTATGCCTCTGATATCTGTCCTCAGATCATCATTGGAAACTTCGGTCTCAGTGTTGACCAGGCCCGCTCTCAGATGGCTCTGTGGGCTATAATGGCTGCACCTCTCATCATGTCAAATGACCTTCGAAACCTGGACAACAGCGCCAGGACCATCCTGCAAAACAAAATGGCTATTGCAATAAACCAGGACCCCATGGGAATCCAGGGAAGACGCCTATTGCAGGTCATTATCATTATTGAGACAGATCGGATTATATATAATGACAAGGCTTAGTAAGGAATAATGTGCAGAAGGGCGGTCTTTAATGAAAAAAGACCACTGTGATCCTGACACAAAGGGGTGGGTGTTCTTATTTCATTAATGATCGCCCTTCTGCACATTTTCCCATTTATTACACCGCTAAATACTAATGAATCAGACAAATTTAATCCCAATGTTGATTTAAAATGATTTAATGGATTTCAAAATGATCATATTACAGCTGAGAAAAATTCTGTACCAACGGCTGGAACTGTGGCAACAGCAAAGTAACTTAAAATAACAGCAGCACTGATTGAGGTTTTCTGTAACTGTCCAAGTCTTTTCACATTTTCTTTCAATTAACTAGTCTTTAAACACTGCAGGAGCCCATACGGTGTTACGGTTAGTGTTTACTTCCTGTCTTTTTTCTTTCACTGTTCCCTTTGGTGTTTACTTCCTGTCTGTCTTCTTCTGCTGTTACCTTTAGTGTTTACTTCCTGTCTGTCTTCTTCTGCTGTTACCTTTAGTGTTTACTTCCTGTCTGTCTTCTTTTGTTGATTTCTCTGACGTCCAGCTCTCTGTTTTTTATCAACTTACCTTCTCTTGCGCTCTTTTTCTTTTCTATACTGGATGCACTTTAGCCATCATGAATCCAAAATTCCGTGCTCACCAAAATATTCATTTGTATTCCTTGGTGTTGTCTGATGGAGAAAAGGAATGTTTGTAGTCGACAGTTGATGTTAAATAGACCGGACATCTTTCTGCGCATTGATATGACGGCCCATTCTGTAGACCCTTGATCTTTCTTAGCAACGGTCGGTTCTCCTTAGCAGTGGTATGTTAGTGAAAATTAAGAACACTTGAATGTCCTAATTGAAATTCGGAATAGAGTATTCAACTAAGCCGTATAATACACAGTTCACAATAATACACTGATGTTAATGATGTAGAACAACAAAAGGTGGGAGGACTTTTTGGGATTTGGAGTCAAAGTTTGGCACCCACAAAAATCAACAAGGGTGTCTTGCCTAAGAAACAGGTTCAGATGTTATATTTTCTGTGTGTGTTGTCACACAGGAGAAGAGTCATATTGAGGTTTACTGGAGGCCTCTGTCTCAGTCAGCCAGTGCCCTTGTGTTCCTGAGTCGACGGACAGACATGCCCTACCTCTACCACAGCTCTCTGGGTAAATTCAGCTACGATGCTGGCAACTATGAGGTTCGTACACCCTTTCACTTCTTATCCTTTGTATCATATTTGTCCTGAAATTATTTTTTCTCTATTATCTCTATTTTCAAAAAAAGAAAAATAGTTTATTATTTTTCTTTTTTTGAAAATTATTATAGTTCATTCATTTTGCGGAAATATGGAGAAATCCTTTGGCATTGGTAGGCAAACATGTATATATTTGCAGTAAAGATTCTCCCACTCTTTTTTTTTTTTTTTAGTTATCATTTTTAAATGTTGTATTTTGTTGAGAAATATTGTATAAATTGTTTTACTCTTTATCGTTGTTTTTGTGTCTCTAAACTGTTTGCAATAGTGACATTTCTCACTTGGATTAACAACGTACTACTATCTGTTTATAGTGGTTCAACAATGATTTGGTGAAATATATAAAATATATAACAATCAAATATAAGTTATGTTTTCCATTTCAGCTCTAAATATCTTCTCTTGTTTTTAGGCCTACGATGTGTTTACTGGCGCAACAGTGACGGGTCTGAACGCCACCACAGAGTTTACCTTCTCCATCAACCCCTCAGGTGTAGTCATGTGGTACGTGTACCCCAAAAAAGCATCCAAACAGACGAAGATGCTCAGGAAAACCTCAAAACTCACATGGTAAAAAACTGTACCGAGGCATAGGATTGTGTTATGAAGTAACTGCTGTAAATGCTAATGCTAATCTCAAATTGTATGGAATAATTGGAATGTTGAAAGTGTCAAACAAAACATTGTCAGCTTAATTTGGTTTATGGAATAGATATTCTGCGGCACTGATTTTAATGACACCAAACAAAATCATTTTCAATTCTGTCATATTTTTGTATTGTTTAGAAGTGCCTTTTTCTTCAATTGAATAAACATGTACTAATTTTTGTCGTTGTTGGTGATATTTCTAACAGGAAGTAGCCTCAAGTAGTTTTTATTTTTATTTAGATAAACTGTGACACTACCAGGTTGCCTAAACAAACAGATTTGATGATTTATATAAAAATGCACATTTATTATAATTTTTTCATTGTTGCTGGACACAAATTAGGTGTACAAATGTTCATATGTAATTAAGAAAAATGTAATAATACTGTAAATATAGCAAAACAAGAGGCGGATACACATCCTGACCAGTGATGTCTTTTATGTCAGTACAGACATTTTTCAAGTTTTAACATGGTAGTTTTATATCACCGTCTCTAAGCTGCGTATCCTGCTCTGCAGCCCCAGCTGGGCTCCTGGGGCTCTCCGTGCCCTGGGATCGGCAGAGGAAGCGGTCCATGTCCGCCCACGTCTTTCCCACACAGACCCTTTTTAGTCCGCCTGGGGTCAGTGTGGGTCAGCGCCTTTCTGCCGGCTGCTATCACTCACGGATGAATCCACAAAGAATGACATCAAATGTTCTGAGAATAATACACATGTCCTTCAGATGTATGTGCTCGTACACAGTAAAGTAAGCAAGTATCGAGCCTTTTTGCTTTGTAGATTGCTGGACACCAAAAATGGAGGTCTCCGATCAGAAGGTTGTGGGTTCTATCCAGTGGCGTAACTATCGACGGTGCAGCCGTAGCAATGCACCGGGGCCCAGAGCCAGCCAGGGGCCCATGCAACAAAAAAATAAATTATTTTTAAAATATTTATTTATTTAAAAAGAAATGTTGGGGCCCCAATGGCATTGACCGGTTCACGCAGTCTTCAAAGTAACCAAGCAACCTAAATTAATTTGTAATTTGTCTGTCCAATGACCTTGCTCCCTTTCATGCAGGGCCTTGGCGTTATAGATGTTCGCCAAGGGTGCCAGATCTGGGGGGGCGGTGCGCTGGCAGCTCTGGGAGGGGGAAAAACATTTTTGACCGTTGGTGCTCATCCTAATTTTCAGCCTTAATATAATTAAGTAAATGTAACACCCTTTTCACCCCGGTTACACTTTTAATTTGCCCTGTACGATGGGCGCTGTAAGTGATGACAGTGGGGAATGTTGGCTTATGTTGGGTGCTAGTGGATCGCCGGAGCTGTAGATTAACATAAACATGCTTATTGTAGTTGTAAGTGCACTGCCTGTAGCACCATGGAGCATATGTGTGGGCTGGACCTGTATTATACAGGAAAGGAGTGAGCAGAGGGTCAGGTTTTCGTTTCTTGTTCCGTTTTCTGTGACTATCTGCCTCACCCTCTCAGACATTCAGTTGCGCGCACTACTAAAGAGACGCACTACCATGGAAACCAAACAATGGTGTAGCTGTATTAAAGTCAGAGTGGAAACAGTTCTGACTAAATCTGATTGTGTCAGAAATCGGGAGAAATGCGGGAGACATATAACCCCGGGAGGAAACCGGGAGAGGGCAGTGAAATCGGGAGTCTCCCGCGAAAATCGGGAGGGTTGGCAAGTATGTGTATAGGCCTACTCAGCGCCAAATAGAGAGAGAGTTACGACAGCGGAGGTCCAAAATGCTTGATCGTCACGTGGTTCAGAGAGACTCAGAGAGTTCCGGATGTTCGTGGCGGGCCATTTGAATCACGATTTGAATGCATTAATACCAGGATAGAAATGCAATTTTTGGTAATTAGTGGTCAATAAAGGTTTTGATTTGCAATATTTATACAAGATATCGATATGTGTATGTAGTTACATCAATGTTTGTTTGTTTTTTTAAGTAAAATTAGCTAATATTTGAGGATTTACGCTGCAGCAGCAAAAGACAAGGCATTGTTCATTCGACAGTTAAAAGACTAAAATTAAACAATCGAAAATGAAAACATCTTAAATAGAAATAAAAGAGCATTACAAAAAGTAGAAAATATACATAGTGTGAACAGCTATCTTACCTGTTAACATATACATGTTAGGCTAACGTTGCCTTGGTTAAAGACCCTGTTGTTTATTGCTTTGAATTCTTTAAAACAAATATTATCTTCTTAAACCTGTATGGTAGTCAGAGCATCACATCCTAATGTTTATTGATATATTTAGAGGGAGGGGATGGGAAGGAAGGTTTCAAAATTCTGATTAGATACATTTCTACCATTTCTTTAATTCATGGTGGTTTCAGTAATCCCCTGGTAATTGAGGACATAAGTAATCTAAATGAGTAATGTCATCTTTATGACTTTCAGAAAGGACAGGAGACCGACAGGTGCCTATCAATGATTGTCAACGGACAGCACAATGAGTCAAAGGGCTGGCAGCAGCAGCATGATGATGTTAAATGTGTTGTTTTAGGAACATCCATTCTAAATAAATGGAATTCAATAAACATTGAATAGCATATCATGCAGTTTGTCTGTACCTTTTCCTTTGTGTTGTCCTCGCATATAGTGTCCCCCATGGTTTGCTGTGCTGCTGGGGGATGCTCCAATCGCTCAGAGAAAGGAGTATTAATGTACGGTTTCCCCACTGACACAGAGAGGAGGAAAGAATGGCTGGCTCAAGTCAGCAGGAGCAATTTAACTATCACAAAAGACAACAACAGCAACTAAATATGTGAGGTAATCATATTTTTCACAAAACGAAGACCACACCATTGGGAAGCTTAACGTCTGTTTAATAAGGAACAGGGAGAGGCTTGCAAAACTCTGGGAGTTGAGACTCAGGCTCAGGGTGAGGGTCTCATTGCAGGTGTTGCAGTATAAGTTGAGTCATGACAACTGGCGACATTCTATTATTTTCGTCATAGGAATCCGGGGCGTGTACATTGAGGACCCATTGTTGACTTACCAGGAAAGAAACATCGTTTGTCGTTTACGTTCATCTTTTGCTATATCTGCCTTCCTAAGATCACTTTGCTGCACATTCAGTACTCGTATGTGAGGTTGTGGATGAGAGGCCGATATCGTGACGCTTACAGGGAGGTATCGAACATTAAAAAGTAGGCGACTGTGTGGATGCCTGTTCAAAACATTGCAAACTTCAACACATTTTTAATTATATATTTGTGTCCGACTTTCATTTGTTCATCGTTCTTAATGTGATGTATATTAGCTTTGATAGCTGTCCATACCTTCAGACAGCCTAAAAGTAAAACACAAGTTGTTTATTCACAGCCCGAACGCTCATCGAGATGACAGGATCAGTCATGACAACTTGTGATCAGCTCCGATTAAATTGTGATATCAATTCTGTAGCTAACCTCCAGGGAGCACGTTTATTTTTTGAAATACCTGTATCCCTCTCATCACAACAAGACTCTACACTGTGCAGGAAAAACAATTACATACATGAAAATAACCTTGATGCATGGGAATTAAACACACAAACTAACAGATAAATAATCAGAAGAAGGCAGAGAGGAAGTAAATAACAACAGGAACACGGAAGGCATACAGAATTGCTTAGACACGGGTGTCACATGAAATTTAAATGTTCTGGAAAGTTCCTTGACAGCTTTAGCCTTTTTTATCTCATGAAGTCCCTAAGTGACACACACTGAACAGTCTGGGTTCATGGTCCTTGTCATTTGCTTTTGTCTTCCCATAACAACATGTCCAAGATGTCCATGTGTCAGGCTAAAACATGTGACAGAACTAGCTAGATTTGGAAAGGTTTTTTGTTGCTAAAGTTAATATTCAAGCCATTTAAGAATAAAAATGCTTACATGACATGTCATTTGTTAAACTTTAAGCTGTCTTCGGCTCTTTTCTGCTGTAACAAATGTAAATGTCCCCTCTGTGGGACGAATAAAGGTATTCTGATTCTGATTACATTTAACCTGTTGTGGAAACATTTCTTGATGAAATTGATATGAAACAAATGCCATAAATATTGCTGTGACACATGGTGTCACATCGGGACTTTAACCCTAAACATTCACAGTAAACCCGGAGTGACATTAGAAATATGATTATGGTCTAGTCAGTTAATTTAGCTGATTCAATTATATTTAGTTAACATATGCTTTATTCTTCAATTCATATTATGTTCAAACAAATGCAAACCAAAACATCATCCTTGTTAATTAAGTTATAAGAGTTACTTTACCATTAAAGCCCAGATATTTGACACTAGGGGGGGTTACTTCTCAGAAATGTGTCTATTTAGTCTCAATGACGTTCCCCTTAATTTCCCCAAAAGTAGAAATGGGTCCGGGTTCTTATGGGTTAAACGTATAGGCTTAAAGGCATAATAGAACTACCGTATTATATTTATTCAACTTGTGACCCGCTGGACTTACTTTTCTGTGGTTTACCGTTACTGTGACATATCAGTATAGCCACGGAAGATAGTTTGTGTGTTTAATTCCCATGCATCAAGGTTATTTTCATGTATGTAATTGTTTTTCCTGCACAATGTAGAGTCTTGTTGTGATGAGAGGGATACAGGTATTTCATAAAATAAACGTGCTCCCTGAAGGTTAGCTACAGAATTGATATCACAATTTAATCGGAGCTGATCACAAGTTGTCATGACTGATCCAGTCATCTCGATGAGCGTTCGGGCTGTGAATAAACAACTTGTGTTTTACTTTTAGGCTGTCTGAAGTTATGGACAGCTATCAAAGCTACTATACATCCCATTAAGAACGATGAACAAATGAAAGTCGGACACAAATATATAATTTAAAATGTATTGAAGTTTGCAATGTTTTGAACTGGCATCCACACAGTCACCTACTTTGTAATGTTCGATACCTCCCTGTAAGCGTCACGATATCGGCCTCTCACCCACAACCTCACATACGAGTACTGAATGTGCAGCAAAGTGATCTTAGGAAGGCAGATATAGCAAAAGATGAACGTAAACGACAAACGATGTTTCTTTCCTGGTAAGTCAACAATGGGTCCTCAATGTACACGCCCCGGATTCCTATGATGAAAATAATAGAATGTCGCCAGTTGTCATGACTCAACTTATACTGCAACACAGGTCTTCAGGCTCCATTGAATCCCCCTGGGGTTCTTGTGCTGAAAGAGGCAGACAAAGACAGCAGAAAGGGTTGGATACATCTAAAAACCTATAGGATGTGAAAATTGCTGACCTATTTGAAACTTACCTTGTGTTTTCACTCTCACTTAAAGAGGCTGTGACACATGTTTCCCCCATCGTCCAAACCAATCAATTTGATTAAATATTGTTCCCTTGAAAACCGTTACTGAACTGATTTTGGATATTTTTACTTTGATAACCATTAATCTGCCCTTCAATGTTGACAATTTTCTGGATCTTCTCTGGGATTCTTCTGAGAACTCATGAGGCCGAAGGATCTGTTTATGTTGTATCTATTAGAAGTTTAGGAATTAGGTGCGTCAATATGTGGGCGATCATACGGTCATGTAGCCAGTGGTGGACTAGGACTAAAAATCAGCCCGGCACTCTCGACCGGCCCACTTCGGTACCGCTAGTAAATTGTCAACGGGGGGAGTGGGGGATGTGCTAGTGACTTATCCGACCAGCCCACTTCGGTAGCAGCCCATCGGGATTCGTCCCGATGGCCAGTCCACAACTGCACCCAGCCCATCCCACGTAAACTGTCAACGGGGGGAGCCTCGCTGCGGGGAAACGGTGGCTAGTGTCCCGATCGGAGTGGGACTAATAATAACAATAATAATAATCCGTGCATTTTATCCATTAATTTCCCCAACATTGTGGTAAGAAAAACCACACGTTTAATCCATGTTGGTGTACTACTACAACCAGTGGTGTAGTGGGGATTTTTTTACTGGGTGGACGGGAGACACTATGGACGCGCTCGTGAACTCTCAACGGGGGGGGCTTGGGGGACCTCTGTGTCGCCTGTCAGCGCAACTTACATGATGCCGTTTAGACAACAATATAATAATAAAGGGCGGTGCCGGCTGTAAGCGAACCGATCCGGCCTTTCTGCGCGACTATCACTCCAATGCGGGACATAGTCTCAATGTGTCTCACCCTACACACACGGTTCTGCCCCTCACACACACACGCTTCAAATCAAGTTGCATAAATGCTTGAGCTACGTTTTTATTATAATTACTGTGAAATCTGCCTATTATGTTTTCGTCATTATTGCAACAAACACACACTTGCAACTGATAACACTGGCAATGATTTTAGATGTATTAGACTATTAAAAAAAGAAATCATGCTTCAAATAAGTGGGGGTACGGCGTACCCCCGCGTCCAACGCGCACTACACCACTGACTACAACTACAAAAAGCATCGGTTTGTTTTCTCATCAGGAAATGCAGACCGGCTCAAACTAACGATTTTTAAATCATCATCCTCACGATCACTTAATGTATCATATGTTTGCCGAATTGACATGAAAGCACTAATAAATGTAGTTTCATCCACTTGAGTTTACAACTACAAAAATAATCGATTTGTTTTTATATCACATCCGACGGGAGGAAATTCAGCAGCTCTCACTACCAATTTTTAATCCTAATTTAATCATCATCTTCACCACGATCATTTATATTTATGTTTGCTGAATTGACATGAAAGCACTGACAAATATGAATATACTGTAGTCAACTTCATTAAAACGTTATTAACGTGCCTAAACTCAGTAATTCACAATTTCTACGCATGACAACACACTTTGTCCGTGTTTGGCTCTCTCACCGCACAGTGAAGCATTCCCGCATTGACGTCACTTCTGGCTTCCCCCAAAACTTAAAAATGAGTCGAAGGAATTTCCCCGCCATGTTCGAAATTATTGATATTTATCGGAACGGTATCGCACCTTCTTTTTTAAACTAACGGTTCGAGATGACTAGTAGTCCAATATTTCATTGCACAACAGTTGTTGGGATGCTGTCACAGGCTCTTTAAGTCCCTCTCCCTTTGCCATCAATCCAAAATCAGCTGAGCTGCAACATAATACAGACAAGTAATAATCAACAGAATCACAAGGACATCATATGGCTCTGCTAAAAACACTCACTCATAAGTAACGTTTTTGTTTACTGTTTAGAAGTCTCAAATATCCACTCTAAATCCATATCAATAGCGATGTATCACAAAAATAGCTCTCTTCCTTATTGTGTAACGTTAACTAATATACTAGCTTGAACTCCAAAATGGATATCCTCATTTCACCACCTCCACCCACTACAATCACACCCCCCAATGTTATATTTAACTAATATGTAACTCCCTCCACCCCGGATAAAAGCATGTTAAGAAGCCCCTTTTCTCTAATTCCACAACGATGGGTTGAAATAACATTAGGAGAACGGATTAATAGGCTGTTCATGGTTAACGTGTGAATCAGAGGAGTTGGCATGGTCGATTAGAAGTGAGGAGGCCGGGGTCACGGCTTGAGACAACCAAAGGAGGAGAAAAGGAGAACGGGAATGAGTGAGTTTACACATAAACACACTTATTCACAAACGCACATAAAAGAGACCACATTTAAATAACTTGAATTGACTTGATAAATACGTAAAGACAAACAGATTTATTAACCATGAATTAATCTATTTGTAAATTAAAAATAGCAGTAAAGTGGAAACTATTAAAGTAAAATGAGAAAATCACACTGAGGGAGACATGATGGAAATATT
Organism: Notothenia rossii; assembly: GCF_949606895.1. Taxonomy (NCBI): domain Eukaryota; kingdom Metazoa; phylum Chordata; class Actinopteri; order Perciformes; family Nototheniidae; genus Notothenia; species Notothenia rossii. The sequence goes on from NC_136905.1 coordinate 34,886,840, forward strand.
CACTCCACTTTAAGCAGTGGGTGTTGTGGAGTACAGAGTAGAACCATATGCTTCAATCTTTTCATCATGTTAACAAATTATTCTTTTAGAGATTTTTATTCACGTGTGATCTCATTTGTTACAATATTGATCACCATTAAAAGGATAGTTTTAGGAACCGCTCTATAAGACACATCTGTATTTGTATGGATCATGTTAAAGGAAGAGCTCGTGCCAAGCCAAATATAGTATTCCAATCTGAAGTGTTGATTTCTCCATTGTAGCATACTTATTACCATAGGAGGGCTTTCCGATGGAAATATGAAATGACTTCTGTTTTAAAATCCTTGATAAAGGAGGGAGTAATTGTTACATGTTCGGACACCCAAGGTTCCACACACTGCTAAAGAGTTTAACGTTGTTTTTTAAGTGGACCAGAATTGAAGATAGATGAGCTATGAAATACATAGCAGAGCTACACAGATCCTAGTAATGGTTTGACTCAAGATAATAGTTATGTACACAAGTTTCTGAATTAGATCTATTAGACATTGTAATACTAATTAGGTGTAAATGAATTGCAGTAGTTGTAGTACTATAAGGAAGTGAGTTTTGTACCAAGTTTCAGAAAAGATGGGAGGCAGAAGTCCAACAGGAAAGTTAGAACCATCTTGAAAATCATAGTTGAAATCGTGAATGAATAAGGAATGGCGCTCCACATATGACATATTTTTGTAGATAAAGGGAACCCGCCTATGCTGAAATACCTCTGAAAAGACTCTGCAGAGCACGACATGGCCAAAAGACTGAGACCAAATTACCTTTGACCCTGACTGACAGTGTGACAAAAGCACTGTCAATGACTGACCCTGGGGTCAGTCACCAAACCAAACCTGACTTGACAACCAGATAGTGTGAGTGTGAATGAATGCCGGCATGTGATCAGTGTAACTGCATGATTCTAAAACAATAACTAACCAAGCATGTTTTTGGACTAACATATTATTTTGGAGCTCCAAGGGAAATGAGAGGTTTCCTAAAAATTCCATAAAAAGGGGAAACCGGACATGTGACCCGTTTCTAATCTATTTGATGATATTTTATTCCCACAGGAGTTGGCGGTTTTCAAATGTAAAACTCAATCTAAAATCTGAAGATTTTGTTTCTTTTGGGCCTGAAAGACAGAGAGAAACACTTATTTTCACTGAAGTGTTTACTGTGGAAATAATAATAATGGGTCTAAAATTGTAAACAATGTTTGTTATGTCCCTAACCAATATTTACCTGAAAGTGTTTTCCCCCTCCCCATTACAGGATTTTGTTACACATGAGTTCATGTGTAAATAGGGGGGAGTGTGTATAATGTATAATGTCAACATGTAAATGTAAAATTCACAATTTAAATTTTTTCTTTAAGGATTGAAAGAAACTTTCCGCCCCAACCCAGATGTTCAAACTGAGCATTGAAGATAGTTTTAGGATTAACCTGCTCCATATCTAGGGATAATATACTGTTTGGTGAATGTTGACATGTTTCTAATATTGATTGAGTTATAACAGGTAACACAGATGCAGAATCAGTGGCCAAGGGGCTACTGTGAGAGATCTAATTCCAGAATGGAATACCGAAAAAGTTGACCTGTGATAATGAAACAATTTTGTAATATTTCAACAGATATTAAAGTACCTGAGGTTTGAAATGTAGAAAGAACATATTACAGTTAAGCTGAAACATAGTAATGTAATGAGACAGAATTTAATTTTGACAACATCTTGTAACTAGCCTGGTAAAAGAAGTAAAGGCCATAGACTTTATTGTTTAGGTTATTATTATCATTATGGGGATATACATTTCATTTAAATTCATAATAGAAAGACATTTGATGACAGTATGTTGTATTTCTGTATTCATTTTTCAGCTTGATAATAGATAGGTAGAAGCAGTATTGCCAGGTGCAATCGATGGGATTTCTGCACACGATCCAAGCAGAGAATGACGTACCTTACAGGACAGACACACTCAGGAAATCATTCACTCTGACATCATCATGACTTTAGTTGTTTTTGAATCATAATGAAATTGTATTACATAACGTTAGTGTGTTTTTACCACAAACAGGAATAGTTAATTGTTATATTAGATTTGAGAAAGATTACAAGGATTTTATTTAGTTCACCAAGAAGATGTTTTTTGTTTGTAACATATGCCAAGTAGTAAGATTCAAATATCAGCAGGTTATGAATTATTATTCCTCTGTCCCAGAACCAACAAGAATGTGGATGGAGAGAACTATATCTACTGGAGCCAGCAGAAATTCGTAAATTGCACCAGAGACACAGTAAAAGGATGACACAAACAGTTAGATAAAAACAGACCGATAGAATGGCGCTAGACTTGTTTAAATAAAGAGTAATATTTAGCTATTTTTAGATAGTTTAATCCTTCTTATACTTTTTAAAGGAACAAGTGCCTTTACACCAGATACAGTATGAAGATGATTTATGATGTGAAAGGAGGGCGTTAGACATTTTCCATACCAAGCTAATTGCTGCTATTTTGCGAAGTGACATTAAAGGTTTAAGATAGAAGTTATGTACAAATGAAAAACTTTATATTTATGATGAATATATATTCTTATTTGTATTTTTGACTTTTATGAGTTATGTACCATGCAATGTTCGGATGAAGAACGCATTGATTTAAATATTATATACATACCTTAAATGGTATGTAAGGAGGGATTGTTACAAATTAAAATCAATGTTGATATGGCGTAATTTGAATTAAATACACTATTTGATTTAAATCAGTTTTATTCTGAAAAACCGGAAGTTCTCACTATTAGCTTAACACTTTTATTCTGAAAATTCGTCACTTCCGGTTAGCATTTAGCATCTGGCGGAATCATACGATTTCAAACCTTGAAGCAAGGTGAAATGACATGTGATGTTGTACACTGAGCACACTGGGATTAGCACTCATTTATTGACGCTGAATAATGTGTAGCAGGGAATGTTTAAATAACCACAGACGCCAGAATGATGCAATTTAGCTACAGAAAAAGGCAGGAATTGCATTGGACCCGCCCCCCGACAACGCCGGCCAATAGGAGAAGACCTCAGATGACAACAGGAAGAGCAAGCCAAGAATTGATCTCTTCGACCCCCTGACCTGAACTGACCGGTCGGATGTGGAGAGCGCCTCCACTCGCACATTTCATTTTGTACACCACCGCATAGTTTGTGTAATTAAATGCTGTTAACTTTTATAAGCTTCCCTTGACTCTTTTCAGTCTCTCTTGCCTTCAGGGTTCTAGAATTGCTTTCAGTTGCTAACTGTATCCGGTATCCTAGCCTAATCTGTTATCTGTAAACATTCCCTACATCTACTGATTTAGGGATAATCCACTAACATCCTTTAATACACATGTTCATTTGACTCAGATGTGCTGATAATATCCGCAATATAAATCTTTAAACGTCTTCTTACCTTTAAAAGTCCATCACGAACGGTCTATTATGCTGCAACTCTACTGCGCTGCTAGCCGCAGATAGCCTCAATAGTTCCACACGGAAGTCAGCGGCAAGCTAACTTCCGGGGTACTATTGAGGGCTCCACGATCCGCCATTGCTGTAAAAAAACTGGTCCATTGGAGTGAACGGAGATGTCGTAACTCTTCTATCTATATGGCGCTGGGCCTACTATAGGACAGTCAACTAAAAATATCGTTTAAAACTAGAGAAATAAAAATATGCATTACTAAATAAATGTTAACTAGGTAAAATAAGATATGAATGAATTACATTTATTTGTTATTGGCTATGGTAGGTTATTGGTTATGTGCACATACTTATTTGGTTATTAAAATGTAAAACGATCTTTTTCATATGGGTGTTCTAGAGTTGTACCTCCTAGATCAGGGGTGGCCAACCCGCGGCTCTCGAGCCGCATGTGGCTCTTTGCCTAGTTTCATGCGGCTCTTCAGTTCCTATCGAGTTGTATATGTGTGAGTTTGGGGGAGAGACACTGACTCCTGACTAGTGTTGCACGGTGTACCGATACTTGAAAGGTATACCGCGAAACCCTGCCCTTAAAAACGTTACGATTCCTCCGTTTCATTAGTATCGGTACTTTAAGAATGACAGGGGAAAGTACTCCGGTGAGAATGCGCCGTTTTAATAAGAGCCGTGTGTGTTTAGCGCTCTGCTTCCAATCCCTGCACTGCAGCCGTGCCTGCAGTCCCGCCCCTCTCAAGCACGCTCAAGCGCCTCCCCTCTCTCGTGCACGCGCTAGCTGCCAGAGCATATGAGAAAACGAGAAGCAAGGCTGCAAGTGGGAGTGCAACTGCCGCTGTGCATCGGCTTGTTGACAAAAAAAACGCCAGAAGCGAAATGTTGATGTATTTTAGCTATATCTCTGAAAGTGAGGGCAAGCCTATACGGACACCACGAGGCCTGTCTGTAAGAAATGTATTAATTTTATTGAATACGAATTCTTGTCATTTATTTTGTTTATTGTTTTAATTGTTATGGTTATGGTTCTGGTGTGAAATAAAGCACACTAATTACATTTAAGACTGTTTCCCTTTTTTTAAGAAAAGTATCGAAAAATAATCGGAATCGTAATTCTTAACTTGGTATCGGTATCGAAACCAAAATGTTGGTATCGCGACAACACTACTCCTGACAGTTAAACCTGATATTTAGTAGGTCTGTTAAGTATTGAATGCTGATCATTCTGACGTAATTTGGCCGGTCAAAGTTGTTTGGGCTCGGATAAAATCGCTCCGTTACTTTCGTCCCGTGTTACTTTCGTCCCGGCTCTTCCTACGTGTGTATGTGTGGTGTCAGGTGTCAGTATGAGAGGATGACAGGGCATCTAATTTTGATGTGGCCCAAGAGCCAATCACAATAATGCCTGGATGCAGAGAACCAATCACCTTTGAGGGGGGGAAAACTTATCGTTGATTAAACACTATCCAGTGTTTCCCCTACCATTGTCTTGGAGGGGCGCCAACAGAGCCTCTCGCCCCCCCTGAAATTCAAGGTGTTTAAAAAAAATATATATATAATATATATTTTTTTAAATATATATATAGCACCAAATTGCAAATAATCTATAACTATTGTCACTTTTCACATTGAACATGTGCTCTTTTATTAAATAAACTAAACGCTTTCATTTTAAGTTGTGAGTTTAGTGTTTTTGACCCTAAGAAACACCGATGCATTAATCAATAACAATAATCCACAGCTCCTCTATCTGCTCCAGAGGATTTAAAAAATATATATCCCAATGCCACAAAAATGCATCAGTGACGTGTTTGAAATCTTGTCTCCAGAAAACAAAAAACTGAAAAAAGTGGTATCAGTGACTGTGTGTTTGATGTGGCTCTTTGCAGTAACATAGAACAACTTTGGCTCTTAACCTCTGACTGGTTGGCCACCCCTGCCCTAGATCTAGTCTCTAGTAATTGTGTGCTCAAAGTGCACCAGATTTAAGCATTTTACTTTAAAATGTTCAAACATTTCTTCCTGGGGGACCCGCCTAGAGGATGTGGTGTCCACCCCCCAATTCAAACATGTTCATACGATACTGAATACATTTGAAGCCTTTTTGATGTATATTACCTATGTCAATAAGTTTCTGTTTTTGTAGTGTATCTTTCTTGTGTAGAGATTTTTCATTTATTCTTTATATATTCTATAGGGGGGGAGCAAAAATCTCGTCAAGGGCATGAAATTGGCTAGAGCCGGCCCTGCTTTCATGTCATGTGATACCGTTGAATCAACCTGTACTGTACTGTAGCTAGCAGGAGCAAGTTCGGCAGCATTATAAAAAATGCAGACAGAATTCATTTTACCCGGCAAATTTGAAACTGACTGGTCATCTTTCAATAATATTAATAAGAATTGTGTAGCAGAGTTTCCGTTAGCAGGTAATTACCGGACTATGACCGGATATGCTGATGTTTAAAACTCAGTTAATGGGGCTCATTTTTATATTGCTTCAGTTTATAATCGTAACAGATCGGAAAATTCAGATTCATTTTTCAATAAATGATTCCACAAACAACAAACAACATAATTATTACATTCAAACAAACTACTTGAAGTAGATGAAGTACATTATTCAAGAGTTTACATTGACTTTGAATAATAACACGGGAGAAACAGATCCTCTCTTTTCCCCTCTCCCTCCCGCTAAACAGTGGGCTTCAGGTGATTATGCAGAGCTGCATCTGTCTGACTCAGCAGCTGATCTGATCTCTCTCTCGAGTCCGGTTATAGAGAGGCGAAGTCCCTCCCTCTCCGGGGGAGCTCCATGGGACCTGTTGGGGCAGAATCTCTGCTCGGCGCCGTTCCTATATGAGCTGGTTCTCAAAAGAAGGAAAAATTAAAAAGCAGCCAGGATAAGGGTTAAACAATAATCTGCTTTAATGGCAAAAACATACGAATACTTCACCTAATCACGAAGCACTCTGCAGAGTACTCCGGGCTCAGGTTCTACCACCGTGTGAGACACGTCTCAGGAACGGCAAGTCAAAAACAAGAGCGCCGATCTTCAAAATGATCACAACATTTATACACAGAGTTCACTTCTGAGCGAGCTAGACAGTGAGTTGGCAGTGTTCCATTGGTCGGTTTCCCTTCTGGGCGGGATCCCAGGTAGTAAGTCCGCAGTTGTTGATTCCATGTTGCTTCTGTGCACGTGTGTGTGTGTGTGTGTGTGTGTGTGTGTGTTTGTCCCTCTGCCCTCAGGCAGATCCCCCAATCAATGATTTGGAGTCATGACAGAGGACTCTTTGACAGGACACATACTCATTCCCCCTAAACATCTTCAACACACACAAACATTGTATCATGTATCTTATCACACAACAGTCACCTGTTTTTCTTTATGAAAGCCATATTTGTAAATATCCAAACGCCATCGTCCCATGACAGTCCCCGCATCAGTCAACCAACATAAGTTAATTGTTCTTGTGGCTTAATGGCTTCCCTGAACTTCCCTTCACCCCAAAGTCAGCTTACTAGGAATGAATACATTTTATTGATAAGCTCAAAAGGACGTTTATCTTGTTTACTGCTGGGTGACCCAAGTCTCAAGGCCTGCAGGATGTGTAGGAGATAAACATTAATTCAACAAGACTTTAACTGCCTTACATCTGAAAATGTATCCGGGAATTCCCCTGTTGATTGCAAGGACTATTGATAATTAAAAGAGAGACCCTAGGGGCCTCTTCTTGGTATCTACTAGGCAGAAGTCACTCAATGCAGAAATCACAAGTTTAACACACATTCTATATATGAGGTGACATTAAAATGAATATACCAGATTGAATTTTCCTGCCATAACAAGTTACTTTAATACTTCAAATAATTCAAATAATTCTTCAGACCTTAGCCTCATCCCAATAGAGAACCGCAGTGACGCGTCGTAAAACCCGGAAGTAAACTTCTTCTGGTTCCTTCGCAAAAAAACAATGCAAATTCTCAATATGATTTTGGAAAATAGCTCGAAATAAGGTCTGTGGTTGATACACATTTAAGAGAGGGATCACGTTTTGTTCAGCCGGATAATCTCCACATGTCAACCCTACTTTTATAATTTTTGAATCATAAATCTAGTCGCCAAAAGCGAAATGCTAACGTTATGCTATAAACGAACTACAAGCCAGTACAGCAGCAGGGTCGCACGACTTCAACGTCACACCAACTTAAGATCGTTTCAACTGACTTGCACTGAAACTGCACTTTGAACACTTTAAATATATTAACATTTTAAACTGTATACCCTGGTTATCTAGGCCCGTTTTGTTTAATGTATACCACGTTTATCTAGGCCCTTTTTGTTTTGTTTTATGTATACATGTCACACTGTGGGAAACGATATTTCGATATTTCTGGATGTATAACACATGTAGAATTTTTGACAATAAAGCTGAATTTGACTTTCGCGTGCTTGCATATTTTAACAAAGCTTTTCATTTTAGCCACACTGAATTTAACTAGAAGTCATGGCTGTGTCAATTACCAGTCTGATATCGTTTTACAAAGATGACAAGAAGAGTGTAGATGGAGGAGAGAACCACTACAAGTCAGGACACGTTACAGTGCAGCCTAGATGAAGGTGTGCTTACCGGTGTTGTCAGGGCTAGCATGAGGGACAAGGTTTATAGTGTCGGTGAGTAGTGAAGTATTATTTGAATTATTTGAAGTATTAAAGTAACGTGTTATGGCAGGAAAGTTCAATCTGGTATATTCATTTTAATGTCACCTTATATAGAATGTGTGTTAAACTTGTGATTTCTGCATTGAGTGACTTCTGCCTAGCAGATACCAAGAAGAGGCCCCTAGGGTCTCTCTGTTAATTATCAATAGTCCTTGCAATTAACAGGGGAAGTCCCAGATACATTTTCAGATAATGTAGTTAAAGTCTTGTAGAATTAATGTTTATCTCCTACACATCCTGCAGGCCTTGAGACTTGGGTCACCCAGCAGTAAATGAGATAAAGGTCCTTTTGAGCTTATCAATAAAATGTATTCATTCCTAGTAAGCTGACTTTGGGGTGAAGGGAAGTTCAGGGAAGCCATTAAGCGATAAGAACAATTAACTTCTGTTAAAGATACATGATACGATGTTTGTGTGCTGAAGATGTTTAGGGGGAATGAGTATGTGTCCTGTCAAAGAGTCCTCTGTCATGACTCCAAATCATTGATTGGGGGATCTGCCTAAGGGCAGAGGGACAGAAACACACACACACACACACACGCACAGAAGCAAACTATGGAATCAACAAACTGACTTACCGCCCAGAAGGGAAACCAACCAATGGAACACTGCCAACTCACTGTCTAGCTCGCTCAGAAGTGAACTCTGTGTATAAAGGTTGTGATCATTTTGAAGATCGGCGCTCTTGTTTTTGACTTGCCGTTCCTGAGACGTGTCTCACACGGGGTTAGAACCTGAGCCCGGACTACTCTGCAGAGTGCTTCGTGATTCGGTGATGTATTTGTATGTTTTACCATTAAAGCAGATTATTGTTTAACCCTTATCCTGGCTGCTTTGAATTTTTCCTTCTTTTGAGAACCCGCTCATATAGGAACGGCGCGGAGCAGAGATTCTGCCCCAACAGTAGTGATAGCAAGAGTACCGTTAACCTAGAGTTAATTTATTCACATTAATTCCCATCAACAAATCAATTGTATGTGTCACATAAAATCTTTATTAGGCAAGGCAAGTTTATTTATATAGCACTTTTCAACACAAGGCAATTCAAAGTGCTTTACAAAAAATGAAAGACATTAAGAAGATGGCATTTAAAATCAGTCATTAAAAAGAAAAGCTAACAAAATAAACATTAAAAGAAAATACATGGATAAAAGTTACAGTGCAGTCTAAGATATGAATAGTTCAATTAAAAGCAGCGACAAAAAGAAAAGTCTTCAGCCTGTATTTAAAAGTAGTAAGAGTTGCAGCGGTCCTGCAGGTTTCTGGGAGTTTGTTCCAGATATTTGGAGCATAATAACTGTACGCTGCTTTACCATGTTTAGTTCTAACTCTGGGGACAGAAAGCTGACCAGTCGCTGAAGACCTGAGAGATCTGGATGGTTCATCATTTAGCAGGAGGTCAGAAATACATTTTGTTCCTAAACCATTCAGTGCTTTATAAACAGCAGCAGTATTTTGAAATCTATTCTTTGACACACAGGAAGCCAGTGTAAAGACTTCAGAACTGGAGCGATGTGATCCACTTTCTTAGTGTTGGTAAGGACTCAAGCAGCGCTGTTCTGAATCAGCTGCAGCTTTCTAATAGATTTTTTAGTGAGACCTGTGAAGACACCATTGCAGTAGTCCAGTCTACTGAAGATAAAAGCATTGACACGTTTTTCCAAATCCTGCTGTGATTAGTCTTTTAATCCTAGATATGTTCTTTAGGTGATAGTAAGCTGATTTAGTAACTGTTGTAATGTGACTGTTGAAACCAATAACTAATTTAACCCGCTGACAAGAGAGCCCACCTCCGAAGATCGTGACTGGCTGAGGGACAGACTCGGGGGCAGGTTCTCAGGAATTTCTTGGCTTCTCTCCCCCGAGCCAGAAGAGGAACACTACAGCTCGGAAACACTTACTGTTCCTGAAATGATCAAATCTGTTGGGCATCAGGGACCTGAGGCAATTGTGGCAAGCATGGCATTGTCTGAGGAGCAACAGAGTGCAATTCAGGTGGCTACCACTGGTCAGCGAACCAACCCAAACTGGCATTTGTTCAGGAAAGGAAGGTTGACTGCCAGCAACTTTGGACCTGTCCTGAGGTCAAAGCGTGTGACTGCTTCCTTTATTGCCAGGGTGCTAGGGCAACAACAGGCCCTTTATGGTGTTTTGTCTGTACAGTGGGGGACGATGAATGGATGTGAGGGCGTCAGGGCATTCACCACTGCAACTCAGATGCAGGTCCATGAGTCAGATTTGTGGCTCTCCCTATCAGGATTGTTGGGGGCATCTCCAGATGGTCTGGTAGGGTCTTCCGCTGTGCTGGAGGTAAAGTGTCCCTACAGAGCCAGGGAAATGACAATTAGTGAAGCATTGCAAATCAAGGGCTTCTGTGTCAGTAAGGAAGGAGAAACATTCAGCCTGCGTAAGGAACATCCTTACTGGCACCAAGTGCAAGGTCAGCTTCACCTCACTGCAAGGAAGAAGAAATAAAGAAATTGTGAATCGTTTTTAATTTACATTTACTCGCCTTTGCAATGTTGTGGTTGTTAGAGTGTTAGGTTTCCTGTCAGCTCGTCTGTTGGGAAGATATAAAATATTAGTTTCATGGAAGTCACACCGTCACATATACTGTAAGAGCATTAAGACATACAGTACATAGGCTAAAACAAAACATCTAAAGATATAACCTTGCACTTTGATAAGTCTCGTGAACATTTTCACTATTTTGACATTTTTATAGATGAAAATTGAATTCAATAAATAAATGGTAGATTAATCCATATTGAAAATAGGTCTCAGCTGCTACACTAATTATAATAGTTATGTTTCTTAATTAATTAAGATAAGATATTACTGTATTGATCTCAATTTGGGAAATGTTTGTGTTGCAGTAGCATAACAAGAAAAACTCAAATATAAGTTATTATATATACAAAAGTATGTGAGGGATGGAATATTAAATTGAATATAAATGTAAAATGTACATGTGATTTTACGTCCAGGAGAAGCTATGGAGCAGAGAGTTCTCTGCCAGCCAGAGGTGATTTGTTATTAGTTCAATATGTCAAACTGATTTCCCTGACTACAATCTTTAGTTACATGGTGAAACGTTATGCTGCTTGTACTCATTAGACTTATCATATAAGCCACACAGGTTTTAATTGGATGTATTCATTATCTTTACTTATGTTGCGGTCTTTTCAGCAGCGCCATCTCTAAAACGGCGATACAGTCACTACCCATTATTTACATTTCACAGTGACATGGACAAAAGTGTAACGTCAGCTTACCTCATGGCACGAATCCAGACTCTCCTTTGGAAAACATTGGCCGGGAAACGATAGAACAAGCACGTTTCATGCGAAGACCTGTGGCTGCAACCCGGAGCAAAGCAACAAACCATTGCGTAGCTAATTAGTAACGCTAGCTTTAGCTAACGTTAGCTAACGAAACGAACTGCCGAGTAAAATTGGAAAACACTGGTAATTAATTATTCTAAAAAAAATACAGATTCTAATGGTCAGATATAGATAGACATATACTAAAGATAGGCAGGTACTGGCTTTCAAGCAGAACACAGGGGAAAACAAACTTAGCGGGAGTATTTACGTGTTCGGCGTAATGACGTACAACGGCCTCGACAATTTCTGTAGTCCTATTCAGCCATTCGGTAACAACCATCGTTTTTCAGACACGTAAACTCTTCAAAAATCCCCAGTGGGGTCACTGCTGATGTATTTAATGTCGTAGAACAAAACTTGATTTATCTCTTAAATTTGTGTCAACCACAGACCTTATTTCGAGCTATTTTCCAAAACCCTATGGAAAAAATGCATTGCTTTTTGAGGAAGGAACCGGAAGGGCTAAAAATGCTAACTTACTTCCGGGTTTTACGACGCGTCACTGCGGTTCTCTATACCCCTCCTCGACTCCTCTCTTCCCCTCCTCCGGGACTTGACCCAGAAATCGATCAAGACACGCCATTTTGAAGGACGTCCCAATAGGCTAGTTGCACAAGATGGCGTCTATCAACTTCCGGCGGCTGGGTGTAAATGGTAAATGGTAAATGGACTGTACTTATATAGCGCTTTATCCAGTCTTTAAGACCCCTCAAAGCGCTTTACATACTACATGTCATTCACCCATTCACACCCATTCATACAGAGCAGTGTACCTTACTCTATAGGACCTAACATTCATACACATTCACACACCGTTGGCCATGCCATCGGGAGCAACTCAGGGTTAAGTATCTTGCCCAAGGATACATCGACATGTTGACTGCATGGGCTGGGATCGAACCCACAACCTTCTGGTTGAAAGACGACCGCACTCCCTCGCAGCCACAGTCGCCACAGTCGGTGTGCGGTTGTAAACTTCCGGTCTACGGTGTGGAGTGGTTGAGCGGGTAGATAGCGATAGATAGATAGATTAGATAGATAGATTAGATAGATGGATAGATAGATAGATAGAGAGATAGATATATAAATAGATATATAGCATACAGATAGCATACAGATAGCGGTAGAGCAAAGTGAGAAGGCTAACGTTAACGTGATGGCACTATTTTACACTCGATGTCTCCAAGACCTACCGAAGGTTAACATCAGTGATGTACATCGGCTGGTACAAGCGGCAGGCTCAGCCCCGAGGAGCAAAAGAGAAAAGGGGTTCAAGATGTACATATCCAGTTACATCGACAATTATGAAGGTAAGTGACAAACAAAGCTGTAGTTACTGGCTAACTTTGACAACTTGACAGTCTTGATACAGTGTAAAGCATTTTAATGATGTACTGTTACGTGTTTTGGATAACATGAATGATATCCAATTCCCCACAGTTTCAAACAAAGATCTACCTTCAGGGAGAGTGAGCGTCAGGGCTAGCTGTTACAGGTCCATGAGAAAGCATGAAAAGCCTCACGATCTCAGAGTAGGGAGAAAAATAAAAAGTGTTCATCGGTTCAAAGCCTCAATCAGGTTCATGTTCTGGGGTTTTGATGTAGCTAGAGTAGGTAACCTGTGATTTAGGATTAAAAAAAAGCCCAGCTAGCTGATGTTTTGCAACAGATTCGTGATAATAGTGACAATAAATTAGCTCACATCAACTGGTAGCTAGCTATGTGTGTTGTTGGAGATTTGGAGGATGTTTAAAACCAACCTCGTCTCCGCGTGTCGTTTGATAAGCTGGGTAAATTCGTAAAAAGGAAGGGATTAAGAAACACCAGAATGCAAGTGAAACAATAATCTTGTTTTAATGATACAAGGTAACAATACAAATACAAAGGAATCACGAAGCACTCTGCAGAGTACTCCGGGCTCAGGTTCTACCACGTGTGAAACAGGTCTCAGGAACGGCCGGTCAAAAACAAGAGCGCGAACCAAAGGAAAACACAGGCTTTCATACTAAAACACAGAAGGAGGTGTGTGCGTGCTTTCCCCCAGAGGTCATCTTATTGGGAGAGACCAACACATGGCCTGTCGCACCCAATCAGTGCGACACAGCAGAAGAAACCCGGAAGCAAAAAGTCTCTTTCAGTTTGACGAAGACCAGGTACGAACCTGCTCTAAACAACAAGTTTCCTTATCTTATTTCACATCTTGCAGCCAGCACACACACATCCCCTTTATGGCCCTTTGTCCCTGAGTCCATCTTCCCACCTCAGGTTACCACACACAAGTTAAAAGTATGTTTTAAGATATAGTTGTTATAGTTGGCTAAATATACGTAATACATGTAAATCACTTTCATATCAATAATAACGAAGAACACATTATCTATGCTCTTAAGCAGTATTAGAGATGTTTTTCAAATAGTCAAACTTCACACAGGCCTAATATAGAGAACACACTCATTTGTCCTACAGCCCCTCCCGCCATTTGAGCTATTGTTCACATCTTTACTTCAAATAAAAGGTTTCACATTGTATATTTCCAGCTTCCTTTACACATACTGTTATTATTAATACAAAGTAATTAACCACACACATCTATTGAAAACAAGTAGATTTCCCTGATAATTCACATGCTGAAAATCTTAGGAAGAATGTCCCCTCCCCCAGCTCTCTCGTTCCTGTTATAAAAGCTGCTTCCATTTCATATAGAGTAATAAAACATGTTTAAGCTAATTTCTCCACAATGTTTGTAGCCATTTAGTACCCACACATGAAAGAATAAAAACAGAGGTATAGTTGAACAGTAATCATGCAGCACATATATTTACTGCAATGAAAACACACACATTTGCCCTAAGCATGTGTAACGCACCCTCTTCTTTTATGAGGGAAACATTCCAGAGTTTTGGAGCTATCCCCAAATTAGGATGTCCCCTGCTTGAATCCCTCTCTAAACACAAAGACTTCACCTCAATATATTGGGGAGGGAAAATATACTTTGTCCCTTCAAATTTAACACACATGAATATATATAAGGTGACATTAAAATGAATATACCAGATTCAACTTTCCTGCCATAACACGTTACTTTAATACTTCAAATAATTCAAATAATCCTTCAATTCCTCCTTTTTGGTCTCGCCTCACGAGACCAACACACATAAGACATTTGAAACAAAACTACTGTCATTCTTTGATACTGTGTCTGTCCCCCTTCATTAAACCTTTGGGAACAGAAAACAACCTCCAATGACAGTGAAGAAACTATCAGAGTGAGAGCCTGAGTGCCAGAAAGCAGCATCCTTGCGTGTTGTTGAATCATCAGGCCCCCCCAATACGCCAATTAGGGCAGCTAATAGGGAGGGGGAGATGCGGCCTTTCCTTCAAAGGTGGAACTGATGAATCTGATCAGAGAGAAGTAGACTCCTCTGCTGCCTCGAGAAGTCCCCCAGCCCGCTGACGCCAGCTTCCAAGTCGTCTGCTGTAGGGATGCCCGCGTTGACGATAGCCAGGTCCATCCTGATGTCCTCCAAGGTCCTAGCCGGAGTGTTCCTTGCCGCACACTGGCTCCAGTAGTACCAGATGTCCCCCTTTGCTCCTCTGCGGACGGCATGAGATGTCCTCTGGGTCACTCTGTAGAGGCCGGAGAACCTGGGGTTGAGTCACGTAGGCCTGACGACCTTCAGCCAGACGAACTCCGCTGTGTCGGCCTCCTGCTCCTCGGGTCCCCCTTTTGGCGTCAGCAACCTGTGTGGAGAAATCTGATACCCACCCCTCAAGTCTACGCTCAGGGCTTCGGGCCCTCAGGTGTTTGACCCACCACTGGTAGGCCGCTTCAGAATTCTAATACTTGGCCTGTGTCAACAAAATAAACCCCAACATCTTCAGGTGAACTAAATAACATATCTCAATAGCTCTGAATTTCTGACAAGCATCTGTGTTATTATAAATGAAATTCTTGAGATCCTATTTAAAATCTAAATATAATATGAACTGCTAATGTTTCTGGTAATGGAACACACTAATGTTATGGATTAAAAACAACTAAAATCATGATACTGACAAAGTGAATAATTTCCAGGCGAGACTGCTTCTACCTGTCAGTGTTTGGATATTATCAAGCTGAAAAATGAATACAGAAATCCAACATACTGTCATCAAATGTCTTTCTATTATGAATTTAAATTAAATGTACATCCCCATAATGATCTAAACAGTCTATGGCTTTTACTTCTTTACCAGGCTAGTTACAAGATGTTGTCTAAATTAAATTCTATCTCATTACATTACTATGTTTTAACTTGGCTGTAATATGTTCTTTCTACATTTCAAACCTCAGTTACTTTAATACCTGTTGAAATATTACAAAATTGTTTTCATTATCACAGTTCACCTTCTCATTCTCATTCTGGAATTACCTCTTTCAGTAGCCCCTTGGCCACTGATTCTGCATCTGTGTTACCTGTTATAACTCAATCAATATTAGAAACATGTAAAAATTAATCAAACAGTATCTTATCCCCAGATATGGAGCAGGTTAAATCTAAAACTGTCAATCAATGGTCAGATTGAACATCTGAGTTGGGGCGGCAGGTTTCTTCCAGTCCCTAAATGAAAAAGTCCCATACTCCCCCTTTTTACACATGAACTCATGTGTAACAAAATCCTGTATGGGAAGAAAACCTTCAGGTAACCAGTGGTTATAAGAAAATACCAAACATTATTCACAAAAGTACATCCATCATTTTTCACAGTAAACACTCCAGGGAAAATAAGTGTTCATTTCCAGCTGGCAGTCCTAAAAGAAACAGAATCTTTAGATTTTAGTTTGAGTTTTACATTTGCAAACCGCCAACTCCTGTGGGAATTAGAAACGGGTCACATGTGCGTTTTTCCAAATGTGTGGAATTGTAGGAAACCTGTGTTTCCCATGGAGCTCCAAAATAATGTATTAGTCCAAAGACATGCTCGGTTAGTTATTGTTTTAGAATCATGCAGTTACACTGATCACATGCAGAAATTCATTCACACCCACACTGTCAGGTTGTAAAGTCAAGTTTGGTCAGCCCCAGAGTCAGTCATTGATAGTGTTGTTCTCAAGTCACACTGTCAGTCAGGGTCAAAGGTCATTTGGTCTCAGTTTCATTGGCCATGTGTCGTGCTCTGCAGAGACTTTGATATTTCAGCAAAGGCCAGTATCCTCTGTCTACAAAAATCAGTCATATATGGAGCGCCATCATTTATCAATTCACGATTACCACTTTAAGTCAGATATCTCTAACTTGTCATCGGGACGGCTGCTTCCCACATTTCCTGCAACTTGGTACAAAACTCACTTCATAATAGTACTACTACTACTGCAATTTATTTACAACTAAGTAGTATTAAAATGTCTAATAAATCTAATTCAGAAACTTGTGTACATAACTATTATCTTAAGTCAAAACATTACTAGGATCTGTGTAGCTCTGCATTTCATAGCTCATCATACTCATTTATCTTCAATTCTGGTCTACTTAAAAACAATGTTAAACTCTTTAGCAGTGTGTGGAACCTTGGGTGTCCGAACATGCAACCATCACCCTTTACTCTATCAAGGATTAAAAACAGTTTCCATCCTAAAGCCCTCCTATGGTAATAACTATGCCACAATGGTGAAATCAATATTGTAACAAATGAGATCACTACTTTATTCACATGAATAAAAATCTCTTGAAGAATGATTTATTAATATAATGGAAAGATTGAAGAATATGGTTCTACACTGTGCTACTCCAAAACACCCTCTGCTTAAAGTGTAGTGCATATTTCCCTCATGTCTCCCCCTTTAACCCTCAGTGTGTTTTTAGGATGATTTTCTCATTTTACATTAATAGTTTCCTCTTTACTGCTATTTTGAATTTACCAATCGATTAATTCATGGTTAATACCTCTTTTTATCTTTACTTATTTATCAAGTCAATTCAAGTTCTTTAAATGTGGTGTCTTCTATGTGCGTTTTGTGAATAAGTGTGTTTATGTGTAAACTCACTCATTCCCGTTTTCCTTTTCTCCTCCCCTGGTTGTCTTAAGCCGTGACCCCGACCTCCTCACTTCAAATCGACTATGCCAACTCCTCTGATTCTGTCTTCTCTTCAGTCCATCAGCTCTTGAATCCCTCCGCTGTAACTGTTTTAGGCAGCCTTTGGCCCAGTCACATCGGCAGCCCACATCATGCCACTGTTCTTGCACTGCTTTGCATTTCATCTCCTCCTTTACAGTCTCTCTGCTGCTTTATGGAGGGCGGATTCTGCTCTCATGTCCCCCACTCTGCTCCTGTGCCAAATCTCGTGGCTCAGCTTCATGCCCTGTCTGAGGGACTGATGAGAGTATTTCTGTATGTCAGCAAGCGGTTTGGTTCTGGATGCCTCAAGTAGAGACGGTTCAGCTCTGGTTCTCTGTCTGTTTGATGGAGAAGGAGGAGTCTCTTGTTGGGTTAGGTCTTTTGTCTGCTTGGAGGGACGGGGTCGTAGCCTTTCTAACTCAGAGGGGGACGCATTATCCATAAGAAATCTAGCACACTGAGATTAAATCAATCCAACCCTTTCCACTCTGTCTCTTTCTAATCATACTATCTGTCTTAGTTGCTAAATGCCATCTAAACAACACCATTAATGTCTACTAATGATATTACAAAAACTCCCTCTATAAATTGTTTCATCCATTGTTACATATCTACCCAACCTGACTCTTTCAGGAAACCATTTTCTTCCATAAATTGAAATACCTGTTTCAAGCATCACATATTTCACACACTACGAAAGAACATCTCCATACTTTCTCCAATATTTTAAATCCCACTGTTACTTAGAACAATAGTAAACCTGCAGAGCACACTGATCAGATCACAGTAATATAATTTGACTAAAGTGTAGGCCTATGTCTACTTTCCATTTTACTTATTACTTTTGGTGAATATTTATTTATATTGTCTAAATTCCTTGTCTATGATGTGCAAAAAGTTAGAGTATAAAAATGTGTTTTTCTCAATCTATTTACACTCCACGGATTCTTGAGTTTACTCATCTCCTGGTGTTGTCGTTCCTAAAAATGTTAGCAAACACAAAACTCCCACTACAACATTTATAGATAAATTGATCTAACAAAATGAACTCTTTTCTAATTCAAAATGTGACAAAAGAACAATGATTTGTCTTTCACAAGATGGTGGTCTAACAGAATGACTCTTGACCTCATGGGGTCAAATAGATTTAGCCATGAGGCGGCTGACTTTAAAATGAACTGGGACAAAGAAACCACATGCATGTGGGTACATTATAGTTAAGACAAATACCATGAAATTCACAACGCAATGCAACGGTATCAATCAGTTCTCAAAGACTATATTTAAATAACAGCAAATCATTGTTCCTTATTTATTTCAATATATCTACCACTTCAAATCACACCTTGATCTGTTAATTTTCTATGTATTTCCTTCCAACTTCAGATCACTAGAGAAAAAAGCAAGCAGACACACTCCGGGCTGCTGCTGCTGCTCTCGAGAGGAAAAAGGGTGGGGGGAACTCTCACAGACAAATACTGACACCCCCTTCTCTTTCCCCTGCTGTAGCTCTCAGCCTCCTTTGGAAAAGGGGGGCTTCTTTCAACAATTAACACTTCTGCTATCCTTTTATTCAATTTTTCTGCTTGAACCCACTGTCCTCGTAAGCTCTTAACTCACGCTCCTCTCGTTAAAATTCTCCCTTCATTATGACTTCGTATCTATTGATCTGACTTACTGTCTTTGTTACCAGTAAATATTCACAGACTTCATATCTATTGATCTGACTTACTGTCCTTGTTACCAGTAAATATTCCCAGAAAAAATTCCCCGTACAGTCTATTCAGCTTTTATTGTCCGATGTTTATTCCAACAAGTTTAGCAAGCCTCTAAGCGCGCTTCAACACCGTCTTTCAACAATGTGACGCTGACATGCAGTCGTAACCCAGGCTTACAGAACTCTTTATCGTGACGTTTGGCTTTATAGATTCAACCCCACAGAACAAAGGATTAATGAGGTCCGGTCACTTCAAAATTGGTTTTTGAAGTTTGCGTTACTCTCCTTTGGATCACTTATAACATAAATAACTCATATCCAGCCCCGTCGAGCTGTGTATTCGTTATTTTGAGTCAGTCTGATATGGAGACTTAATACTACCATTTGACTACTCCAGACAGTCTAACTGTGGGGACTCTATACCTCCACTTTTCAAGCCAGGGACTTTAATACCCTTCTAGCTGCAGGAACTTAATATCCTATTTTAACTGTGGGGACTCCATACCTCCACTTTTCAAGCCCGGGACTTCAATACCCTTCTGGCTTGCAGGAACTCAATATCCTATTTTACAACTAAAACACGCATTTGCATTGTTACTATAAAAACACTGTGAACTTCGTCTGACAACCCTAAAATTTGGAATATGGTCAAATCACAGGTTTCGAATTAAATCGTGTCTGCTCACCTGGTAGCCTATTGTACAGAGCTCTGTTTGTAGTTGTCAGAAGAGGCCGAGATGTTTAGCCCTGGACTATTCCGTCCGCTTGCTGCTGGTGGTCTCTTCCCCGAAAACACCCCACTCAGACACGTCGGGTCACCACTTGTTGGAGATTTGGAGGATGTTTAAAACCAACCTCGTCTCCGCGTGTCGTTTGATAAGCTGGGTAAATTCGTAAAAAGGAAGGGATTAAGAAACACCAGAATGCAAGTGAAACAATAATCTTGTTTTAATGATACAAGGTAACAATACAAATACAAAGGAATCACGAAGCACTCTGCAGAGTACTCCGGGCTCAGGTTCTACCACGTGTGAGACAGGTCTCAGGAACGGCCGGTCAAAAACAAGAGCGCGAACCAAAGGAAAACACAGGCTTTCATACTAAAACACAAGAGGAGGTGTGTGCGTGCTTTCCCCCAGAGGTCATCTTATTGGGAGAGACCAACACATGGCCTGTCGCACCCAATCAGTGCGACACAGCAGAAGAAACCCGGAAACAAAAAGTCTCTTTCAGTTTGACGAAGACCAGACACCTTTTGGTGTCTGGTCTTCGTCCTCAGGTTACCACACACAAGTTAAAAGTATGTTTTAAGATATAGTTGTTATAGTTGGCTAAATATACGTAATACATGTAAATCACTTTCATATCAATAATAACGAAGAACACATTATCTATGCTCTTAAGCAGTATTAGAGATGTTTTTCAAATAGTCAAACTTCACACAGGCCTAATATAGAGAACACACTCATTTGTCCTACAGCCCCTCCCGCCATTTGAGCTATTGTTCACATCTTTACTTCAAATAAAAGGTTTCACATTGTATATTTCCAGCTTCCTTTACACATACTGTTATTATTAATACAAAGTAATTAACCACACACATCTATTGAAAACAAGTAGATTTCCCTGATAATTCACATGCTGAAAATCTTAGGAAGAATGTCCCCTCCCCCAGCTCTCTCGTTCCTGTCATAAAAGCTGCTTCCATTTCATATAGAGTAATAAAACATGTTTAAGCTAATTTCTCCACAATGTTTGTAGCCATTTAGTACCCACACATGAAAGAATAAAAACAGAGGTATAGTTGAACAGTAATCACGCAGCACATATATTTACTGCAATGAAAACACACACATTTGCCCTAAGCATGTGTAACGCACCCTCTTCTTTTATGAGGGAAACATTCCAGAGTTTTGGAGCTATCCCCAAATTAGGATGTCCCCTGCTCACATCCCTCTCTGAACACAAAGACTTCACCTCAATATATTGGGGAGGGAAAATATACTTTGTCCCTTCAAATTTAACACACATGAATATATATAAGGTGACATTAAAATGAATATACCAGATTTAACTTTCCTGCCATAACACGTTACTTTAATACTTCAAATAATTCAAATAATCCTTCAGTGTGTAGCATGAAAGGGCTACAGATTTATTTTCGTTTTGTAACCCTGTCGTGTAAAATGATAAATACATTAGCTAAACCCAAACTTAGCTTTCATCAAAGATTCTTAATGAAAGGTTGAAAACTGTCTCTGCTTTCATGGAAACCCCAGCTGGTTGTGACGGCTGCTGTTCTTTACTGAATGGTTAGTATAATCCGTGTAGGGTCAAATTATTTGTGTTGGCCAGTGTTAGGTAAGTGCTGGTTTTGTACCCTACATCTATGTTAAGCTGTTCAACGTTCTACTAATACTATTTTATCTAGTTATAATATAATAAGATAATAAATTGAGACAGCTGAGAGAGCTTATCTGTTTGAATGTCCTTAAAGAGCAACTTCCAGGTTAAAGACACCTGTGAATAAATGTGTAGGAAAATGATGAATACACTAGATTTTCAAAAAAATATACAGAAATATACACTACAGTGACATCTGACGTCGTTTTTGTAAGAAATGTTCACTTCCGCATAAAAAAGCCTCGGCACGTGACCTCCCGCGTGTGACGTAACACGGGGGACACAAGGGGGAGAGCGGCCGGTGTAACGTATTAATAAACATGGGTCCCAATGCTAGTTTCGACACTGAAGAAGTTGAACATGAATATTCGAATGCATATTAAGGACCACAACCTTATAATTATGAGCCTGCTAGGCGTCCAAGAGACCAGGAGCAGCCAAGGATTAGAAGAAATAACGGCCATCGGAGAGAAATTGAGCTGTGGTGTGAGGAGAACCAGTGGAGAACTGGGCAGCTATCTTGGTGAGTGACCGGCGTTAGCTACAGAATGTTAGCTAACGTCACATCACAACATTGTGAAGTTAGCTATCATATATCAGGCTATAACTAAAGTAGTATTGATAATATAGTAACGTTACTGGCAGGACTGTTGATACTGATCCATAACAGAAACTAATGCGCAAGTATCAGCCGTATCTCGCGTTACCTAATGCAACTCCACACTACGGTGCTGTGTACCGGAGGAGAGACGCGAGATACGGCTGATACTTGACGATCTGGCGGAGAAAGGTTGTGGAGCCTCCGTTGATATGCCGTTGTAAATGGCTTGATGGAAAGCAGGTGTGTAGTCGGGGAGGGTGCACAGCTGATTGCAGTAGGTGAGTGGAGGTTGAGCCGGGAGCCAGGAGTGACAGCCATCACGCCCACACAAACAACACAGACAGGGGGAAACAAACAAACACAAAGGAGTCGGCTGGAAAAGTACAGCCACCACAGCGTTACCTAATGCAGTGTACCGGAGGGGAGAGAGAGAGAGCAGCGAAGGGGGGGAGAGAGAAGTAATACGGTTTCCTAATAAAGCTGTGGAGAGTATGTGCTGCAGGGAGGTGGATGCACAACGCACCCAGGAACGAACGCTAGCTCCGGTCCTTTTTACTGTGGACTCGATGTCCTGACAGGCTGGTATTTGTGCAACCTGCACAAACACAATACTGCACCATGATTACAAATGGTGAAACACAATGTAAAACTACCGAAAAATACCAGCTCCTTAAAACACAACCGCTCTACTCAACGCAACTCTACTATATCCGCGGTCAGAGAGCGGAGATGTGTACCCTGTGTGATGTAATATGACGCGTTTGACGTATGACCTTAAAAAAAAGCCGTTTTTAAGAGCAGAGCTCAAAATTGCTCCTCTGAATTCCTGCCCTTATGTCTCGTAAAACATATCAAATCCTACATTCACTTTTTTAATTGTAATTTTCAAGCAAGTTTAAGCATAAATGTAGAATAAATAAAAACCTGCAAGATGCTATTTAAATTACAGTATTCCAAACAGCAGAACTTCTGTGTATGTGATGTGATAACCTGACATGGTTTAGCCTTTTCCCACACCTACTACTTGCCTGATCAGCCTGCTCTCAGCTTTCTCATTTGTCTGTGTTGTATTGAAGCAGTGTCCTAAATGTAAAATGACTGACATTTTGTTTCAATGTGTATTGTCTTTGAGAACTGCTCACCTGTGGAGATTGCAGTGGCAAAGTGTTCCTGTGTAGCTGGAACAGCACTCTGCAACCACAATGTTGCACTGCTGTTCCAGACCGCACACTACTCCACACTCAACCTGGCTGCTGTACCCCCTGTCCTCAGCTGCACTGAAACAGAGCAGCGATGGCACAAGCCAAGAACCATGGTAAGTACAGTATGTGTTCACAACCAATCCACGGTTCAATGAGTATTTCCTTTGTGCCAAGAGCTGATTTAGTATGTTGCATCAACGACCTTTTCAATTAATTTGACAATTATTTTGTGTAATTAATAGGGTGTGAAACCAGGCAGAGTGAGTGACATGGTGTTCATTTCCACTAAGCCAAAGCAGTTTACAGTTGCTGACAGTGTAAGATAATATATATTGTCCTTAGTAATTGTATGTAGCCTGCTACAACTTTGTGATTGTTGTCTGAGTGTAAAATTGTTCTTAAAGTCCTAATTATCTTATAAACATGTTCAAAGGAGTACACGTTACAAGGCCGTGCGGGGGGAACTGCCAGACCCAGATGTCCTCAAAGTCAGCGAGGCATAGAAGGACTTCTCAGCAGACATCGCACCACGAAAAAAAAACGAATGGCTCACTACTCAACTCAACGACTAACACTCAGGGGATATTTTGGAAATGCACACATTACATATATTTTTCAGAGACTAATTGAAATGTTTAAATATGTATTTTCCCCCCGATATAACATCAACCTATGTTTTGTAAACGTTTATTAAATGAATCTGTAAAATGTTATCATATTGTGGATTTATTAAATTATGTATTTTCCTTTGTTATTTATGTGTGCGTTTGTTTTGAGGATATAATTCATTATTACCTAAACATAGTATGGTATAACTGCTTTTTGTAATGAAATACACAATTGGTTTGGGAGCAAGAAAACTTTTAATCGTTGTTGCCAGGCTTGCCGAAATGAATGGAAACTTATCTCCCGATTATAACATTGTGTAACTTGCTGCTGTTAAATACCGTCAAACTATGTGCAATATGTGCTTTATGTGCAATATATATATATATATATATATATATACAGTTGCAAGAAAAAGTATGTGAACCCTTTCGAATTACCTGGATTTCTGCATAAGTTGGTCATAAAATGGAGGAAGCCAATGCTCTCCAGAAAAAACATTGCTGCACGTTTGAAGTTTGCCAAAGAGCACCTGGATGTTCCACAGCACTACTGGCAAAATATTCTGTGGACAGATGAAACCAAAGTTGAGTTGTTTGGAAGGAACACACAAAGCTATGTGTGGAGAAAAAAAGGCACAGCACATCAACATCAAAACCTCATCCCAACTGTGAAGTATGGTGGAGGGAGCATCATGGTTTGGGGCTGCTTTGCTGCCTCAGGGCCAGGACAGATTGCCATCATCGACGGAAAAATGAATTCTCAAGTTTATCAAGACATTTTGCTGGAGAACTTGAGGCCATCTGTCCACCAACTGAAGCTCAACAGAAGATGGGTGATGCAACAGGACAACGACCCAAAGCACAGGAGTAAATCAACAACAGAATGGCTTCAACAGAAGAAAATACGCCTTCTGGAGTGGCCCAGTCAGAGTCCTGACCTCAACCCAATTGAGATGCTGTGGCATGACCTCAAGAGAGCGATTCACACCAGACATCCCAAGAATATTGCTGAACTGAAACAGTTTTGAAAAGAGGAATGGTCCAAAATTCCTCCTGACCGTTGTGCAGGTCTGATATGCAACTATAGGAAACGTTTGGTTGAGGTTATTGCTGCCAAAGGAGGGTCAACCAGTTATTCAATCCAAGGGTTCACACTTATTCCACCCTGCACTGTGAATGTTTACATGGTGTGTTCAATAAAAACATAAAAACATAATCCGTAATTTTCGGACTATAAGCCGCGCCTTTTTCCCTATTTTTCGACGCTGCGGTTTATATAACGGTGCGGCTAATCTATGGATTTTTACAGCTAACGGCCAACACCTTTAACTCTATGGGCTCTATGACCGGTCCGCGGACCCCCACCTTTAAGCGGCGGGTTCCAGCAGGAAAAGCTGGAGGCCGGAAAAGAGTGAGACAGGTAGCGCGCAAAAGTAAAAGTGGAACCGAGAGTGGTATGCCGCTGCTGCGGCTTATATTCAGGTGCGGCTTATAGTCCGAAAATTACGGTAATTGTTTGTGTGGTTTTAGCTTAAGCAGACTGTGTTTGTCTATTTTGTGACTTAGATGAAGATCAGAACAAATTTTATGACCAATTTATGCAGAAACCCAGGTAGTTCCAAAGGGTTCACATACTTTTTCTTGCAACTGTATATATATATATATATATATATATATATATATATATATATATATATATATATATATATATATACATATGCCATCTTTAATAACTAATATATACCGGGCTGCTAAATCCTAAGAACTGCTACAGGATTTGATTTGTTGATTTGATTTGTTTTTGATCTGTATTTTTGAAAATTATGTAACTTTTTATCTTTTTTTTAGCATATTGTTTATTATATTATAACTTAGTACTTTTTTAGCATATTGTTTATTATATTATAACTTAGTAGCCTACTTTTTAACGCATGTAAGATATTCAACACTAAGCTGTCTGTGGCTCTTTCCTGCTTCAACTCTGCAAATTTCCCCTCTGTGGGACTGATAAAGGTATTCTGATTCTGATAACGGGACAAATTTGTACCAAGGGGCAGACAGCAATGTAGTGCCGACTTTCTTACACGCTGGAAGGCCAATCGCTTTTTTTTACCCCGAAATCCGCTCATTCTTGCTCTCGGTGTGACATAACAAACTGTCAAACTGTCAAGCTGTCAAAACTCTGTACTCAAACCGGAAGTACTCAGCTGCACACACAGCCGCCGGAAGTTGATACACGCCATCTTGTGCACAGAGCCGCACACGGAGGAGTCGAGGAGGGGTGAGGGAGGAGGGGTGCGGGAGGAGACAAAAGGGAGGATACACACGAGCAGACTACACGGAAGTGTTTTCACTACTCGCGTATAAAAGCCCCACCCCCACCTTCACAGCTGGTCGATTTCAACAGAGGAAAACCCACAACTGGAAGATGAGTGGAAAAGCGTCACATAAATGTATAAGTGCTCACAGCTCCGCGGGAATTATTATGTGCAATTCATTTCTAAAAGGCTTTCACAATACTATAATTATATTTTTATTTAAATGTAGGCTACATTTTACACCAAAACGGAACACAAAAGCAGGACCAACCATCATACATTAAATTCCTTGACTAACAAGAGAAAGATTCATTAATTTAAATAAATATTTAACAACAAATGGGCCGGTTCTAAAGGGTTATTCAGTTGAGCCCGATGAGAGGGGATACAGCTGTGCACATGTCATCATTAACAGACGTTGTTTAAAAGTGACGTTTGAGTGAACGAGGATCAATTAAGAGGACTCCTCTGTCCTCGCGTCACCTCCTCGTGTCTCTCGCTCGCATCTTACGGAGGCGGAGCTAAGACGCAAGGAAGGGAAGCGAGAGAGGGAAAGGAGCAGTCGAGTAGGGGTATTGGGATGAGGCTCTTATTTCGGAAAAAGTATGTATTGAATTCAATGGGGAGAGAGAAAGAAAGATTATCTTTCGATCCCGTTTGAATTGTGCCATGAATTACACATATGATGTTTGTCAATGTACAAGATAATTTTGCAAGTCAAAAAAATTAAAATGTGTCGTAAAACTGTGAAGTAATACTTTTTTTTTGTGAAACCGCTCAATGAACTACATCTCCCGTCTCGCACCACACACCAAGACGGCCGTCACGTTAAAACATTACACTTCTTTCTTTCAGAATGAGGCGAAAAGTATTAAAAGAGGTGAAAATCACTACAAGTCTGGCATGTTTCGAGCTGTACATACACAAAAGGGGAGTTAGTCGGTTCCGTAAGACCCAGCATCCGGGACCGGGATTCTGGGGTTTGTAGTCTTTCTCGTTGCGTATTTTTCATAGTCTTATATTTCAACAGTTTTACGACAAACTCTGACTTTTTTGACGTGGAAATAATTTTTTAAGATTGGCAAACATCATATGTGTAATTCGTGGCACAATTCAAACGGGATTGAAGGATAATCTTTCTCTCTACATTGACTTCGATGCATAGTTTTTCCAAAATAAGGTCCCATGGGGCGGAAGTATAAGGGCGGGACTTCGCCTCTCTATACTTCACTCACGTTTATGTCCATATCGATCAGTTCCAGCTCTCCTGATCGGCCTTTTAACCCACTCTCTTCAGTCTGCGTACAAATGACACGACTTTACACATTGGAAATGAGTGCAATAGATACGCAGAAGTCCGATTTTGCGTACATATGATACGCTATCCATTCCCATTGAGATCTGATGCCGAGTTTTGAGTGAATATGATATGCCACGTTTTGTCCGTCGGGTCTTGGTAGACCGGAAGCTGTGTGGTTAATAAAAACATTTTCTTACTCAATACCAAGCCACGATTATTGTTTTTATTTGAAATCGTATAATGTCGTACTTTTTTTGCCGTCTGTGAGGAAAATAAATAGGGCTCAGAGCTTCAGAATAATGAAATCTGTATTTTTAAGAATCTTTTTTTCCTTCTAATTTGTTATTCTTTTCTAAATAACACACTGTTATTTACTCAACAATAACACACAATTATCCTTGTTTTAATTTATTCGTTTGATTCTATAATCTCGGGCTTTTTAGCATGCTTTTTAGCCGTAAATAAAGTCACCGGAAACAGACTAAGACGGTAAACTGATTACCCAAGATCCTCAGCTTGAATCTCGGGATGTTTTAGCCGCAATGCACGTTGGGATATGGTGTTAATGCGATATGATATCCGAAAAAAAATCAGAGTTTAGGATGGCCGAAGACACTACACTACCCATAATCCCCAGCTATCGTTTGGGACTACAGTTCCGTTGACAAACCCGGTGATTAATCTTCAAACTCTGGGATTGGATGTTGGAGTGGCAGTGCGCCAAGGTTATGCAGAGCATCAAACTCTTTGAAATGGAACGAAACCAACCTGATCTCACAAGAATGCGTGACTCCTCCACGACTCCTTAACACCGCATTGCGTGGTGGAGTCACGGAATCTTTTATATTTGCGTGTCGGCACCACGCAAACAACCCCAATGTAAAGTCAATGAGGCTCCTTTGTCGTGGTACACACACGCATTTCTAAACGTCCTGCAGTGAGATTTTTATTCTATAAAACGTTTTAAAAATCTACTTTATAGCTTGTAGTAACTCACGGGAGGCTTCTTTTATTATTATTATTATTTGTATTCATAATAATTTTTTGTTTTCGTCAGAATGTATTATGGTGCATTATTTACCAATGTTTGTTCTCAAAAAACGGTGCATTTTTATTAAATTAGTTATTTTTTAAGGAAGTCCAGAGCTTCAGCTGTGTCAAATAGATTGTTCCCTTTAGTTTACGTTATTTAAAAGACAATTACATTCATATTTGATCATTAATAGTAATAATAATCATTTTTTTTATAACAACGATAAACCAGAAGAAGGTGCCGTCGTTACCACGCAACGTTATGTCGCGCTTGACGGCAGTGACGTAGCCACGTGACGTTGCCCACGATCACGTCACTTTCATTAATTTCATCTCACAACAGACTACAGTAAGTATCTAAAATCAAGGGGAGTTTATTTCTTTAAAACACGAAATGATATTGCTTTTATTTATTCCACTGTAGCACAGTCTCTATAGCGTTTAATTCCTGGATATTATGTTGAGTTTTGTAGTGTGTTTAGCTTTTACACTAGGCTACGCGCAAGCTAGCGGCCACGTTCAGCTAGCCTCCGGCTTTCCGGTCAAAGTTTGTAGCTGGATAGCATTTGTAGTTTATACAGCTAAATGACATTAGCTGTCCCTGGCACAGTTGGATAGTGGAGGTGCCTGCTAGAAAAATATGTTTAAATGCTTGTATTTGCCCATGTGTTGTAAAGACAGCTTTCAACACAAAGTTGTAATAGTGGAATCGGCGATGGAGTGGAACAAAAATGTGGACCTGGAGGTTTTCCCAAGGATTTGACTGGCCAGTGGGGACATTGGGATTCTTACATTGTAGAATTAAAATATATAGTAGAAGATATAAGATATATAAATTATTATAGAGTAATGCACAGATTAATTATTATTGCACTCTCTTCATTTTGTGTATTGTTTGTATATTGTGTCTGTATTGTTTGTATGCCATGTCCCTCATAATATAAAAATATGCACAGTATAAATTATACTAAATTATTATTGCATAATAGAGTAATGCACAGATGTTACTGTTATTCTAAATAATCCTGATCATGTTTTTATTTTTCCTGTTTTACAGCTTCTTTACAACTCTATATCACCAACACACACATATCCACACACACACACACACACACACACACACACACACACACACACACACACACACACACACACACACACACACACACACACACACACACACACACACACACACACACACACACACCCACACACACACACACACACACACACACACACACACACACACACACACACTCACACATATAAAACCAACGGCACTTTTAAGAGCCACTCTCTCTCACTGTCTCTCTTTCTGTCACTCTTTCACTTTCTCTTTCAATCACTATCTCACCTTCTCTTTTTCAATCAATCACTCTCTCTCACTTTCTCTTTTCATCACTCACTCTCTCACTCCTACAAATGGTTGGAGGGTCCCAAAAAAAGACCTGCCCAAGCTGTAGGCAAAGTATTTACTGTGGTAATAAAATCTGCCCAGTATGTAATCATACACAGCCCAAAAATTTGAGACTGAAAAAGAAAATAGAAAAATTCCAAAGCCAGCAGCAGCAGTGGTTGTCATCAATGAAAAAAAAAACGAATCAAGTCCCCACGTTATTGATGACGCCGCAATTCTGGTATGTAGTTTACAGAATTATCTCATTCACCAAAAGTGTGAAAAGTAGTTTTATTACTTTGTCAGAGGATTATAAATTCACATCCACAGTATTAATTGTATCATTAAAGGTAGGGTATGTAAGTTTGAGAAACCAGCTCGAGTGCGCTAGGATTTGAAAATACACAGCCGTAAAAGATCTGCCACTTCCTTACAGAGCTCCTCCTCCAACACACACGAACGCGCACATGACCAATGAGGGCGCGAGATAAGTTTGTGCACAGATGGAAGGCTGACAGGCACGTAGTCCATCCAGTTATACAGCCGGGCCGGCTAAAATAATTGGTCGTGCTCTTTACAGTACTACGGCTTCCACAGATGAATTTTTTTAATGGATTTTTTGTCAAAACACTTCAGATATTCATAGCTATCGGGATGTTAAGAGCATTCCATGGAATATAACAAAAAGTGTATCTCGAGCCGGTTTCCCAAACTTACATACCCTACCTTTAATGAGAATATAATTCATGATTAATGATTTTCAAACAGAATTAACTATTATGTGTAGGAAGTTTAGGAAATGTCTCATAAGTTAAAAATCCCAAATGTATTCAACAAAACATTATGAACAAATCATTGTTTTTATTATGATGCCAGGATATTAGTGTAGATTATTAATTTTGATGCTACTTCAGGGCAAGCTTGCAGATAAATTCAAATGTAAACAACAGTTTTGTGTATTTATCTAATTGATCTCTCTACCTCTCAACAATTACTTTCCCAGCTGGAGAAGTTGCATGCCCTTGGCTTGAAGCCCCTGCTGCTGTTGGCGTATCCCCCTACCAAGAGGGTGGCATCTAAAACAAAGGCGTTGATGCCCACGCATGCCCAGCCGACCACATACGTCAAGACATGCCTCGAAAATGTGGAGGTCATCTACAATCTGATGAAGGGGTTAGTTGATTAGGAGTTGAAGGCAAGAGTGAAAAGGTGAGTTTTGAGGGAATGTGTGTAATCGGATCTATGGGAGTCCGGCTGTTTCCGCACGGACATTTTAGTTAGCCGGACTCCCTGTTTCCTGTGAAATCCGGAAAAGTTTTTTAAAAATAAAAGAATACTTTATTCCGAGTTTGCTTGCTTTTCTCTTTGGAGGTCATGACATAACGGCATTATAATACACGGTTCGGCTGCATTAAATATTACACATCTGCTGTAGTTCCGTATTTAAAGAGACCTGATGAGAAGGCTTCTGGACAAACAGGAAGAACTGCCCCCAAAACTGAAAACGTGACGTGAATCATAAATATGTCAGCAATTAAACAACATCTTAGATTTCTTTTCACACAATACGTCTCCTTTCAGTATCAACACTAATTGGGCTGACTTTTAGATTTGATCCAATTGGTAGATAGGCGATATTTACACCATAACGGTGCACAGCTGATAGAAAGCAAGCCTAGTGGTTGAAGCACGTTATTGCATTTTTATATTTTTATTATTAGATATTAATAGGAGAGACAGACAGACAAACTAATAAGTGAGAATGTGTTGGTTTGTTCCAATCAGAGGCACATTTAGCAAATATGGCAGTAGCCATCGATCATCATAAGATAAGATATATTTTATTGATCCCAAGTTGGAAATGTTTTCGTTACAGCAGCATGTGTAACAGTTCTAAATATGCAGTGGTGTTTATTTGTAAATCATTTAGTATAATCACACAAATTCGGTGTTTTATATTTAATAATTCTGTGTTCTTTATTTATTGAATGTTCAATACCTGACAGTATAATACATATGTATAATATCAGTTAAAATAAGTGCTTAAACATAGCCTACAGTAGTTAACATTGCAGGAAAGCAATATATCAATACTTTGTCAGGCTTAGATATTAATAGGAGACACAGACAGACAAACTAATGGTCTAAAGGCCTCTTTTGAATAAGAAAAAAGCTATCTTCTATACTACTATCATATATCAAAAGAATCAAAGGAACAGTTCAGCGCCCCACAACTTCATTTCAAACAGTTACAACCTTGACTTTACATCAGAAAGAACAAACATTAAAGAAGCGACTAACTTCATCAATTAGGGTTAAACGTGTATTCAGCTAAAACATATACATCGCTGCAGTTATTATCCAGTGGAAAGCCCTTACCTACTGGCCTAGTTAAATGAAAGTGGTTACTTTTTTTACTTTTTTGTGGCAGACAAAGCTATGATAGTAGGAACCTGCGACCCAAGTTTTTCATCTCCGACCTTTTTCATCTCTGACCTTGTTAAACATTGAACATTCAATAAATGAGGAACAGAGAATTATTAAATATAAAACACAGAATTTGTGTGATTATACTAAATTATTTACAAATAAACACCACCGCATATTTAGAACTGTTACACATGCTGCTTTAACGAAGAAATGTCCAACTTGGGATCAATAAAGTATATCTTATCTTAAGATGATCGATGGCTACTGCCATATTTACAAAATTTGCCTCTGAACCTTGACAAGTGCATGTTTCAGGCTTATCAATGAACAACAGGAGGGGTCAGAGACATAAGACCAGCTGTTAAATAAAGCTCTTCTGACCTTAGCTGGCATGTAGGTATATATTAATGATGCCCATTATGGACACAAGCAATTTTCACCCATTTATTAATTATATGTTTTAAATTTGAGTGTTTCCTATCCCCTAAACCTCCAGGGATGTACAGAGTTTAATACTGGCAACTTCTAATTATCGGAAATACGAAAACTTCTTATAAAACTACAATTCCCAGTAGAGACTTGCCATAGAACATGTTGCAAAACACACAATAGCCAGCATGTGTAGTTCTGGGGACGGGGTGGGGGAGGGGGGGGTGGACCCGGCCGAGTCCAGTTTTGGATAGTCTGCCGTGGTTCCATCCCATTTCAAAGTGCTGTTTGACACTCGGCGTAACGGGCGTAACCCTCGGCGCATTCCAACATCCAATCACAGCTTGAGGACTAATCACGGGGGTTGTCAAACATAGCGGAGAGAATACTTACTTCCGGGTGTAAAATTCTCTAAAGCAACTTCTATGAGCTGCTCCGACCCTCGGTCCTGATGGACTCCAAATTTCCGACATTATACAATCAAATAAATAAATAAACACCAGGATAATTGTGTCTTATTGTTGAGTAAATAACACTGTGTGGTTTAGAAAATAATTAGGGCCGGGACTCGATTAAAAAAATTAATCTAATTAATTAGAGGCTTTGTAATTAATTAATCGAAATTAATCGCATTTTTAATCACATATAAATATTTGACCTGAGAACAGTGAGAAGCAATTTTTTTCACATGGATTTTAGTATACCATTGAATAATGACTGAATACATAAGCTTAAGCAACAAAACATTGTTTATTATTTTCAAGGTGGTACTTAACCAAGACCAACAGAAAAGTGCAATTTTTGCCATAAAGTGTAGCAATAGCATATTTAGGAATATAGTACATTTCAGAGATTCAGGTAGCCTATAGGTAGGTAGACCTTCTGTAAACTATAACACTTTGTTTTTTAAGTAAAACACAATACTTTCAAGTACATTCAGAACATTGGAAACCCTGACTATTAGAAAACATCTCTCTGATGCTTCAGAGGCCATAACAGACTTTGTTGATTTACCAACAGTTGATTTAAAAAATCTAATCAATTTCAGTCCAACTCTCTCAATAACCTTGGCCAAAACAATAAACAGTTCAACATAAAGTGCCAGTTGCACCAACAACGTAATAAATAGTTAAACATAAAGTGTACCATTTAAAATAAAATAAAAAAGTGCCAG
The DNA here is from genome assembly GCF_949606895.1 of Notothenia rossii. NCBI lineage: Eukaryota > Metazoa > Chordata > Actinopteri > Perciformes > Nototheniidae > Notothenia > Notothenia rossii. The sequence continues at coordinate 34,921,148 of NC_136905.1, forward strand.
TGATTGACCTCAATCCCTCCTATTCTTCCAATATCCTGATGAAAAATAAAATCTCTCTGTTGCATAGGCCACTGTTTGATCAACGCGAATTGGGTGTGGGTCCTTGTACTCCGAGTCGGGCTAACGTCCACGCTAGCTTACACGCTAGCTGCTATATGTTTTGCATTAAGTTGATACTTGAGGCTTGATGTGCTGCGGTGATATGCGAATTCCTTTTTGCATAATTTGCAAACAACCGTGCTCTTATTGACGCTTCCATCCGTCCGTTTTTTAAAACAAAATGTCCCATTCACGGGGCCAACCAAAGCGGTCTCATCAGCTTCTTCGTTCATGTTTGACAATTGTTCACTGTGGTTTGTTGTTGTCTGAAGTCATGAACGTTAGTTGGTGCTCCAGTATAATCGGTACCCCTGAAACTCATCCAGTGAGAAACGTTCCGCGGTGCGATTAAAATGCGTTAATTTTTTTAACGCGTTAATTTTTGTGTAATTAATTAATCTTAATTAACGCGTTAAAGTCCCGGCCCTAAAAATAATACAAAATTAAAAGTACGAGTTGGGAGTGAGAATGTGTTGGTATTTACCCTGCATTATGCACATGTTACTAATAAAGGATTATGTTATTGTATGAACTCTATTTACAATGTATTCACATTAATAGTTCATAATCAACGAATGACAAAATGCAGTGACAAGAAAACAACCATTGTATAGCATTTGTTTGAGTAATAAGAGGCAGTTAAATATAAAGGCAAGGCAATTTATTTTCATACACATCAGCAAGTCAAAGCGCTTTAAATAAACGGAAGTACAAAATATAAACACATTTTCACATTACTATGAACTCGGGCGAAACAAGTGCATAGTTTCATATCGTTCTCATATATAGTGTTTTATAATGTTACATTACATAACATTTAGCTGACGCTTTTATCCAAAGCGACTTACAATAAGTGCATTCGACCAGGAAGATACAAACTTGAAGAAAACAGAATCATATAAGTACATCAGGTTTGATAGAGCCAAAACATTTCAAGTGCTACTCAACTGGCTTTAGATAAGCCAGTCCGTTGTTAGTATATAAGTGCTTTGTTAGTAGTTCTTTGTTAGTAATTCTTTGTTAGTAATTCTTTGTTAATAATTCTATCGCTCGAAGTGGAGTCGAAAGAGATGAGTTTTCAGTCTGCGCCGGAAGATGTGTAGGCTTTCTGCTATCCTGATTTCAATGGGGAGCTCATTCCACCATTTGGGAGCCAGGATAGCAAACCCACGTGTTTTTGCTGATGGGAACTTGGGCTCCCCTCGCAGTGCGGGTACAGCATGCTGTTTGGCCGATGCAGAGCGGAGTGCACGCGCTGGGGTGTACGGTTTAACCATGTCCTGGATGTAGGAAGGGCCAGATCCATTCACAGCATGGTACGCAAGTACTATTGTCTTGAAGTGGATTCTGGCAGTTACTGGAAGCCAGTGAAGGGAGCGGAGGAGCGGCGTGGTGTTTGAATGTTTTGGAAGGTTGAAGACCAGACGAGCAGCTGCATTCTGTCTTTATTTTGTATGGCTTTAAGTGTGTTTTAAATGTGTTTTTTCATTATTATGGCGTGCACCAGCATGTGGACGTGACACGTCGCTTGTGAAAGAGATCTCCAGAGCCTCTGCGTTGCTTGGCAGAAACCTTTACAGGTCTTCTTCCTCAGACTCAGGGCTAGTGTAGTCATTGTCATCCGATTCCTCAATGTCCTGCTGTAATTGAAGATCATGGCATTCCATAGCGGCTACACCGCTGGACGCATGTACAGCCTGTTTGTGTTGGCTTTTGAGGAAGTGCCACCTCCGACTGAGGACACTCTTGAGCCCATGTGCACCATCCTCTGTCAGGTCACCGAAATCTGTAGAGGGATAATCACACAGCAAAAGGGCTGAATGTAAACAAACCATGACAATTGCAAATCTCTTTGCATTGTACAATGCTGCATATGTAAAAACACTACAAAATAGGTAAATCCGTCTTAAACTGAAGGATGTTACTATATATGTAACCAAATGGGACATGTTGATTAATGTTTGATAGTACTTAACAAATAGTCAATAGACAGAAAATAATCGATTATGATCTTGATAATGAATAGTTTCAGTAATTTACTATTTCACTTCGGCCTGACACAGTGACAGATGTGTTCTACTTATGTAAGACATGCAATGTGTTGAAGAGTGGATGAAAATATTCAAATGTTAAGATCTCAGACATACTGCTGGTTTTGATGCCCTCCAAAGTCTGTCCTCTGAGTGCTTCCACTTCTTGCACTTCCTTCAGAAGGAACATGATGTGCTGCGACATCTCTTTCTCTCATTACCTGGTCAAAGACAGACCTCTTCAACCTGAAGGTGTTGCCTTTAGGTTGAGGAAAGGAATGGAGTAGTGGACAAGGAATATTTATTCATATATTATATTATTACAGAATGATTTTCATTTCTGAGACACAAATCTTTGTAGCGATAGCATTGGTTCTTTCATATTTTGGTATAGACTAAAAAAACAAGCCAAACTAGCAATTATCCTACCATTTCCATGCTTCTCCCATGGTAAGATGTAGCCCTCTGTCAGACTGCAAGCCAACTCCTCGTCGATCTGTTGTATTGCACAACTTTTTCGCGAAGCTTCTTCTTCAGCTCTCTCATTCTCTTCCTCTTCCTTTGCCTTGCCTGGTTGCTGTCTGCAAAGTGAAACGTAAACAAAACTGTGTCATGGTGCCAGAATGTTTTTGTTGTTTTTGAAAGGTAATTTCAATGACTACGTTTGACAACAAACCATGCTGACGATACAGATCTTGCTTCCTGCGCAAAAGAGTGACGGTGATGTTCTGAATATCCACCCTCAGTCCTTCAGTACACCCTGGGGCGTAGACTCTCTCTAAATAGTTGCAAAAAAACAATTGGAGAAGAGATACAATCAGTGACAGTCTCAGTTTCAATATATGGCCAACTTATATTGTGTGTCTAAACTTACAGTAATTAACAGATGTATATATGGAAAACCTGTGGTATGTCTTACCTGTGACTGCCCATTGCCTGACATCATACACCCACTGCTGTATGGTCTCCTGATCAAGGTTGTGCTCTTTTTTGAAGTCACTGAAGCTGGCAGCTTCCACCTTTGCCTTCTCTGTGATCTTTACAAAAAAAAGAAAATGTCAGCGAAAGCACCATGCAACACCATAATGCAAAGAACACCAGTTTTCAGTACAAGACCTTCAGAAGAACAGTTGAAACATTACATGACACCATCTGACTTGCAAGAGGAAGTGTGGATAAGGGAGAACATAATGTATATAGCTATGAGGTTACATTACAGACATCCTTCATAAATATGTAATGTCAGATGAGAAGACAATTGTAATTTGCCCTTACTTTGACATATCTGTGGGCTAAAACTGGATGAAGGTTGTCCCTCTTCCTTCTGTTCCAACCCATGGCCTGTTGAGTGAGCATGTTCACTCTTCCTAAAAAATACAAAAAATATATCCACAAACAAAAAAGTAAGTATTCACATCAAAAAGGCAATACTGAGTGAGAAACCTGATAGACATGACTAAACCCAATCGTTAAAAGGTTGTTGAATTGGTACTGGTAATTACAGTACAGCAGAGGCGGATCTAGAAAAATATTCATGGGGTGGCAAGAGGGTGGCAGGAGAATTTCAGGGGTGGCATCCCCTGGCAGAAGTATATGCTGATTTAATCGCAGTCATATCAATCAATGTTGACTTGGAAAGCCACAATATTGATATTTTAACTCAATAACATTAGGTGACATTATTGTGGCAAAAAATATACATCGCTGCAGTTATTATCTAGTGGAATGCCCTTACCTACTCGCCTAGTTAAATCAAAGTGGTTATTTTTTTTTGGCTGGGTAGTGCAGTTTTACACACCGTCTTATTTGACTTTCTCAGGACTTGAAACTGTTTTTTGGGGGCAGACCCCCACAAAGAAGAAAAATATATTTACACAGGTACAGTAAGGTCATCATCTTAACAGTTTATTATTCTCATCGACTCATCCGTGAGCAGAGCATCAAGTTGGCATGCCTATAACAGCTGAATTTGGCGATTACCATCTTGATCAGCAAAACGCCACACAAACTTATTAAGATTTAAAGTTATGGTGCCTTTTTTTGATTCAGTGCTGAGTACAGCCAAACTTGACAGGCTCTTCTCTGTCATAGTAGACCGCAAACAGTTGCGGCGCCAGAGTATTTGTGTTGGGTCATCTATGGTAGGGCTAACCCATACAGTGGTGGGGCTCAATTCAGTATTTGCAATGTAATTAAATACACGCTCTCCTTGACAGTGAAACGCCACGCGTGAGGTTTAGATTATTCCCCTGTCTCAATCCAAATTGAGCTGTATGAAATAAAAAGGCACATTTGTCTTTTAGTAAATAAAAAGGGCGACCTGGAGCCAATCCTGCAATTTCCCCACAGGTGAAAGAGTTGACATGCTGAAAACCCAACCCCTGCAGGGGGGTCTGGAGGGATTCTCCACCAGGAGATTTTTTGAAATACTAACATAAAATACACATTCTGGTATTGTCTTCAGAAGAAAAATAAATAAATCTATTACTCCACGACATATTTTAAAAAATGAATGCCATTTTAGTTTTTTGTTACTTTGTTCTGAAAGCTGAACCTGCTGCTCCTCAGAGAGAGAAGAGGGAAGAGGCTGTGTGAATTACTTTACATTGTGGATAAGGGTGGATAGCCCCCATTGTTCTGTGTGTCAAAATGAAAGACAGCCCACACACCTATTAATCATCAAACCGTGGGGTCTTATTTAATTACGTGTTGATTTCTATCAACACGTAATGTTGTACCGATGTATATAGAGATGTACTCATAGGATGTATTACAGCAAAAGTATTCTCCGTCGGGACTTCCTGCAACAACACCACGCCGTTATCGTGATTCTGATTGGCCAGAAGACATTATCAAAGATGTTCTATTGAGAAGAAAAGTTTTCAAAACCGTTTCTATTCTTCGGTATTTCGGTATTTCCAGACAAGTGACTACTGAAATCAATCTTACTAACTGCTGTCTGTGCAATTTACTCTGCGCGAGTTGGCAGACTTTATTTTGCTTACTTTAACATCATTGTTCATGGTGGGGCTAAGCCATTTATTGGTATGGCTGTAGCCTACCCCAGCCATACCCTGACCGCAAATACCTCATTCCTTCTGTCTACTTGTATCCGAAATGCTTCTCGTTTTGCGCTGTCCTCCCGTTCAAATGAAATCGCCGCCAATCATATTTCCAAGCTCGCGCCAGGGGGGGAGGGGTTACAAGGCTTGCGTCTTGTGCTGCATTCACTTGCACTCGGACATTAGAGATTTTCTCTCATAAATGTCCGATGAGCCACAACTTTTCTTTCAAAACAAAGCTGCCAACTGGGGTGGCAGCTGGGGTGGCAAGGCATTTTTCACCCCGTAGAACCGCCACTGCAGTACAGTAATACCCCAATAACGTTTTTAATGAGGGAACTCTCTGTAAAATACTTATCAGGGCTGCCTTATCACAGTGTGTAGTGTTAATACCAACCTGCTTTTGTCATGTATTTTGTGACCAGAGAGAAAGCTGTTCACCTATAATGAATGTTACAATTAATGTTCGGTCACCATTACATAACAATATCACCTAACATCATAGATCTTGAACTGGATGGTTTCAGAGAAAACTTGTGTACTGACTTCCCACAATATGCATGCATTTAGTGTTGCTGAACAAATGAGCTGCCTATCTTTCATCTGAACTCAGACATAAAAGATATGCTTTCAACTAATCAACAGGCTTGTCACTGAGAGGACACATACGTACATATTTTTACTGCTTTCTATTAACCCTTCTTGTATCCATACAGTTACAATAATGCCATTAATAACATACTTGCTCTACTTCCTCTCCCACTGTGTTTCCTGCTCTTGACTTCTGCCACCCCATCTCACCTGCAACACAGCGCAAGTAGTGTTATGTAGCATTTCTTTAGAAGTTTTTGATATCCAATAAGGCATGCCATGCACAACATTTAAAAATCCTTTGCATTAAAGGTGTTATGTACCTCGCATTTTGCTGTATGGGCTTTAGCATGCATCACGCTAAGAAATGGCCTCATTTCGGTCAACAGCAGAAGCTCTGGTAATCCCCCGGCTATTTTATCAAGGTATGGCCAGTACCTAAGAAGCAGGAGCAGGATTTTGTGACAATATCAATATCATCTAAAATGACTGCTGAGGCATAGGCCATTTTAAACATTGTTGTGGATGTGCAATATGACAGTGAGGATTACTTGCATGTTACATCCATACAGAAGAAGTCAACATTTACCTTCTTCGACATCTGTTTTTGGAGAAACATTGGGTAAGCGTATATTTCTCCACGGAAGTGGTTCAGTCCTCGTAAGAGAAACCCATGTCTGATTAATCAGAAAAAATCTAGTTGTTAATAATAAACTGACACAGCAAGGCCTGGATTAAGCACTCATCTCTGTCATCTAGGTGGCTATAACAAAAAATAACACTTGGATGCTACAAATGATGGATAAATTCCGCTTCACCATCAAAAGTGTTTAATGCTTCCAATTCTTACAAAGACTTAGACTTTGATTGCTATTAAAACTGAAATAATGAGACCAGACTCAAGAACCAAACACATATACACACACAGACACACTTATACATACCTGCAAACTGCCATTTGAATGCCCTCCTCGTCTAACTGGGCACCAGACTTTTTTGACATCTCTCTGCCAGCGGTGAACTTGGAAGTACCACAGACGGCACTGTCATTTCCCTATAAAGTCAGTTTATTACACACAAGTTTTGACATATATAAAAAAGAACACCACAGGTGTAACTGCAACTATCATAATAAGAAAAAAAACGTACACTTTTCATGTTGCCTCTGACAAGGTCAACAAATGTTGCGACTTCCTCGTCCTTGACCAGGAACAAGCCCTCATAGATTGGCGGCTCCTCAGTCCTGTCCATGATAAGTTAACATACAAGTCAATAATACAAATCACAAAGCACTACATTACTATGATTTGTTTTAATGTCTGTTATGGCTACTCAAAGACAACACCAAGGGCTACTATTTGTATTAGCGGTGTGTTCTTTATCATTTTCATTAATACCTATACATACCCTTTTGACTTGGAAAACTGGTAATGCTTGCGGTTTCCATCACAGCAGACAGCCAACATGTCTGGAGAACATGCTGGACAAACAAAGTGATGGACCTGGCACATAACCTCTTGTTTGTACTGACAGAAGCAAAACTCGAAGAAGCTTCGCTGAAATGTATCAGCACAGATACTACCGGTCTGTATATTGATTTTAAAAAAGTGGATTAGTAATTGTTTTGAAAGCAATGCCAACAATTAATGATATGGTATACAGTAATATGATATTGTTTTTTGTATGTTTCCGTGTGATTCAGGCAGATTTACCCGTCCAGCTTGAACAGATCTGTGCTCCAACATTTTCAGAAATGCCTGCCTGGACATGGCTGGTGCTGTCACCTTCATGTGCTCGAATGAGGTGAACATATTTGTAAAGCATCTGGCAGCTGGTGCTAGCTGGCCAGTACCGATACAAAAGCAGGTCTTTAACCTCAGGAGTCCATTCTGCAGAGCAGGATGGACAGGATTTCCGAGGCAAGCAGACATTGTATCTTCCTGTGAACAAATGGACAAAGTAAAGGTATTTCGGTAATAAAACTGTGAGTTTGCCTTAACATATTGTATTTTATACATAGATGTGCATATATGATATATTAGCTATTTGACATGGCATTTGGGTGTTGTCTGAAAATGACCAGGTGATAAAAAATCTTTGCGTTGCACAAAGTGGTAAAACTCTGCCGTACAATACTACTTGTACAAAAAGAAGGGCTTTCAGAACAACATACCGTTGATGGTGACCACAGAAATATGCTTCCAAGGAGTAACTGTGACGTCATCAGAGCATTCACAGATTGACCTTGGAGTAGGAACAGGCAGTTGACATACTGCAATATAGAAAATAAGTTAGGAAGGGTGTATTTACAGTTTTTCCTTAATTCTCCAGATTATCAAGATATTCAATAACATTTTGCATAATTTCCACATATCTTGCAGCCCTAGTCAAAACCAATAATACTTTTTTCAATCAGCTATGTACACTTCCCATTCACACTTAATTTTGGGAACTACACTATAATGGGACATTGTAATGTAATGTTAATCTTTACATACTTTGTTCACAAAACTGAGGCTGGCCATTTTCATCCACCACCACAGCAGTTGTAGGGGGAATGGGCTCCAGAAATCCATTGAACACAGCCTCTCTGTCATGGAAGATATTTCTCTTATGGGCCTCCATGTCACAGGTTGCACAGAGGAACTCCATGTCCAGTGGAACACAGTCCAGGCACCTAATAGCCGCTTGTTCTGCACAGCATCTGTGGCACTTCTGAATGGCTATTCTCTCAGCTGAGAGTTTTGCATTAAAAAGCATTGGCCTAGCAGTTTTCATTCTCACATCTGTGAGAAGCTGCCTTTGTGTCCAAGCAGAAACCGTTCCGTCTGTTGCCTCCAGAACCTGGACTGCAGTTAGGGTGTCTCTTAACTCTTGGAGATGTGTTTCTAAAAAATAAAACAGCTGTTAAGACACCCTAAAACTGGTATGATGGATATTAAGGTAGTATACTGAAACACTTTTGAGTTGGAAAGATATATGCGGACTAATAATAGCAACATGCTATCAATCATTATATGCATCCAAAGCAATATTAGCAAGTGATACTTATACCAAATATGCATTCACTTGTCATGAAACAGTCAACACTCAATACTTTATTATGATTAACTAGATGAGTATAAAAATTGAAAAATTGGGGAAAACTGTAGTGCCAGTCAACTGCTGTTATAATCAATATACTCACCAAGACTACCAAACTCTTGATTTTCTAGCTGAAGGCCTTCCTCATGCACAGGATCGTCTCTTCTGGCTTGTGAAGCTGCAGAGACAGTCATTTTTGCTTAACCCTTCAATCAATCTAAAATTACACCAATTAATTGTAATATTAAAATGCTCTGTAAGGACTGCAGGTAATGAAACTAAGAACATATTACCACAGCATCACAATGACAAATGAAGCTCAGCGCAAGTTCAGGCAGGAAGACCTATCACTTCGTATTGCACGTCATGGCAATACTCACTCCCTTCACTAATTGATAGGGAGCGCCACTCCTCAAGCTAACCTATCACTTCCCTCCATCCACAAGCCTAATTATCGCACCTGTTAATCCCTCTATATATGCTCTCCTCTTTTCCATCAGCTGTCTTCCAGGTGTCAACGCACAACCCTCCTCCACCCCTTCGCCTCCTGCTTCCAACTCAGGGCCAAGCTTAACCTTCTCCCTTCCAACCGGGCCTAACCACTCATCACCACCACCAGTGTCTAGACCCGGGGGGTTAATCGGAAACGGTTCTTTCCCTTCCCGAATGATATCCTACAAAACCTGGGCCTAATCGCCAAACACCATTTTATTCACTGTTATAATCTGTCATCATTATGTTTCATTTATATAATGTGACCCGATAATAAACATGTATTCCATACATCACGTCTCTCCCGATTGAATTTACATTTGCCATACTTTTATCCAAATCGAGGTACACATGTTCAAAAATACAACACAAGCAAGGATTATCAGTCGCAGGCTCTTACAATATATTGATTTAATTTGAAAATGTTTTAAACATTGCAACAGATTTGTCAAGAGGTATCTTTACATTACATAATTTCATACTGTGTACACCAAAATAACTTTGTTATGAATTATCTTTATTCTTAGATTTAGAAATCATGATATAGTAAAGAACAAACCTGATGCGGAGCGTTGAGTTTCCCGTTGTCTCTCACGTCTGCGCGTGACCACAGATAGAAATTTAAAATCAATGTTTTGATGGTATAATGTAGTTTAGACATACTGTCAAGTTAAATGCTCTTTTATACTGAAAAAACAGAAATTCTTGTGCATAAGCAGTTAAGCTTTTATTCTGAAAATCCTTCATCTCCGGTTAGCATTTAGCATGTGGCTAATATACGATTTCCTAAAGAGGTGAATTGAGAAGCGAAATGACGTGGTGTGGTGAAAACCGAAACCTACTGATTTAACACTACAACTATAGATGTCGAGATACTACCATGCTAAATATTAAATGAAAGTACAGTTTATTTGAATACACTATTTTTTACAGACGAGAGTAGCATGTGACAACATCCGGAATGACCGGAAACCAAACCAGCCGAGAAGTATGTTTTAGAGCAGGGGTCCCCAAACTTTTTTCTCTGGGGGCCACATTATCGTTCCTGACTGTGATGAGGGGCCGGGATCGATCATGTGGGCTGTATACTAGGCCACTGCCTGTTATAGCCATAATTTCTAGCACAAAATAGTTCATCATTACAAGTGATTTGCAAAATAAGTGAGTACTTCACATGTTTTTCAATTTGAAATACCACAGGTATTCCTTTTATTTTCTAATAACAATCATGTAAAAATAGCAAGGAAAGGTTAGAAAAACATGGTGATTGACAGTTTATGAGTGATACAATAGAAATTGTAGGCCTATATTACAGTGAGATGAGAAATCATCAAGACAAGAAACTTGGTGAACAATATATCAACTAACCAACTCTTATTTGTATATGCAGGTGAGATTTTTTTTGTTCAAGGTGAAAATGCAATGAGCACCCAAACACTTTTACAGCACAATTATCATCCCTTTGAAATAGGAGATTGAGATGAGGGGCAGTGCATAAAGAGGAGAAAGAGGAGAGAGAGGAGAGAGAGGAGAGAGAGGGAGAGAGAGAGACAACGATGGAGAGGCAGATGCTGAGAGAAGAGATTGGGAGGAGAGACTGAGCAGTAAACCCTCGGCAGGTTAAACTAGAAGAGAGTAACAGAATGCGAAGTCAGCAATATGTGCAGTAGGTGAACTGAATTGGTACTTGTAGCCAGGGTGGAAGGAAGGATGGATGGGCAGTGATCTTTGAGGTCAGCAGTTGCAGTCCCCTCTCTTGCTGCCTGGAAACCTGGCATAAAGGGATGACATTGGACACATTCAGTAAATTACATAAATATGCTGCCTGTTGTTCCTTGTGATGTGATTTTACAAATACAGTGTAGCATTATTCATTAAAATTCATTAAAAACATTAATCATATTTCATCAAAAAATCATAGTTCATGTTTACAGCCATATAAAATTGTAATAGTTAAAATCAGTATATTTACCATATCAGTGTGAACTGTGTGCTTGCTTCTGGCTGGTGAGAAGTCCGATGTCTGGGTGTAGCCTAGTGGTTGCCAGTCTCAAAGTTTGATGCAAATGTTCATCTGAGAGTCTGTTCCTCGTTGGATTTTTTATTTGCTTCATGCGGGAAAACGTCTGCTCGCAGGTGTAGGTGCTGCCAAAAACGGTACACATCTTCAGAGCATGTTGTTTAATGTTTGGGTAAGTGCCCTCTGGTAGCTCAGCATAGAACTCAAGGAGGTGGTCAGGCTTGAATGCGTCTTTAAGGACATCACAATTCTGCAGCTCGGCTAGTTCAAACTGAAGAGAGGGAAGTGCGTCGTCAATGTCAGCAGCAAAGGGGTTCTGGAACAGACTTATGTCTTTGTTGTTGACATGAAGCTCGCGGAAGCGCACACTGAACTCTCGCTGCAGCATCTCCAGGGCATCTTTGCACTTCGCGACTGGGAAAGGGGTGGCTGGTTTCTCGGCGCAGTAGCTTTGGGTGGCAGGGAGATGTGTGAAGTCCAGCTTTTGGACCTGTCGCACAAGGAGCTGCAGTTTGACCTCGAATGCTTTTATGTGGGAATACATGTCGCTGATGAGATTCCCTTTGCCTTGGAGCTGTAGGTTGAGGTGGTTCAACAGTTCAGTCACATCAGTTAAAAACGCGAGGTCCCATTTCCACTCCGGGTCGGTCAGCTACCGTACCGTTTCACTTTTAGACTGGAGGAAGGTGTTGATTTCGGGCAGCAGGTCGTAGACACGGCGCAATACTTTGCCTCGACTTAACCACCGGATTTCGGTGTAGTACAGCACATCCTGGTGAGCAGACCCCAGCTCGGAGAGAAAGGCCTGGAACTGCCTGTGTTTCAGCCCATTTTTCCGGATGTAGTTGACACAGTGCACAACCACCTTCATCACAGACGCCCACTTCAAAACTTTGCAGCACAGCGCTTGCTGGTGAATCGGGCAGTGGACTTGAATCGGTGGGGCGAGACCTCGTTCCTCGAACTCGCCGTTTAAGCGCCCTACTAGACCCCTCGTAGATCCGACCATGCTAGGCGCACCATCTGTAGTGACACTGGCAAAATTAGCCCATTGCAGACCAAGTTCGCCCATTGTTTTGCACACTTCGACAAAAAGGTCTTCTCCAGTTGTTGTGCCTTTTAGGCTTCTCAGTGATGCCAGCTCCTCTGACACTTCAAAACGTGTGTTGACTCCACGAATAAAAATCAACAGTTGTGCCGTGTCCTGTACGTCATTACTTTCATCCATGGCTAAAGCAAAACACTTGAATTCTGCGGCTCTCTCTCTCAGTTGGTCAAACACGTTTCCCCCCATCTCCTCAATTTGTCTCGTCATCGTTTGTGCTGAGAGACTCACCCCACGGAAGGCATCTGTCTTCTCGGGACACACCTCCTCGGCCACAGCCAGCATCATGGCCTTCCCGAATTCTCCGTCTGTGAACGGCTTGCCGTGGGTAGCCAGTAGGTTAGCTACTTTGTAGCTAGCTCGGACAGCAGCCAGGTTGACCCGGGATTGACGAAGGAAGGCATCCTGTTGAACAGCTAGTCCGCCTTTCAGACACCGAACCTTATCATCTCTCGCTAGCCCGCTCAAGCTAGCATACTCTCTGTGCCGGGTTTCGTGATGGCGGCGAAGGTTGAATTCTTTAAACACGGCCACATGTTCTTTACATATAATACAAATGGCACGGTCCTTCCATGGAACAAAAAAATAATCCTTGGTCCATTGTTCTTTAAAAACCCGACACTCTCTGTCAATTTTCCTCACTTTACTGCACGCCATTACACTGCTGTTCAACTGTAGCATAATATTTTCTGCGCATGACTTCGATCAGCTTGTAAGGTGGCGGAAATTCGGTCATAAACATACGTCATATAAATAATACAGACACACATATTAAATTATATAAAATATAAATGGTTAATAAAAAAATATTTTAGTGTTAAAAAAACAAGATGCAAATGTAACAGATGTCAACCAGAACGTTACATAACGTTGCTTTTAAAGCGTGATAGAGGCGCTGGCGATCTGATTGACAGTTCCACTGTTTGGCTCATGGCCACTACCAGAGCCGCTCTGGCCACTACATACTGACGGCCTCGAGTTCTAATCTCAGGTGACGGAATGAACAGCGATTACCGCCCTCGTTTGGAGAGTCATGTTATTATTTCACAAAACAAGTTGGACGACTAAAATAAAATATTTAAAAAAATATTTTATTATTTTTTATTTTTTTTTTCTTCTTCTTTGGGCCAGTTCAAATGGTGAGGTGCAGAGAGGTGGAGGGCCGGTCAAAGGGGCGTGGCGGGCCGTATGCGGCCCGCGGGCCGTAGTCTGTGGAACCCTGTTTTAGAGTATTGATTACAGCGTTTAGAATGTGTTACATGAAAAGTGATGAAAGAGAATATGAGGAGAAAAGGCGTGTTAAGCATATGTTGAAGGTGAAAAGTACCAATCCTCTGTTTTAAATGCAACAACGGACATTAGAGGCGAGGCGAGCCGGCTGGCGGGGAGGAGCCAGCAGAGGATATATAACGGCACCAACTGGGGGATTCGCCCTTCTCTTCTTGCTCAGGAGAGCCAGATCACGGCTGTTTTCTGCCGGAACAATATTCTGTCTGTAACACTACCGCGCCTTTTTTAATTAACAGTGATGCAAATTAGTCGCTTTTCGGCGCCTCCCGCTTTTTTAACGCTGCTTTGGGTGACTTGTGTAATTCGTGGAAAACCGAAGAGTTTTCGTTTTGGGGGGGGGGTCCGTCCGTTAGTCCGTCCGACTGACGGACAACTTCTCACTTCAAAAAAGAAGAAGAAATCTAGATCGCAAAATAATTAAACAAGCGAATGCATGTTTTTCCTGGCCAAGGACAGGTTCCTTGTACACAACACGAGCGTATCGTGTCTTCACGTGTTTATGTCTCGTCTGAAAGGAGTGTAGACTAGACTAGAGTGCTTACGGAGAGCACCGGAACGCCGCTCCAGCTCTTCAAATATTGCAGTACCCATAAGGAGCCGTACACATGCTGCAGTGTTTGCGTGGCTGTGTCTTTAGTTGTAAGCACAGTGGCGATCTGTTGTTATTAGCATCTGGTTAGCTAGCTATGCTAACAAATTTAAAGAGCTTTTCTACAACCAGGTGGAAGAGAGCTTTCTCCTGAGAGGCTCAAATAACCTCAGCTCAGTGAGGTTAAGGCACACCTTGATATGATCATTATAATTATTAATGAGACATTAGAGACCAAATGAAAAACAGGTATAAAATACTATATGACAGTAACAAAAAAGTTGTTTAAAATAAGTGATTTGTAAAATATCCATAAAGAAAAATCTGTTTACAGTTCTGTTTCAAATGGGTGTTGAGAGATGTATCCATAGATCTCCTCATGTTGCTCTCAAAGTGCGCCAGATTGATGCTTTTAACTTCAATATTTAAAAAAAAATCTTCCCGGGGGAGCATGCCCCCGGACCCCCCTAGAGGAGGTTAGGTCCCCCCACTTAAATCATGTTCACATGGATACTAAATAGATTTGCACACATCTTGTGTCCATATCTTTCTGTTTTGGTGGTCATGCCACACCGTGCACATGCATGCATGCCAGAGTCATGGTGAGATATCTGGATTAAGAGGTTGCTTTTTCTTTGCACAGCATGAAAGAAAGGCCAAATGAATTGGCTGTGATTTTAGTTTTTTTAACCCTCTGGAGTCTAAGGGTATTTTCTCGATTTTCAGATGTTTTCTTAAATCACCTTTTAAATGTATTACTTCTAACATGGCAACCCATGTGTTGAATATCAAAATGTTCAGGACAATCTCTGGTATTGCTATATATGCAAATTACTCACCTTAGAGCACTTTGTGATGAGATAAGTAGCTCAAAAGCTTAAAATGTGACATCCGATTTTCGGAAAATCCTCAAAACTCTTGTGTAAACACAAATGTACTCATGTGATCAAATTGTTTTGGTGTTTTAGATTTGGTTACCAAAGTCTTAGGATCACAAAAGTAGTGAAATATTTGAATTACACTGTATATAAATGTGTAATTCATGTCTAAAATGAAAATAAATTAATTCGAATTTTGAGTAAAACAGGTGTTTATCACTCTACTTTCACCACAGTAGGGACTGAGATACATTAGGACTGACTAATGACTTCATATTACATAACAAGGTTCATGTGATGTGTACAAATACAAATTGAGCATTCAAACTTTTTATTCAAACAACAATTTATTATAAATATGTTTTTTTCAACCAACTATTTATATAAATATAAGAAACTGGAAAATCTCACTATTTATAATATTCAACATCAGAACTTTCAACCAACTCTTCATTATAAATGTCAAGACAGTGTCAAGGTCTTTGTCTGTCTTCCAGAACAGTGGGTCTGGCTGCTGTGAAGATGGGGGTGATGGTGCGTGGGCTGCTGTGTAGGTGAGGTGTACAAGTGCTCTACGAGATCTCCACGAGACCTGCTTGCTGGCTGAGTTGAAGGTGATGGCTGTGGTGGAGCCTTTTTGCTGAGGTGTATATTGACCTTGTGGCAGCCGCAGATGGAGGTGGAGGCAGCTGTAGTGATGCTGGTCTGCTGGTCCTTGGTGGTGATGGCTCTGGTGAAGGCCCTTGAGCCACGGTAGATCTTGACCTGGGGGCCGGCACAGATGGATGTTCTGGCTCCTGGATAAACGCCGCCTGTGGGCCACTAGGCCCAGGCAGCTGTGAAACCTCTCTGTAAAACAAATTAAAATGTAGGACAATAATTACTGCATTGAAATAAAGTTCAAGTAAAATGTTGCTCAAGCACAAATAACAATGCACACATAAAAAGAAAGATTGGGAGGTTGGACAGGAGTCTCTCTCTCTCTCTCTCTCTCTCTCACACACACACACACACACACACAGATATTTCCAGTTACTTTACATTCAGTATAAAATCACAAACACACATATACATAGGCTACATCTGATTACAAAGTCTCATCTGTACAGGACGGTAAAATAATCACTGGCACACATATAAATAAATCTATGACAAAGTCCAGAGGGTTAAGCAGAGGTTGAGTTCAATCATTTGTACGGCCCTCGGAGGATGTTGTAAAAATTGAAAGGAAAAAGGTTCCCCACCACTGCTGTAAATAATAATAAAAACTCTTGATTTAAAACTTAACATCTCTGTCTCCTATTGATCTGAGTATATTATAAAGAATAGCCACTTAATTGAAGCATTATAGCACAGGCCTTTGTCAGATGGTATATTACGCTGTTTTTTTCCTGCTTCGAATAGTTCTCTCTTTTTTCACCATACCTGTGTTTGCATCACTGAATTAAAGTATCCCATTTGAATCTTTTCAGAGACTCCAGTTAGTCTCATTTTAAAGCTTCTCTTCTGGACGCGAGAACAAAGAACATATTTAACAATTGGAGCCCAACGTGGTCTTCGCAAAACCGGGAGAGACTACAGCAGGCTGCTCGCTGGACCCGCTGGCATCCGTTCAACACACAGAGAGCTCAAATCAACTAGGTAAGGAGAAACCTGTTATATCGAATTCTTCAATAGTTAATGTAGGACAATGTTAGTTATGTGTGTTTGACGGCGGCCAGCGGATCCTGAAAATAGCTGTGCAATTTAAGTTAAAACAAGCCTAAATTGATAAACATTGGTATCCTACCACGTGGCGTTGCTTTGTTACAGGCAGGGTGAGTTCAATTTATTTTGTTCTATTTAACCCTGCATGCTATTCGTTTGTCTGTTATTACATGTCGGCTAGAGGCCAATCACTTATATAGGTGTCTTTTGTTGCGTTTTAAGTTAACGTGAATGGTTTTAGGCCATTAAGCAGTCGGGACTAGTTTGAAGCTAAGGTTATTGGAGTGAGTGTTTTGTGTTAACAACAGTGTGAGGCTGTTTTAAAAAAGTCCTTTTTCAAGGAAAAGGCCTGAGGAGTTTGAAGCTTTCAGTGGTTACTATTTTCTGTTTTCAAAAAGACATTGCGTTGTGGATTACGGCAGGAAGTGCGACATTCGTGCGTTAGATAGACGATATTCTTCTGATTGTGTTTGGATAGCGTCCCATTTTGTCCCATAAATAGCGTGTTTAAACAGAAGAGATTACCATACTGGCTCTTAAAGTCAAAACATTTACGTACATGGGTAGAGGGCTATGACGTAAGGGTATAAGGCTCATTTATCATTGTAAACTAAATAGAAATGTTATTTTAAACTACAGTGTTGTGTGTTGAATTTACTAGACAAAATATCACCTCACCATTATTTCAACTCCAGGTGTTTTCTCAAATCCCTTTGTTCTTCAGTTCAAAGGTTGGAAAACCAGTTGCCATCTTTTCTTGACCTCATGTTCACAGTGAACCACACGGCAGTCGCCATTTCATGAAATGCTAATTGAAGTACTCTGTTTGCTTTAACACACTGAGGCTAGGCATTCCATCTTCTAAAGAACATCATACTTCTTGTTAGAGTTAGAACTATTGGAAGTACTTCTGCTGGTAAATGTGTATTGGCGGTTTTGTGAATATTCTTGTTTGCAAATGTGTTTTGGCGGTTATATGCTGTGTTGTTTAACCATAATGTAATGTTCTTCCTATTTTAAAGATATTTTTAAGGAAACTAAGTTTCTCCTTGTTAAAAACAAGTCAGTTTTGCAACAGTTATTCCCTAGTGGATTAAGCTGGAAATTAAAATAGCGCACTCTGGTGGTAGTACAGAATTATTACACAAATAGAAGAAACACCATAACATTGTGAAGTATAATTTTAAGTGTTATAAATAAACACATGCTTGATCGACAAGACAGAATTGCAAGTGGTTTCTAATTATAAGAGAAGAAACTTTACATAATACTTTTTCAAACACCAATTTATTGAAGCTAACACAAGTGGTGACATTAGCATTTGGATTTGGATTTGAACCAAATTCATATTTCAAAGTCAAAACCATACACGGTACAACTTGATTTTAACATTTCATATTTTAAATTTGCATAATTTTTATATAATAATTAACTTTATTAATATTTTACCTATAAAAAAAAAAAAAAAACAATATCTTAAAAAAAAAAAAAAATCTTTTAATAAAACCTTGAGCAACTTAAAAAAAAAGAAAAAAAAAAGAATTAAAGTTCGGACGAACAGCAACGAAGGTGCTAGTCAGAAGATTAGTGCTTCATCTTTGATAGGTTAATAAATAATTAGAGAACATGTCACCAAAACAAACTAAGTTGAGACTAGATGCAGAGCCAGGCTCAACAGCAGATGTCAAAGGAAGGATACAAATCAGATCAGATGCCATCACAGCTCCAAATCTTAGACAAAAGACATGGAACCACATGGAGAAACTGTTGAAACAATGGCAAACAAGAGGACTGTATCCAGCTGATGATCAACCAGCACCAACGAAAGCCCATAGAAAAGCAGTAATTGACCATGAAAATGGAGAATACCTGCGAGAACAACAAGCATGGATCAAAGCCGGACAACCGTCTTGGTATGGACCTGCAAAGATTGCTATGAACAAAGCGGAAATAAGGAAAGCACGAGTTACAAGTCTGATGCTCCATTTAAAGTATTCTGCTAGTGGGATGGCTAACATGTGCGTCGACAAAGAAGCAAATTCGCAAGCAGAAGAAGACGCGAAAAAAATGGAAGAACCAGTAATCCAAACTCCAAAGCTCTATCCTAACTTGATTGAAGAACCTCCTCCCTACATTTCATAAAATAAAACTCTCCTTCAACCCTCAATACAAGCCCCAACTTTTGGTATTTTGGGAGGAGTATTGGAATTGGAAGGAGTCCCCACAGCAAGACGTCTCCAAGAATTGGAATACGGAGTAAGAATGCTCACGACTCAATCCAATCAGCTGCTGGAGGAACACAAACGATTAGCCGAAATGCAAGCATTAAGAACTATGCCTACAGATAGACAACTTCAGCGAGACATGCTACAAACACCTCTGTCATTCCAGTCAATCAACAGATCAACAGGTGCAGATCCAGGAAAAATGGCCGCTTATGAGAGAGCGGCAGAGCCTATCTTCTCTCTTCAACCACAAACAGCAGAGGAAGACGCACAACAACACAGATGAGAAGAGGCACATAATGACAGAGATGCTGAAGAAAGAAGAAAGGCAGAAGAGGCACATAATGACAGATATGCTGAAGAAAGAAGAAAGGCAGAAGAGGCACATAATGACAGATATGCTGAAGAAAGAAGAAAAGTAGAAGAGGCACATAATGACATTATTGAAGAAATGCGGAAGTCAGATAAAGCCAGTCATGACATTATTGCAGAAAGACAAAGGGAGGAAGATAAATACCAGCAACGTCTGGCACAAAGACAACGAGAAGATGTGACATTCCGGGAAATGATGGAAGACAGACACCAGAACCAAAATGATGAACAAAGAACTCGGGGATGGGAAGACTCTCAAAGAACACGCCGAACAAATTACTCTCCTGATGAACAAAATTACAGAGGACAAGGACATGGAGAAGACAACGACAGTGCACATTCTCAAACCAGCAGACACTCGGGATACCCGGAACACACACAGCAACAACAGGGTTTCACCACACCCTCAGGGAAAAACAGAGGTGACGAAATCAACCAACAAACTGTGACAGGGCCCATAGCTGAAAGACTCAGGAGTACCGCACATAGCGCCATGCCATTGATAGCAGCTGGAAATAGAGGATTTCAATACCAATCATGGAATCACAGGGACATGGAAGCATTAGTGGGAAAACTACCTCCACTCATAAAAGGAGGTCAGAAGTGGGTGATTGATCTGGAGAGATTCACAGCCCAAGACCACCTATGCTTAGGAGACGTAAGGGCCCTTCTTGGACGGATTGAAGGACGACTTGAAGCAAGAACAATAGACTCCGAGGCTAATTTAACAAATGACCTAGATGACACCCCCTTCAACTACATCAGGTCAAAATATTGGGCTGCTATTCGTCACATCTACCCGACAACACGCAGTTTTCATGCTCTCATTAGCTTGAAGAAGGAGCCTGAGGAAGACATGCATGCATTCCTGAAGAAATGTGAAGAAGTGTGGGAGGCTTGCACGGGTGAAAGACATGATCTTTCTCCAGCTATTGAAATGGTGTGGAAGAACTCTGTCATTAAAGCCCTTCCCCTAGCAGTGCAGACACGTTTGGAAGAAGTGGTTGGATTGGACAATAAACCCGCTGAACAATGGAGACAACATCTCATTCACCACGATACCAGACACCAGGCGGCTAAAAAGGGACTTGATGAAGACGATAAAATCCAAGCAAGGAGACTCGTGAAGATACAAATAGCTGAGAAAGATGCCGAAGCTAATAAAAACAGGAAAGATGCAAGGCAAATGACAACTAAAGCAGATAAGACCATAGAAACAGAGACAGTAATGCAGACACCACTAACAGTTCAAGCTCAGGTGGAGCCAGAAAATCAGAAGCAGTACCAACAAAGAGGTGGAGGAAGTTTCAGAGGAAAGGGCAGAGGAAGAGGTTTCCAAAAAGTGGGATGTTACGCATGCGGTCAGGTGGATCATTGGGCCAGAAACTGTCCGCATCAACAGATGCCATACAATCCTACACAATTCCAGCCCCAGACACAGCAGTATTATCCCCAAGTACAGCAACCGCTTCCGCTTGTGTATACTCCTGTCCAATCACAGCCACAAGCACCCATTTACATGCCTACACAGTACCAACAGAGGGGAGGACTCAGTGGAGGCAGAGGATTCCAGGGACAACCAGGAGGAGGAGGGGTGCCAAACATGAACCAAATGCCTCTGACAGCTTGGAGTGGTCCATACGTATGAGGAGGCCCAGAGGTGATGCAATTCCATCCCAAGATGAACCAATGGTCACCTGTGAGATTGAGGGGGAGAAGGTGGAAATGATGTTGGACACAGGAGCTACAGCTTCCTGTTTGACAAAATTAAGGGGAAAACCACCACCACTCACAAATCACACCCTTAAAACAGTTGGATACTCGGGAAAAATTGATGTACAGAGATATACATTACCATTGGTCACAAAAATTGGGAAGCAACTCCTACAACATCCTTTCCTCTATGCCCCAAACTGTCCCATAAATCTAATGGGAAGAGACCTTCTCTTAAAATCAGGAGCGAGAATTCTATGCACACCAGATGGGCTGATAATCCAATTTCCAGGCCAGATACCACTCCACCAGACATACGATGGACAACAGAGAATCATGATGATGGCAGCAGATCCAGAAAATGAAGAAGAAAATGACACAACCACTGTGTACTGGAGCCGCCTAATCACCACGGAAATCGATACTCCTCATGTCCAAAGAACGTACATGGCCTGGAAGCCATGGATAAATACACTGGGACCCTATGGGCCCCCGCAGGATCCTCTACATTGTACGTACAATTATATAAGGCGACCGGATGAAGAATATCAAGATGCATGGATGGAAAATAAAGAGGGAAGGATGGAAGATTTGACTGTAGCAGACATCTACGTCGGACCGCAGGGTGTAGCAGCAGCGGTAAAATTCACACCAGAACAAAAACAATGGTACAATTTATCTGAAGAAGCTGTTCCTCATGTCACACTCGCCAGGACCATAGGAGCTGAGTCCAGATCATTGGTTCCAATGATAAAGACTGCATTGAACACAGAATGGTTGGCGACGGAATCACCTATTCTGTGGCAATCAACAGACCAGACGATGTGGAGGATTGGAAACAATAGCCAGGAACAAGGGCTATTGGAGAAGCAAGAATTGGACAGAGATCATGGCCGAGAACACACAAACTATCCGGACACAGAAGAAATGCTGATGCAGGTGCCTACACATCTTTGGACCACTGGAGACTATGACGTTGGATTAGTAAATCATGAAGTCTCAGTGGAGCTGATGGAAAATTACAAACCATGTTGGCGCCCGCAATACAAATTGAAACAAGAACAAATAGATGGAATAGGAAACACCATTCAAGGATTGTTGCAAGCTGGAGTAATCGACACACCAGTTCAAATTGGAATACTCCCATCTTGCCGGTACCAAAAGCTGGAAACAAGGGATGGAGAATGGTCCATGATCTGAGAGAAGTCAACAATGTCACTAAAACTGCTAATATTCATGTTCCCGATCCACATGTAGCATTACAAAATCTTAATCCAGGTCACAAATATTTCACAGTGATAGATCTAGCTAATGCATTCTTTTGCTTACCATTAGATCCAAAAGTCCAGGATATTTGCTTTTACCTACCAAAGACAGCGATATACCTACAATCGGATGCCACAGGGTTACAAGGATAGCCCAGGATTATTTAACAGTGCATTGAAACAAGACCTCAGTGCATTGCAACTTCCGGAGGGAGTGACTCTGATACAGTATGTTGATGATTTACTTCTAGCCGGGCCAGATGCAGCAACATGTCTGGCTGTGACTCAACAATTGCTAATCCTACTGGCCAATGTGGGCTATAAAGTGAAGAAAGAAAAAACGCAGATCGCAAGGAGAACGGTTACATTCCTGGGAAGGATGATTTCCTCGAACAGTCTAACTCTGACACCAGCACAACGGTCTTCCATCCTCTCCCAACCAAAGCCCAAAACAGTGCAACAAATGCTCGCTTTCCTGGGCCTGACAGGCAGGACGTACATACCTGACTATGTGGACTTGACACAACCACTGAGACACATAATTGCAGAAGCAGGAAACAGAAATCTTAAAGCTACTCTCGAGTGGACAACGTTGGCCGAAGAAGCTTTCACGAAGACGAAGCAAGCCCTGAGTCAAGCGGCACACCTTTCCAATCCGGATTATGATGATGATTTTTGCCTTGATGTTTCTGAATCAGGTGGAATAGTCAATGGAGTCCTGTTTCAGAAAAAAGGGGGAGTGAGACAGGTACTCATGTACCATAGCTCAAAGTTAGACAATATAGAACTAGGCCAGACAGGATGTGCAAGACACCTAGCTGCACTAGCAAAAGTCATTGAGAAAACTGCACATCTGGTAATGTGCCACCCATTGAAAGTCAACACAGCCCATGGAGTAGTAGCATTCATAAATTCACAGGCATTCACATTTTCCCCAATCAGGAAAATCAAGATTCAGACCAGTCTGTTGAAACCCCATATAACATACCAAAGTGGTTTAACAAACATGTCTACAGGACTGAGCACGGAAGAGCACACACCCCATGACTGTCAGTTAGTCTCCCAAAAGGATCTTAAGATAAGATCAGATTTAGAAACAGATCCACTGGACCAACCAGACTTCACTTTCTACAGTGACGGCTGTTGTTACAAGGGAGATGACGGGAATGTGGCCTCCTATGCAGTAGTCCGGCAGGAGGGAGAAAATATACAAACAATAGAAGCAGAAATCATCTCCCAACCTGCTTCGGCCCAACTAGCAGAAGTAGTGGCACTCACCAAAGCCTTGGAGCATGCAGAGGGACAACGAGTCAACATCTATACAGATTCAGCATATGCTTATGGAGTAGTGCATATAGACGGACCACAGTGGATCAGAAGAGGGTTCCTAACATCTGCTAAGACACCAGTAAAACATGCCGAAGCGCTAATACTTCTGCTGACATCTTTACTGTTGCCAGCACAAGTGGCAGTAATGAAATGCAAAGGACATCAAACATTAAACAATGCAATATCCAGAGGAAATGATGCAGCAGACAAGGCAGCAAAGAAAGCAGGAGGGTACAGCAAGCAAATGATATGTACAAAGGCCAATACTCAAGAGGAGTTAACCACCGAACACATCAAAGACATGCAGAAATATTCTGGAGTGTATGAACAGAATCAATGGAGTCAGAAGGGAGCAAAGGAAGTAGATGGCCTGTGGAAAGCCCACGGCGGCCGTTTAGTCGCACCTGCAAAGTTATGCCACCTGCTAATAGAACAATCACATGGTCCCACTCATGTAGGAAAAACAAGAAAAACAAAAGACATTGAACAACAGTGGTGGCATCCTTACATGAAGGACATGGTTGAAAACTTTGTAAACGACTGTGACATGTGTAATGCATTCAATGTAAAAAAGCCATACAAGTGCCCAATGGGAAGATATCCAGTCCCAGAAGCCCCATTCAAAGACATTTGTATTGATTATACAGACATGGGAGCAGACAATGTAGTCAGAGGGTTTAGATATATGTTAGTAATGATTGATCGTTATACGAAATGGATTGAAGCAATTCCCTGCAAGAAAGAAGATGCAAAGACAGTCATTAAATGGCTCAAAACAGAACTCGTACCCCGTTATGGGGTGCCAAGGATTATAAGATCAGACAATGGTTCACATTTTGGAGGAAGTTGAGTTATATTTTGGTATAATTCATAAGTTTGGGTCAGCATATCACCCACAATCTCAGGGAATAGTAGAAAGAGCTAATAGAACATTAAAAGGGAAAATAGCTAAAGTTATTTTTGGCACAAACATGAAATGTGTAGATGCTTTGCGTCTGGCACTCATGTCAATGAGATCTTCAGAGGGTGCTAAAACACATCTTTCACCCCATGAGTTGTTAACTGGTCGGCCAATGCCTGGGCCTCCTAGAGAAGGAGGGACAGGCCCAGTTTTAGACATCAGACAAATAGAAGTCGACAGTGCTTGAATTGGAATAAAAAAGGTGCCAGTACTCTAAATCAGCAACAAGTATTTCGCACAAAGTCATAGTATATCCTATAATGCTGGTGGGTTTGTCTCTTTACTGTATATTTTAGAAAGGCTAACTGTACTTAAACAAAATGACTCAGGGTGAATCTGAGATTAGAGGGGGTGCAGTGGTAAAGTGCTATTTTTATAAGTGGGGAGTGGACCTGACACCCTCTAGTCTATGGGGGTCCGGGGACATGCTCCCCCGGGAACACATTTTTTTGAATATTGAAGTTAGATTCATCAATCTGGTGCAATTTGAGAGCAAAATGAAGAGATATATGGATACCTCTCAACATCCATAATGAAACAACTGTAAACAGATTTACTTTTTCTTTATGGATATAAAAGAAAGTAAAGCTTGACTCCTACTGGCTGGTTAAATGACTCCTCGTCCCTGAGGCCACTACCAGTTTTTTGTTTTTTCAAGATTTTTTTTTAAATGTTGGACTTAAATGCATCAATCTGGTGCATTTTGAGGGGGAAATAAAGAGACTACACCCATATGAAACAAAAATGTATACATTTAAATAATCATAAAATCATAAGTACATGGCCATAACCAATAACATACAATATCCAATATGAAAAAACATTGAAACTTGTTTATTTATTTGTTTTTGGTTCATTTATAGTTGTGAGTGTGTCTGGGCTCCTGAATCGGCCTCTCCTGTCTCCCTCCTCTCCCCCCTGCTCCTCTTTGAGGCAACAGCAAAGACTAGTTTTAGCTCTCAACAAGTTTATCTTACCTTTTTTCACCTAGTTAACATTTTGTTTGTTTTATTCATGCAAATTTTACTCATCACTACCCCCTCAAATGGAAATATGTGTTTACATAAATGGTGACCGAACCGTTTGAGACCCACTGAGATAACTTAAACTAAGTTAACTATCTAAAGACTCAGAGAGTAATTTACCTCACCAGAGCTGTAGTTATCAGCCTCTCAGTCTGACAGCAAAGGACTCTCCCTCCACCTTGTTGTTGAAAAAGCTCCTTATATCCGTTAGCGCAGCTAGCTAGCACCAGATGCTAACAACAATAAACGTAACCGGTGCGCGCGCTTTCTCGCTCGCTCGCGCCACATATACACCAACACACACCCTCCCGAGCTTGAATGACACACAGAGACCAATCGAGGGCATTAGTATGATCTGTATGAAAGTGGCAATGTCGGCAGGCCACGTCATGTAGACAGCCAGTCACCCTCTGTGAGGCAGAGTCAGACCCACATTTGCACTGCGTTGCGTTTACAATATATACGTATATTGCCGGCGGCTGAGTGCCGGTACTCAGTAAGAAGTGCCGGTACCACATGGGTAAAAATCAGAAGTGCCGGTGTTACAGTATAAGTTGAGTCATGACAACTGGCGACATTCTATTATTTTCGTCATAGGAATCCGGGGCGTGTACATTGAGGACCCATTGTTGACTTACCAGGAAAGAAACATCGTTTGTCGTTTACGTTCATCTTTTGCTATATCTGCCTTCCTAAGATCACTTTGCTGCACATTCAGTACTCGTATATGAGGTTGTGGGTGAGAGTCCGATATCGTGACGCTTACAGGGAGGTATCGAACATTACAAAGTAGGTGACTGTGTGGATGCCTGTTCAAAACATTGCAAACTTCAATAAATCATTTAAATTATATATTTGTGTCCGACTTTCATTTGTTCATCGTTCTTAATGTGATGTATAGTAGCTTTGATAGCTGTCCATACCTTCAGACAGCCTAAAAGTAAAACACAAGTTGTTTATTCACAGCCCGAACGCTCATCGAGATGACTGGATCAGTCATGACAACTTGTGATCAGCTCCGATTAAATTGTGATATCAATTCTGTAGCTAACCTCCAGGGAGCACGTTTATTTTATGAAATAAACGTTAAACGTATAGGCTTAAAGGCATAATAGAACTACCGTATTATATGTATTCAACTTGTGCCCCGCTGGACTTACTTTTCTGTGGTTTACCGTTACTGTGACATATCAGTATAGCCACGGAAGATAGTTTGTGTGTTTAATTCCCATGCATCAAGGTTATTTTCATGTATGTAATTGTTTTTCCTGCACAGTGTAGAGTCTTGTTGTGATGAGAGGGATACAGGAATTTCATAAAATAAACGTGCTCCCTGGAGGTTAGCTACAGAATTGATATCACAATTTAATCGGAGCTGATCACAAGTTTCATGACTGATCCAGTCATCTCGATGAGCGTTCGGGCTGTGAATAAACAACTTGTGTTTTACTTTTAGGCTGTCTGAAGGTTGTTGGAGATTCGGAGGATGTTTAAAACCAACCTCGTCTCCGCGTGTCGTTTGATAAGCTGGGTGAATTCGTAAAAAGGAAGGGATTAAGAAACACCAGAATGCAAGTGAAACAATAATCTTGTTTTAATGATACAAGGTAACAATACAAATACAAAGGAATCACGAAGCACTCTGCAGAGTACTCCGGGCTCAGGTTCTACCACGTGTGAGACAGGTCTCAGGAACGGCCGGTCAAAAACAAGAGCGCGAACCAAAGGAAAACACAGTCTTTCATACTAAAACACAGGAGGAGGAGGTGTACGTGCTTTCCCCCAGAGGTCATCTTATTGGCAGAGACCAACACATGGCCTGTCGCACCCAATCAGTGCGACACAGCAGCTTGTAGCCAGCACACACACATCCCGTTTATGGCCCTTTGTCCCTGAGTCCATCTTCCCCCCCTCAGGCTGCCACACACAAGTTAAAAGTATGTTTTAATATATAGTTTTTACAGTTGGCTAAATATGTACGTAATACATGTTAATTACTTTCATATCAATAATAACGAGGAACACATTACCTATGCTCTTAAGCAGTATTAGAGATGCTTTTCAAATAGTCAAACTTCACACAGGCCTAATATAGAGAACACACTCATTTGTCCTATAGCCCCTCCATTTGTTTGAGCTATTGTTCACATCTTTACTTCAAATAAAAGGTTTCACATTGTATATTTCCAGCTTCCTTTACACATACTGTTATTATTAATACAAAGTAACCACACACGTCTATTGAAAACAAGTCGATCTCCCTGATAATTGACATGCTGAAACTCTTCGGAATGTGTCCCCTCCCCCAACTCTCTCGTCCCTGTCATAAAAAACTGCTTCCATTTCATATAGAGTAATAAAAGATGTTTAAGCTAATTTCTCCACAATGTTTGTAGCCATTTAGTACCCACACATGAAAGAATAAGAACAGAGGTATAGTTGACCAGTAATCCTGTAGCACATATATTTACTGCAATGAAAACACACACACATCTGCTCCAAGAATGTGTAACGCACACCCTTCTTTTACGAGGGAAACATTCCAGCGTCTTGGCACTATCTCCAAATAAGGGTGTCCCCTGCTCGCCTCTCTCTCTAAACACAAGGACTTCACCTCAATATATTGGGGGAGGGAAAAGATACTTTGTCCCTTCTAATTTAACACACATGAATATATATAAGGTGACATAAAAAGGAATATACCAGATTGAACTTTCCTGCCATACCACGTTACTTTAATCCTTCAAATAATTCAAATAATCCTTCAAGGTATGGACAGCTATCAAAGCTACTATACATCACATTAAGAACGATGAACAAATGAAAGTCGGACACAAATATATAATTTAAATGATTTATTGAAGTTTGCAATGTTTTGAACAGGCATCCACACAGTCACCTACTTTGTAATGTTCGATACCTCCCTGTAAGCGTCACGATATCGGACTCTCACCCACAACCTCACATACGAGTACTGAATGTGCAGCAAAGTGATCTTAGGAAGGCAGATATAGCAAAAGATGAACGTAAACGACAAACGATGTTTCTTTCCTGGTAAGTCAACAATGGGTCCTCAATGTACACGCCCCGGATTCCTATGACGAAAATAATAGAATGTCGCCAGTTGTCATGACTCAACTTATACTGTAACACCGGTACTGCGTACCGGTGAGTACCGGCCCAATTCAAGCACTGGAAGTCGATGAATATGTCGGGGCTCTGAGTAATATTATCCAATTCTTGTCTACACAGGTTCAGAGAACTGCAGAGACACCAGACGAGACGCCAGAAGAGACTCCTGTACGGTGTTAGAAATTAAAATCAATGTTTTGATGGTATAATGTAGCTTAAACATACCGTCAGTTTAAACGCTCTTTTATACTGAAAAAACAGAAATTCTTGTGCACAAGCAGTTAAGCTTTTATTCTGAAAATCCTTCATCTACGGTTACCATTTAGCATGTGGCTAATATACGATTTCCTAAAGAGGTGAATTGAGTAGCGAAATGACTTGGTGTGGTGAAAACCGAAACCTACTGATTTAACACTACAACTATAGATGTCGAGATACTACCATGCTGAATATTAAATGAAAGTACAGTTTATTTGAATACACTATTGTTTACAGACGAGAGTAGCATGTGACAACATCTGGAATGACCGGAAACCAAACCAGCCGTGAAGCATTTTCTGTATGTTTTAGAGTATTGATTACAGCGTTTAGAATGTGTTACATGAAAACTGATGAAAGAGAATATGAGGAGAAAAGGCGTGTTAAGCATATGTTAAAGGTGAAAAGTACCAATCCTCTGTTTAAATGCAACAACGGACATTAGAGGCGAGGCGAGCCGGCTGGCGGGGAGGAGCCAGCAGAGGATATATAGAGAGGCGAAGTCCCTCCCCTTCCGGGAGCCTCCATGGGACCCCGGAAGCGGAAAATTATACATTGAAGTCAATGGAGAGAGAAAAGTTATCTTTTGATCCCGTTTGAATTGTGCCACGAATGACACATATGATGTTTGTCAATCTTAAACAATCATTTCCATGCAAAAAAAGTCACAGTTTGTCGTAAAAATGCTGAAATATAAGACTATGAATAATACGCAACTAGAAAGACTACAAATCCCAAATGCATTCTGGGTCGCGTAAGTGATGTCATAGGCGATAATGCTCCAAGACTGGTTGTGACTCGCAAAGCAAAGAGGAAGAAGAAGACTGATTTATTCCCTCCAATAAATATAAGAGATTGCTCCAATAAATTCACTTTTACAAGATGCCTGTGTGCTTTGTACGAGGTTGTAATCACAAAAGAGATCATACCACTTGCTCGTTCTATCGCTTCCCGTCTGATGAAAGGACCAGGAGTCGTTGGACCAAACATATCAGGTAATATACATGTTTTGCATGGAACATAGTCAAGTTAGCTACCTAGCTAGTAGCGAGCATGTTAGTTAGCATTATATTACATTACTTAGCCTTGTCATTTGTATTAGCCTTAACATGAAGTAAACCAAAATGTTAAACAGTAAGAGTAGTCATGATGGTAAGTATTTTGTGAAACATTTGAAGAGTAGCCTATCGCCCCCTCCACCAGGTGCTAAGGGGGCGGGAGGTAGGCTAACGCCACATTAGTATCAGCGATCTTTTCTACTTAATGCTATCTGCACAAATGGTTAACATTGACCATTAAAAGATCAGGCAGTTCAGGGAGAGTCGAAGGAAGGAAGGAAGGCAGGCAGCTTTGCATGACATTCTTCTGGACGTGTTTCATTGTGATGATAGTGAGAGTGAGTCAATCTGTTTGTTAGAAAGACAGTAGTTGAGTGATTACTGAGAGAAAATTATTAAAAGAGATAATTATTCAGTGTTGTTACTTTAAAGTGTTGTTACTGACCTTTTTCTCTTTTATTTTCTTTACCTCACCTGTAACTGCTGAGACCCTGAGGAACATGCACACTGGTCTGACCTGCTCTGGTAACCTGATTTCCACTGTACGTAATAGTATTTGGTTATGGTATATTATTTATATACATCAAAGGCACAATGCACCCCTCAGAGACACACATGTATTGAGTGTGATATTTTGCATTGGTCATGTGAAATCATCTTTACACACTAGAAAACTGTAGGAGCGGCAACTTGTTTTGAAATTGAATTTTTAATATCCGATAATAAAGTTAATCTGTTTTCTTTTTTCTTCTCTCTTCCCAGCTCCATCCATCACCATTCTCTGTTCCTGCCAGGTCCTGCTTGCTAATCAATGCTCATATTTTTTTTACACAATTACAAATAAAGTCAATGTATTGTATGACATGAAGTTGTGCTTCATTCTGAGTCAATAATAAATTCATTCTGCCTTCAGCTGCAAAATTATTGTGGACTGCACCGACATCCATGTAGCAGCCCCCCCCCCCCCCAGTAAGATGAACCAAGCAAAGCTGACATACTCAACATACAGCTGTGCTCTTAAGTTTACATGAAGAATTTGTGAAATATTGGTAATAACAGGTTTAAATGATTATTTGTAATTAATTATATAATTTTCTCATCGTAGATGAGCAGACAGGGAGCAGATGAGAAAAGCAGAATATGCAGCTGCCATTTTCCACATGGAAAAGAGAAAGGGCCAAGTGTATTTGAGTGGACAAAAGAGAAATCCCAAATACGAAAAATAAAATTATACAATTTAGATATGTATACAAATAAATACATATCCTATATACACCATCATGTATAATGATGGTGTATGATGTAGAAGGAAGTGTGGTAGATAACAATTAAATATAGAGTTACATACAGATCCATGTTACAGCAAAAGATGGAATAACTAAGAAGCACACAGTATAATAATAATTACACGCAACAATTAAATAACTGCTCAGCATCTCCACCACAATCCCAATCTGCTGTGTCCTGTTTTCCTCCCCTCTGCATAACACCCCATCACACATACGAAACACAACGCAGAGTCCGAGGGTGTTAAGAGTATGTTTATTTAAATGTCCTCCTCTCTACTGGCCAACACAGGGAGCATATGCTGGGTGTAGAATTGTTCCAGGAGGAGGAGATTTCCATGCCATGCAGGGTCTTTGGGGATGGGGAGGATGATCCCCTCCTTCGTGGTCCACAGTAGCAGAGACTCCGGTCTGTGATTTGCAGCTGTTATATAATATACAATACATTTTTTTGAAAAACATTTGATCAAAAAATAAGGATTTGGTCAGGATCTAGAGTCAGTGTGTAGTTTATTAATTAATCAATGCTCTCTACATTAGGAAAACACATACCAGTGTACCAGAGGGAGTCACACACAGCTGTGCCTAGATAACCAAACAAATTGACAACAGGGATGCAAACTCATCAGGTATGAGAAAGGTGACAAGGATCCGAGCCCCCTGACCCCACAGAATATCGGCTTTAAAATGAGGAATAACAGAGGATTTTAGCAGTCAGAACAACTAAAGCAGCAGTGTTAATATTAACAGAAACGCCATAGAGTCACATCTAATAGAAATATATAAAAAGCATTAATTTTAATTGTGTAGCAGTCAGTTTATAATTTTGGCAGCACTGTTGAGCATTTTGAAAATGTATTTTCAGGCCTCTGTGCAAGGCTTAGTCTTTCTATCTTTATAGCCACTGGTGTAAAGTAACTAAGTTCATAAACTCAACAAGTACTATACTTGGGCACAATTTTGAGATACTTGTACTTTACTTAAGTATTTCAATGTTTTGCTACTTTGTACTTCTACTCCACTACAGTTCAGAGGTAAATGGTGTACTTTTACTCCACTACATGTATGTAATACCTTTAGTTACTTTACAGATGTGGATGAATGATGTGAAATATAATCAAGTGTTAAATCAGACTTTAGTTCCACCTGGAGTAAATCCAAAAGCTACCCTGCAGTATACAAAGTCATTCAGACTAGCTGCACCTTTACCAGCTTTGAGAACACTTTCATGATCAATCATTATAAAAACGTATCATATTATTCTGAAATGGACCAATCTGCAAAATGACTACTTTTACTGTCGCTACTTTCACTATATTTTGATAATAATACTTTTCTACTTTTACTTGAGGAACATTTGGAATGCAGGACTTTTACTGTAACAGAGTATTCCTACACTCTGGTACTTCTACTTTTACTCAAGTACAAGAACTGACTACTTCTAATTTTAATCAATTACAAGATATATACTTATACCACCTCTGTTTATAGCCTATGAAAAAAACTATTAGAAAACGAAGGCTAAAGCTAACGTTAGCAGATAGTGACAATGTATGCTAGTTAGCTAGCTCAACGATAATATTGCGACGGGAAAAAAAAACTTTTCAGTGCACATCACGCTCTGCCGCTCCGACAGGGAGCTCTATTGTGAACACCTGAACGGCCCGTTCTAACAGCTGTTCACCAGCGGTCCAGTCTGTGCCACAGGGACTCCGGACGCACAGTTAATATTAACGAACGCACCGTAGGTAATGTAGCTGCTGAAGCTAGACCATCATCGCCGAGCAGCAGAGGCTTATTATACATCATGAGCAGAGCCGACAGGCAGGAAGACTCGAGCACACAGCTCGCGCTTCATTATAATATATATAAAAAAAGCTCGCGGCCGCACATTAATCCGGGTCCCAGACCCCCTCCCATACCCAAAAAATATTTTTATTGCAGATCTACAGGAATCACAAAAACGACCTATCTTGGATTCAAAACGGAGAATTTCGCCGAAAGGTGACAAGTTTGCATCCCTGGACAAGATAACCAAAATCCTTGAATCTACACACAGCAAATAAACTCAAATGACACAACGAGATGTAAAAAGGAGATCACACATATAGTCGATATAGAACTGGCCGCTTCAATCTGAAGAGCAACTAAAACAAAACACGGGAGTGTATCTTGTTCTTGTGAACACTAATGTTATCCACAGCATACACAGACACCACAAAGTTCTTAAGGAGAAAACTAGTTTCTAAAACAAAACACGTTAGTGTACCTTGTTAGCTAGCTGACATTAACCTTAAACATTGCACTCATATTACTCACTGAAACCTTGTAAAGCCGGTCCCGCATGCTGGCTCTTACAGAACCGCTCCCTTTCGTGTATGTACAGCTCTCAACATGCCCAGACTTGTAGTGATTTTCACCTCGTTTTATACTTTTTCGCCTCATTCTGAAAGAAACAGGTGAAATTTACTAACGTGACAGCCATCTTTGTGATGGTAACGCGTATTGTGCGAGACCAGAGACCTGTAGTTCACTGAGCGGTTTCACACAAAAAAAATTGTAACTTCACAGTTTTACGACACATTTTTATTTTTTTGACTTGCAAAATGTTCTTTTAATTTGACAAACATCATATGTGTCATTCGTGGCACAATTCAAACGGGATCGAAAGATGACTTTTCTCTCTCAATTGACGTCAATGTATAATTTTCCGCTTCCGGGGTCCCATGGGTCGGAAGTAGATGGGCGGGACTTCGCCTCTCTATAAAGCACCGAACGGGGGATTCGTGCTTCTCTTCTTGCTCAGGAGAGCCAGATCACAGCTGTTTTCTGCCGGAACAATATTCTGTCTGTAACACTACCGCGCCTTTTTTAATTAAAGTATCCCATTTGAATCTTTTCAGAGACTCTATTTAGTCTCATTTTAAAGCTTCTCTCCTGGACGCGAGAACAAAGAACATATTTAACACCACTGGATTAGAAAGGGGTCTCTTCCTGCTTTTTCTTTTCTTTTTCGGAGGGATGGCAGGGGTTTCAGTAGCCTATATATTTTCAGAGGTTGAGATCAACAACAAAGTTGTAATACAACATAAGACAACAGCACTTATATTTGAGCAATTATTTGACGGTTGCATAAAAGGGTCTAACGGACCCTTAACATTAAAACAATAAAAAGCAATAGGAATGATTATATTACAGACTTGGGTATTTGCTTATCATGAAAAGCATCACCCTGGCCTCATGGACAAGAGCCTCGCTAATCAATGCTGCCATGTGCATCCTGGCCTCATTGGGATCCTCAAAGATCCTCACTTCACGGTTGAGGGACATGGCATACAAAGAGAGAGTGAGTGATTACAAGAGAAAGTGAGAGAGAGTGATTGAAAAAGAGAAGGTGAGAGAGTGATTGAAAGAGAAAGTGAGAGAGTGATAAAAAGAGAGACAGTGAGAGAGAGAGTGGCTCTTAAAAGTGCCGTTGGTTTTATATGTGTGTGTGTGTGTGTGTGGATATGTGTGTGTTGGTGATATAGAGTTGTAAAGAAGCTGTAAAACAGGAAAAATAAAAACATGATTAGGATTATTTAGAATAACAGTAACATCTGTGCATTACTCTATTATGCAATAATAATTTAGTATAATTTATACTGTGCATATTTTTATATTATGAGGGACATGGCATACAAACAATACAGACACAATATACAAACAATACACAAAATGAAGAGTGCAATAATAATGAATGTGTGCATTACTCTATAATAATTTAGTATAATTTATATATCGTATATCTACTATATATTTTAATTCTACAATGTAACAATCCCAATGTCCCCACTGGCCAGTCAAATCCTCGGGAAAACCTCCAGGTCCACATTTTTGTTCCACTCCATCGCCGATTCCACTATTACAACTTTGTGTTGAAAGCTGTCTTTACAACACATGGGCAAATACAAGCATTTAAACATATTTTTCTAGCAGGCTCCTCCACTATCCAACTGTGCCGGGGACAGCTAATGTCATTTAGCTGTATAAACTATAAATGCTATCCAGCTACAAACTTTGACCGGAAAGCCGGAGGCTAGCTGAACGTGGCCGCTAGCTTGCGCGTAGCCTATTGTAAAAGCTAAACACACTACAAAACTCAACATAATATCCAGGAATGAAACGCTATAGAGACTGTACTACAGTGGAATAAATAAAAGCAATATCATTTCGTGTTTTAAAGAAATAAACTCCCCTTGATTTTAGATACTTACTGTAGTCCGTTGTGAGATGAAATGAATGAAAGTGACGTGATCGTGGGCAACGTCACGTGGCTACGTCACTGCCGTCAAGCGCGACATAACGTTGCCGTGGTAACGACGGCATCTTCTTCTGGTTTATCGCTGTTATAAAAAAAAAGATTATTATTACTATTAATGATCAAATATGAATGTAATTGTCTTTTAAATAACGTAAACTAAAGGGAACAATCTATTTGACACAGCTGAAGCTCTGGCCTTCCTTAAAAAATAACTAATTTAATAAAAATGCACCGTTTTTTGAGAACAAACATTGGTAAATAATGCACCATAATACATTCTGACGAAAACTAAAAATTATTATGAATACAAATAAAATAAAAGAAGCCTCCCGTGAGTTACTACAAGCTATAAAGTAGATTTTAAAAACGTTTTATAGAATAAAAAGCTCACTGCAGTACGTTTAGAAATGTGTGTGTGCACTACGACAAAGGAGCCTCATTGACTTTACATTGGGGCTGTTTGCGTGGTGCCGACACGCAAATATAAAAGATTCCGTGACTCCACCACGCAATGCTGTGTTAATGAGTCGCGGAGGAGTCACGCATTCTGGTGAGATCAGGTTGAACGAAACCATGGCAGACTATTCAAAACTGGACTCGAACGACCCCCAAGAACTACACATGCTGGCTATTGTGTTTCGCAACATGTTCTACTATGGCACGTCTCTACTGGGAATTGTAGTTTTAAAATATGTTTTTGTTGTTCCCAAAATTAGAAGTTGACAGTATTAAACTGTGTACAACCCTGGAGGTTTAGGCTGTAGGAAACAAATTGGTGTGTACACATTTAAAACATTATAATAATTACTAAATGGGTGAAAATCGCTTTTAACCATAATGGGCAGCATTAACATGACAGCTCATTGTTACTTTGTAATTCTCCACTTCAATTCAGAGGTTAACCTGGTATTTTTACTCCACTACATTTATTTTAGTTACTTTGCAGATTCTGATTTATGATGTGAAATATAAACAACCCTTAAAGCAGACTTTAGTTACACCTAATTCAGGGAAAGGGGATTGTCAAGTGCCAACAATCAGGAGAGATATTTAGTTGTTGGTGCTTGAGAAGACTAAACATTTATCTGCAGATCTTTATAAAGTATATTCATTACTCGTTATTCTCTACTAATAGTTAATTAAAGACTGTATAATGGCTATTTTGCACATCCCTTTCAAGATTTCAAGGTTTTCAAAGGTTTATTGACATATCATATACAAAACTATGGTGTATGCAATGAATGAAAATCTTGGGTCAGAGGTTCCTCAACAGTGCATTACAAGACATCTATCAATGTGTGTGTGCACCTCCACCATTAAACTGTCATATTCTGCACATTTCTTATACTATCTACATACATAAGAGTATAATTCATATGTATAATATCAGTTAAAATAAGTGCTTCAACATAGTTAACATTTCAGGAAAGCAATATATTAGACATTAAGTACTTTGTCAGGCTTAATATACTGTATCTATCTGTAGATAGATACCTCCAAAGCTTTTTTCTTATTTAAAAGAAGACCTTAACCTAAAGTATTCTTTAATGTGTTAATAAAGGTTAATTAGATTGTCTGTTTTGCACATCCTCATATTAATATCTTTGTACATCAGACACTAAACTGTTTTATTGTAGAGATCACTTACAGTATCTTCTTGATTTTTTATATTCTATATTTCTTTCATTGACCTTCTACTTTCCCCCATGAAAGTATGTACTCTTAATATTTTTTTCATCAAATAACATTATTCAACAAAAATACCATTATTCAACAAAAATAATTCAATAACGTGCTTTAACCACTAGGCGGTGCACACAAAGTACACACAGCATACTAATAATAACTTTGTATTATTGGTGTAAGACACTATACACTATGTATATGTATGTGTATTTTATTCATGTTTTTACATAATTTTACAGGATATTGCTATTCTATTTCTCATGTTTTACTTCTAACATTAATATCTGATTTGTAAAACATCACAGACAGAAAGGTATATCCGTCATTTAATGGTAAGCTATTTCAATTGTGATTCCATAGATGTGTCTCCCATCACCCAAAACCCCTGACTATTCTTTCAACTCAGTATTTACATTCTTATATTCAAAGAAAATCAGCAATATCTTTAAAAACTACAAGTCCTTTTCTATCAGCTGTGCACCGTTATGTTGTAAATATAACATACATCTACCAATTGGATCAAATATAAAAATCAGCCGAATTAAGGTTGATACTGCAAGGAGACGTATTGTGTGAAAAGAAATGGAAGATGTTGTTTAATTGCTGATATATTTATGATCCAAGTCACATTTTCAGTTTTGGCGGCAGTTCTTCCTGTTCTCATCAGGGCTCTATAAATAGAACTACGGCAGATATGTAATATGTAATGCAGCCGAACCGTGTATTACAATGCCGTTATGTGATGACTTCCAAAGAGAAAAGCAAGCACACACGGAATAAAGTATTATTTTCTTTTTTTAAATGTTTTTCGGATTTCATATTGCATTAACACCATATCCCAACATGCATTGTTGGGATATACACAAACCCACTGAACTGATAGCTTCTAGCTGAGCTATCAGTTCAGTGGGTTTGTGTTGTGTTTCGCGATGATGCTCGAAATGTCCCTTATAGGCCTACGTCTGTTTCCGGTGACTTTATTTTGAAATTCAGTTCCTGAGAAATGGCTAAAAAGCGTTATGATTTCTGATAATCCCAACCCACTCTCTTCAGTCTGCGTACAAATGACACGACTTTACACATTGGAAATGCGTGCAATAGATACGCAGAAGTCCGATTTTGCGTGCATATGATACGCTAACCATTCCCATTGAGATCTGATGCCGAGTTTTGCGTGCATATGATACGCCACGTTTTGTCCGTCGGGTCTTGGTAGACCGGAAGCTGTGTGGTTCATAAAAACATGTTCTTGGTTCTTACTCAATATCAAGCCACAATTATTGTTTTTATTTTAAATTGTATGATGTCGGACTTTTTTTGCCGTCTGTGAGTAAAATAAAAGGGGCTCGGAGCCTCAGAATAATGAAATCTGGATTATTTTTAAATATCTTTTTTCTTCTAATTTGTTATTCTTTTCTGAATAACACACTGTTATTTACTCAACAATAACACACAATTATCCTTGTTTTTATTTATTAGTTTAATTCTATAATCTTGGGCTTTTTAGCCCTAAATAAAGTCACCGGAAACAGACGTAGACGGTAAAGTGATTACCCAAGATCCTCAGCTTGAAGTTTGGGATGTTTTAGCCGCAATGCACGTTGGGATATCCGAAAAAAAATCTGAGTTTAGGATGGCCGAAGACATTACACTACCCATAATCCCCAGCTATCGTTTGGGACTTTAGGCGATAGGAAACAAATTAGTGTGTACACATTTAAAACATGTAATTACTAAATGGGTGAAAATCTTTTTTATCCATAATAGAGAACCACAGTGACGCGTCCTAAAACCCGGAAGTAAGTTAGCATTTTTAGCACTTCCGGTTCCTTCCTCAAAAAGCAATGCATTTTCTCCATAGGGTTTTGGAAAATAGCTCGAAATAAGGTCTGTGGTTGACACAAATTTAAGAGATAAATCACGTTTTGTTCTACGACATTAAATACATCAGCAGTGACCCAACTGTTGATTTTGAAGAGTTTACATGTCTGAAAAACGATGGTTGTTACCGAGTGGCTGAATAGGACTACAGAATTTGTTGAGGCCGTTGTACGTCAGTCCAGTAATATCTTAATACAGTAATATCTTATCTTAATTAATTAAGAAATGTAACTATTATAATTAGTGTAGCAGCTGACACCTATTTTCAAAATGGATTAATCTACCATTTATTTCTTTAGTTCAATTTTGATTTATAAAAATGTCAAAATAGTGAAAAAGTTCACAAGACTTATCAAAGTGCAAGGTTAAATCTTTAGATGTTTTGTTTTAGCCTATGTACTGTATGTCTCAATGCTCTTATATGTGACGGTGTGACTTCCATGAAACTAATATTTTATATCTTCCCAACAGACGAGCTGACAGGAAACCTAACACTCTAACAACCACAACATTGCAAAGGCGAGTAAATGTAAATTAAAAACGATTCACAATTTCTTTATTTCTTCTTCTTTCTTGCAGTGCCTTGCACTTGGTGTCAGTAAGGATGTTCCTCACGCAAGCTGAATGTTTCTCCTTCCTTACTGACACAGAAGCCCTTGATTTGCAATGCTTCACTAATTGTCATTTCCCTGGCTCCGTAGGGACACTTTACCTCCAGCACAGCGGAAGACCCTACCAGACCATCTGGAGATGCCCCCAACAATCCTGATAGGGAGAGCCACAAACCTGAGTCATGGACCTGCATCTGGGTTGCAGTGGTGAATGCCCTGACGCCCTCACATTCATTCATAGTCCCCCACTGTACAGACAAAACACCATCAAGGGCATATTGTTGCCCTAGCACCCTGGCAATAAAGGAAGCAGTCACACACTTTGACCTCAGGACAGCTCCAAAGTTGCGGGGTGCAACAACTAATTGACTTAATCGATTACAATCGATGACTAAATTAGTTGCCAACTAATTCAGTCGTCGATTCGTTGGTGACGTCATCACGTGTGTTTTACGCGCCGTTAAGCTCCAACGTTATCGGTCTTTTTATCGGCAGCCTACTGGAGACATTTAAAAAATATATGTCATCTATATTATTGCTACATAAACATTATATCACAGTCTTAGTGTCGCCGACTTGTTTCTAATATGCAAAAAGACAAACAAAAATGCGTCTATGATGTATTTTCGACCTTTCCAATCCAGACG
Source organism: Notothenia rossii (assembly GCF_949606895.1). Classification (NCBI taxonomy): domain Eukaryota; kingdom Metazoa; phylum Chordata; class Actinopteri; order Perciformes; family Nototheniidae; genus Notothenia; species Notothenia rossii. The sequence goes on from NC_136905.1 coordinate 34,961,847, forward strand.
AGATCTCTCTCTCTCCGGTCTGTGTGCGAGGGGGCGGGGCAGTTTACACACACACGGTTGCTACATGCATGCAACACACGGCGGGGATGGTGGAGAGAAGCGCTCCAAGGTGTGGTTAAATGTTACCCGTTCTTGAGGTGGACAATGCTCGTTGCCAATAGTGTTTAGCATGTAAGGGCGGTAACACGAGCAATTTGTCTAAACATTTAGCAAAAGTGCACCACATTCAGACGGAGAAATTGAAGTATTATTTGAATTATTTGAAGTATTAAAGTAACGTATTATGGCAGAGAGTTTGATACAGCGTATTTCTGGTATATTCATTTTAATGTCACCTTATATATTCATGTGTGTTAAATTTGAAGGGACAAAGTACATTTTTACTCTTAAATATAGAGGTTTTTTCATATATTCCTGAAAACGATGTTCCATTTTTCGTAATAATAGATTAGCGCAATAGTCTTTTCTTCCACTTTTATGTGTAATCAAAAGGATGGTTTTTTTTGGCTATTTGTGGGTAGGTATAATACAAATGACCTGTGACTTCTGCCTTGCAGTTCCCAGACATATGTAGAGGCCCTGAGTCTCTGGCTTCCCCTGTTAATTGCAAAAAACATTATTGATTAACCCAAAGGGAGATTTGCCTAAGATATAATGCAGTTAAAGTCTTGTTAAATTAATGATTCATTTCCTGTAGACCCCAAAAGAGGCCTTGAGAATTGGGTCACACAGTAAACGAGACAAAGGTCCTTTTGAGCTTATCAATAAATGTGTTCATTCCAGAAGGCTGACTTTTAGGTGAGAAGAAGGTCAGAGATGGGAAACAGTTGGTCTCTGTTAGTTAACAGTTGGTCTCTGTTAGTTAACTAAATCCCATGACCGTCATGGTACGATGACGTTTGGATATTTACAAATATGGCTTTCATAGAGAAAAACATGTGACTGTTGTGTGATAAGCTAAATGATAAGATGTGTGTTCATTTCTGTTAAAGAGTCCTCTGTCTGTAAAATTCTACTAATCCAAAGCATGACCGTGGGATCTGCCTGAGGGCGCACACACACACACACACACACACACACACACACACACACACACACACACACACACACACACACACACACACACACACACACACACACACTGTAAAGAGCAATCAATGGAACCAACAACTGCTGACTCATTGTGAAACCGACCAATGGAACACTGCCAACTCACTGGCTAGCTCGCTCACAAGTGAACTCGCCAATAACAAATAGCTAGGGAGGAGCGAGCGATAAAACTCCTCCCCACCTGTGTATAAATGTTGTTTATTTTTGATGTTCGGGGCTCTTGTTTTGACTGGCCATTCCTGAGAAGTGTCTCACGCGGTGGTAGAACCTGAGCCCGGAGTACTCTGCATTTTGAAGCTGCTGTTGCAGTGCTTCGTGATTAGGTGATTAGGTGTTGTATATTTTACCATTAAAAGAAAATATTATTGTTTAACCCTTATCCTGGTGTTTTGAGTTTTCCTTCTTTTAAAACAAACTCATATAGGAACGGCGCGGAGCAGAGGTTCTGCTCCAACAAAATGCACCGGGTTCGACTGTCTTTATAGTAGCTCTCTATCCCCATCCGCGAATAACTTTTCCACGTCAGCAACACACGCAGTTAACAAAATTATAAAAACATGGGTTAATGATTAGAGGTAACTGAGTTATTTATTTTGTTAAAGTTTAAGCTATTCTGTTTACAATTCTGTTATTATATGATTTAATACGATTTGTTAAAAATATTGTTGTTTCTTTTGATGTGAAATATGATTTATTTAATTTAAATAAAAAGCAATGTTAATTTTGTTCACAATTTGTTTAGTTAATTTAATAATATATATATTTTTGAATCAAGTATTCATCTTTATTGTCTTCATTGTTAGTTTCCACATGCCTAAAACAACCTCAAGCTAAATCTAAAAGTTGATGGCTAAATAAGAGCGTTTGAGAAATTGTGCAAGGCATAATACTCCGAATAGTCGATTAATCGTTTCATTAATCGATAGACTAATCGATTATCAAATTAGTCGTTTGTTGCAGCCCTAGCTGGCAGTCAACCTTCCTTTCCTGAACAAATGCCAGTTTGGGTTGGTTTGCTGACCAGTGTAGCCACCTGAATTGCTCACTGTTGCTCCTCAGACAATGCCATGCTTGCCACAATTGCCTCAGGTCCCTGATGCCCAACAGATTTGATAATTTCAGGAACAGTAAGTGTTTCCAAGCTGTAGTGTTCCTCTTCTGGCTCGGTGGAGAGAAGCCAAGAAATTCCTGAGAACCTGCCCCCGAGTCTGTCCCTCAGCCAGTCACGATCTTCGGAGGTTTGCTCTCTTGTCAGCGGGTTAAATTAGT